>NC_137890.1:29534916-30085671 GCF_963455335.1 Martes martes | reverse complement strand
AGGCAGAGAGGCAGGCAGAGAGAGAGGGGGAGGCAGGCCCCCCGCTAAGCAGAGAGCCCGATGCAGGGCTCGATCCCGTGACCCTGAGATCATGACCTGAGCCAAAGGAAGAGGCTTAACCCACTGAGCCACCCAGGTGCCCCCAAATCTATTTTCTAATAAAATTCTTTCTGCATATGCATATAATAAAAATATGGAATTTTACTACAAATACTCCTATACAGTTTTACATTTCCTACTATACTTGATTTCCTAAGAAATTCCAACCCCTATCAATGGAAAACTTTAAAGATAAGAAATTATAAAGTTCCATTAAAGACCAAGGGGGAAAATATTTTTTTTCCAGAAATAAAGGGAAAAGATTAATTTAAGTGATATCCAGCATGAACACTCTTTATGTTTTTTTATCATCCAATACCATATCTTTTAGCCCACTATGGACAGGGAGTAAATGCATCTGATTTTGTGAGGGGGCAAATTGTGAGCAATGACCATTTCAATTTTACTGTAAACTAGCAAATCAAACAACCTGGGATTTAGTTCCAGCTTCTTCGCAATGCCTCAACTTCTGTAAAATCAGGGGAACTATATGTTGGGATTCGTTTATCAAAATCACCTGAATGCCCCCTGAATACACAAGTTCTTCCATACTGCTTTCTATCAACATTCCATACTGATTTATGAGAGATAGCATATGTAACAAATTCAAGAGATTTCATAAAGTCATAAAATCTCAAGGCAGAAAAGCATCTTTAAAGTTAAACCAGTCTTCCCAAGACAAATCAAAAATATAAATGAGTGTATATTCAACCCATGACAAAAAATCAAGTAAATTAATTAATTAATTAATAAAATTCATTAAAATCATCACAAGCATTATTATATATCTTTTTTAAAGCACAATCTTAGGCTGAACAAAAAGTCTCTTAGAGATAATCCTCCATTTTTAAATTATTTCTATTATCATTTGAATAAGATTACCATAACACATCAATTTCTTATGTAATTAGTTTTCCTGGCTTTACAATAATCAACTCCTAATTTTGTTAAAATTATAATTCTTCTATCCTTCACATTACTTTGATTCTCCAGAACTTTACTTTCTGGAACTTCTCAGAAAATCAGCTTTGGATGAAACTCAATCCCCAGTGTATTCCATAATCAATAACCTTGGAAGGGCTTTATTAGGGGCATGGGTGAGTATTTATCTAGTTATACCCACTTAGTTTCTAATTAGTGACTAACAAGATTAATACAAGAAGCTTCCCATATAATCTTAAAATGGTGTCAATGTTTTAGTTGAAGAATCAAAAAAAATATACATATACATATATGCATATCACTAGCCACTTAAATTTTAGAAAAAGGAATTCATTCACCAGTGATGGGGAATGCAAGCTGACACTAGCTTTCTGGAGGACATTTTGATAATTTGTAGTAAAGTCTTGAGGTGTTTTCCTTTTACTTAAGAATTTTTCCACTCCAGGTGATTTAGTCTGGAAAAATCATCATGAATATGCATAAAAATGCAGTCAATGGCATTTTCAGCATGTTTAAAATACTAAAATACTGGAATAATCTAAATATGTATATTTATAGGGGAAAAGATTAACTAAATTATGCTACACCCAAATGGTACAATCCTACAATATCTATTAAGATAATAGAAGATGCGTTCTATCTTCATAGAATATTAACAAAGACCTACAAATATAGAATTATTAATTATTAATAATTACCAAATGTTTATAGTTCTGAAAATCGTGAAATACTTAGAAATTTTATTATACCTTTAAGGAAAACATTGTAAACACTAAAGTGAATTCCAAAGGAAAAACAAGAGAATAACCCATAACTTTATCACCTAAACATTATTTTCATTTCTCAGTATTCTCTTTCAAAATATGTACTACATACAAATTACAAAATACATATGCCTTTAGCATACATAGTTTACACAGTCATCATAGTATACCATAGTCATAAAGGATATATACTTTGATTTCTGATTTTCTAATAAAAAAATGTAAAAACATCACCTTTTTAAAAAGATTTTATTGATTTGAGAAAGCGAGCGCATGCATGAGAGTACAGGAGGAGGGATGTGGGAGGGGAGGAGGGGCAAGAGGGAGAAGGCGATTCCTCACTGAGCAGGGAGTCTAATGCAGCGTTCAATCCCAGGACCCTGAGATCATGACCTAAGCTGAAGGCAGACACTTAACCGACTGAGTCACCCCAGGAGCCCCAACATCACCCTTGATATTAAATGTAAATATAGGGATGCCTCAGTGGCTCAGTCGGTTAAGCAGCTGTCTTCGGCTCAGATCATGATCCTGGGGTCCTGGGATTGAGTCCCACATTGGGCTCCTTGCTCAGCAGGGAGCCTGCTTCTCTCTCTCCCTCTGCCTGCCACTTTGCCTGCTATGCTCTCTCTCTGTCAAATAAATAAAATCTTAAAAAAATAAGTGTAAATATAGCTATTTTTAAAGGCTGAGCTCTTTTCTGTCACACTGATATATCCAAATTAAACTATTTGACTTAGCGATGAACATACAAGGCTCTAATTAAGGTTTCCCATTTTCCTTTTAATAAAATACACATAAAACCTCAGTCTTTCAATTATTTCCTTGGATAATTTCCTTTGCAAATACTCATCACACCTAATACTGAATTGACGATTTATCCTGTAAGAATATCTTCCAGTTTATAGACATCCCCTGCTCCACCAATTCAACAGCTATGTTTTTTACTCCTGTCTCAACTAGTACCTAATTATAATCCCAGTAAATAGTAAGTACACAATAAATACCTGCCGAAAGACTGAAAGAAGAAGATTGCTTACACTAATTACATAATGTCAGAAACCATCTATAAATTTTGTTTATAAGTTTTGTCATAGTCTCACCAGAGCAGGACTTAGTAAGAGAAAAAAAAATCATTTTTCCTAATTTTTTACAAATAAATTGGTACTTCAATTCATTCACATTTAGTTTCTAGTAAGGCCGAAATTTTTCCCATGCTGGCTTAATCTCTAAACTTCCTCTTATATTTACTCTTACTATTTCTAGTAATTCTACAAAGGTATTATATTAACTATAAATTTTCTTCCCATTCTGCTACTGTCCTTCATTTCTGTATGCCACTTAAAAATTTTCTCTTAATTTTTCTGTTGCTTCAGTCAACAGAAAATTGCTATAGTACAGTAATTAGGATAATTATTCTATATTCTACTGCTTTTCTTGGCTTTCATTTTAAAAGATTACTTCTCATCGACTTGATAATATTATACATGGTTTTCTTGTGTATTTAAGTTATTTTTCTATAGTGCTTTCTAATAAACCCAAATAGGTTACTACTATGACTGTTTTAGAATGTTTATTTTTATTTTATTTCATTTTTTTAAAAGATTTTATTTATTTATTTGACAGACAGAGATCACAAGTAGACAGAGAGGCGGGCAGAGAGAGAGGAGGAAGCAGGCTTCCCGCCGAGCAGAGAGCCTGATGCGGGGCTCGATCCCAGGACCCCGGGATCATGACCTAAGCCAAAGGCAGAGGCTTTAACCCACTGAGCCACCCAGGTGCCCCTAGAATGTTCATTTTAATACACCAAAATGTTATTGAAAAAATGTTTCAAAAATTTATTTATTTCCCTCAAATTCTATCTTGGCAATCTCAAATATTATAATATAAAAGTATGCTTATAGTATCTGCAACTTTCAAGGGGTTTGGCATATAACAAATATGTGGGAATTCATTGCATAACCCTCACATTTTTTAATGGGTTAGGTTTCATTCAAAATTTAAAAATTAGAGAAAAAATACTACAGATTTACAGGTAAACATGAAAAAAATTACCCCCTTGAATTTTAGGTCTTCTTGTGAAACACATATTTGTTTGGTAAACACCAATATAGAAGAATAAGCACCAACTTAAATATGCCCTCCTTTGTGGTTTTAGTACTTCAGTATAAAAGATAGTTCAGAAAAAGACCTACCTGGCTGAGTTTCTCCATATGTGCTACCAAAAGGGGAAACCGGTGAACTAGTGTTGAGTCATTCTCTGTGCTAACTTGTTTAACAATTGATCGTAGCAGTACCTCTCCATCGTATGCAATAGGGAAGATAGAAGTCAGCTTAACAGAAGTGTGGCAAAGAGCCGACATAACAGCTGCAAGCAATCGGCTACTCGAGGTCTTGAAGTTTGCTTCTTGGATATCCTTTTAAAAACAGAAATATGCACCCACCGAAGAAATATGGCATCAGTATAATCCACATTTTTTTGTATATAAAAGGTAAACAACTCTTTAAATTATTACAAAATTTTCTAGCATTCATTTTAATTGTCCTGTTATGAGATTTAAATAGAACAATACTTTTAAACACAACTGTTCCAAGTTATTTCCCAATGAAGATGGAAAAACTATTAAATATGGTCAAGAAAAATCAGCCTCCTATTCTCCAACCAACAACTTTATATATCCTCTGAATCACAGTCCTCTTTAGTACTATGCTCAAAGAATGACATCAAAAAGTCCTCAATCAGTATGTATCTAAGGCATGTCCAGTAAAACAAGCACTGAAACCACTTTCCTCCAATAATAAATGATTTAAATTGTAATTGGTGCTACTAATGTTAATGGAGCATAATGAATAGTTATTATAATAAACATTGCACTAAGGTCATAAAATTATATCACACTATATGGTTTATTCAGAAAAACGAGTAGCATACTTGTAAATTTTTAAAAATTTTATTTATTTACTTGAGAGAGAGAGAGAGAGAGCAGGAGAGAGGGGAGGAGCAGAGGGAAAGGGAGAAGCAGACTCCCCACCAAGCAGGAAGTCCAAGACCCTGAAATCATGACCTGAGACTGAAGCAGATGCTTAACCAACTGAGAGTCACCCAGGCACCCCAGATTTTTTAACAAAATATTAAAAACTTACCAAGACAGAATATCCTAATTCACAAAAACTACATACACATTACTTAGTTCATCAAACATTTGTGTTACAAATTCAGGCTAAAAGCAATATCCCATCTGCTAAACCAACATTTGTTAAAGTTAGCCTGCCTGTAACCTGTTCAGTGGCAAAGAAAACAACCATGTAAGACTGGACAGGTTGAGACAGTAAGTTGTGCACTAATCCAGGCAATAATCTTGTCCCAGGAAACTGACTGGTAAAATACACTACTCTGCTATAGAACATGGGTGAACCTGGAGGACACTATAATGAGTGAAATTAGCTAGTCACAGACAGACAAAATAGTGCACGATTCCACTTACTTGAAGTATCTAAAATAGTCAAACTCACAGAAGCAGAGAATAGAATGGTTGGGAGGAGGGGGAAATGGGGAGCTGGTGATAAACCGGTATAAAGTTTCAGTTATGAAAGATGAGTAAGCGCAAGTGATCTCCTGTACAACATCATACCTGTGGTTAACAATATCATATTATATGCTCTAAATGTGTTAAGAGGTAGCTCTCATGTTAAGTAGTTCTTGCCACAATGAAATACATTTTTTAATACCAAGAATAAATTCAGTATGTAAATAGCTTAAAAAGTAGTAATAATAAAATAAAACAAAGTTGTCTATCCAGATGTCATCACTGGACTATCTTTCAAATAGGCTAGTATACCCTGGTAATGACAGTGAACTTTGTTAGGGGAGGAAAAGGTGCTAGAAGTTCCACTACAATGTTAAATAGAAGTGGTGAGAACAGTCATCTTGTGCCTTGTTCCTGAACTTATTAGGGGGGTATTCAATATTTCACCATTAAGTATGATATTAACTGTAGATTCTTCTGTAGATATCCTCTATCCTTTATAATTGTAGGTTGAAGAAGTTTCCTTAAATTCTGGTTTGGTGAGAAATTTCCATCACTGATTAAGTGCTAATTTTGTCAAATGCTTTTTCATTATTTATTGAGAAGATTATACAATTTTCCCCATTTATTCAGTTAATATGGTGAATTACACTGGAAGTGTAATTTTTTTTTTGAAAGTGTAATTTTTGAAAGTTAAACTAACCTTGCATTTCTAAGAAAAACCCTAGTGGGTGTGATGTATCTTTTATATTGCTGGATTTGACTTGATAATATTGTTATGAGCTTTTGTATCTGTTTGAGTAACGTTTGCTGTACTAATTTTTTCTTTTAATATCTTAGTCAGTTTTTGGTATCAGGATAAAAAAAAAAGGATAAGAAAAAAAAAAAGGATAAGGCTAACTTGACTAAATTAGTTGGGAAATGTCTCCGGTATTTTCTGAAAGAGTTTGTAAAAGATTGATATCATTTCTTTCTTATAAGTTTAATAGAATTTACCAATGATAATTATCTGCATCTGGAGTTTTCTTTGTGGGAAAGTTTTTGATAATAAATTCATTTTTTAAATGGATATAAGGCAGTTCAGATTTTTCTATTACTCGTCAGTTCTGGTTACTTTGTATTTTTCAAGCTATTTGTCTACTTTACCTAAAGTTGCAACTTACTAATATAAAGTTGCTCATAATATTCCCTTATCAGTCTGTTGCATCTATAGTGACATTCCCGGTTTTATCCTTGATCATTTGTGTTTTTTCTTTATCTCTTGTCTCTCAGTCAGACTTGCTAGGAGTTTATTAATTTGGTTTTAATTTCAAAGAACCAACTTTGAACTTTGTCAATTTTCTCTGTTTTTACTTTACTGGTTTCTGCTCTTATCTTTATTATTTCCTTCATCTTTATTACTTCTTACTTTCGTTTGCTAATTCTTTCTGACTTCTTTAGGTAGAAACTTTGATCATTGATTTTAAACCTTTCTTCTTTGCTAGTACTATCATTTAAAAGTATAAAGTTCTTCCCAAGGAATGCTTTAGCTACATGTCACAAATTTTGATGTTATACTTTTATCTTTTAGTATGAAATCGTTTCTAATTTCCTTTGGATTTCTACTTTGATTCACTGGTTACTTAGAAGTGTTGTCTATTTAGTGCCTTTCTCAATATATTTGGCTGTTGGTTTATTTAGTTCTAGTGTGGTCTGAAACTCTTTAATTTTAATCTTTTGAAATTTACTAAGATGTGTTTTATGGCTTAGCATATAATCTATCTTTATGAACATGATATGTATACATAAACATAATATGCATTCTGCACTTGCACTTTCTGTTTTATAAACATCAATAAAGCCAACATGGTTGACAGTGTTGTTCAGATCTCCTATTTCTCTACTGATTTTTTGATTTACTTGTTCTATTCATTACTGAAAGAGGAGCACTGAAGTCTCCAAGTATCATTGTAAATTTGTCTATTTCTACCTTAAATTCTGTCAACTTTTTGCCTCAAGTATTTTGAAACTGATTTGGAGCATACACATTTATGAGGCTCGCAGTTTCCTTATGAATGAATGGTTCTTAGCAAGCAAGCTCTCTCACAGCTCTCTCTCCTGACTGTTCTGCAGTTGTGAGGGTGGCAGAAGCTCCCCTTCTAGCGCTATCCTTGCTCTTACACATGCACTCATGATTGTTCTTGCTCTCGTACATGTGCACACTCATTCACAGATTCAAAGAGCATATCAATTGTGCCTACCAATTTTATAGCTGAACATGATAAAGCAAGCAAAAAAAAATGACTTTCAACTTTAAGTCACATATACCAAACCAATGTCCTAATTTATCATTTATAGAAGTTAGAAATATTGAGGCAATAGCACTTAATTTCCTTGAAGAGTATTAGGTAATCTATCATATTTTCAACTAACATTTTTTAAACTGAAATTACCTGATCCAAACAATTCAGCAGATCACAAAGGCAAGCCCATTGTAAGGCAGGAGTTGGGTAGAAAGAATGAAAGCAGGCAGTAAAGGTATTATGACACTCCTGAAGGACAGCTTCTAGGAGACTCAAGGGTTGACTGAGATATCCTTGAGGATCATTATCCAACTTCACCATGCAGTGATCAACTCCTTCTGATAAAATTTTTCTTAACAAAGTTCTGGTTTTTCCAATACATTCTGCTAATTTGCTAGTTTCTTCCACAACTGCTTTTCCTGTAGCTTTGAGGAAACAAAGCAGGTTGCTAATTAAATGGAGTAATAAATATGCATGGAGATATTCAATATAATTCAAGTAATTTCCCATATAGCTAAAGACTGCAAGTACTCAAAACTTAGAAATGAAACAATTTAGAGATTAAATGTAGTCCAAAATTTCTTTTAAAAATCTAAATAGGAAAAAATTTTTTAAAAAGCCAGAACATTGGTTTCAGCATTTAAGTCCAAATGAGTCGTTCAAAAAATTTCTATTTGACCAAATCTGTTTAAAATAATACGTTATTAGAGTATTTTTTTAGTTTAACATGATTTTTTGTTATCAACATAACACGTAATCTGTTTTATTCTTTTTAAGTAAACACGTAAGGATCTTGAAAGCTGACTTTCTGCCCTTATTTTAAGAGAAGATTAAAGGCAGCTGGGGATCTTCAACTCTTGGTTATCCCTATACAGACCTTCCCAATGTGTCAAATATTTTCTTCTTAAAGTAATTTAAAAACATGCTTCATACCTGACACTGGGTAAATTTCACAGGTATAGACACGCAATAACCTCAGACAACAGGTACCCACAAAGCGCAGTCTCTCTAGATCTAGAAGTGTAGCTGTGAACTGGAATCCTTTTAATCCTCTAAGTTCTTCAACTCCTAAGACTAAGGTGGTCCAGCTCCAGTGAAGAATACTCAACAATGACTCAAAACATTCCTAATCCAGAATATGAAAAAACAGAAAATAATTAGTTCAAATGATACCATAGGTTGAATCAAATGGAATGATGACACTGAACTTCAAAACTTTATTTGAAAAAAACAAAACAAAACAAAGCAAAACAAAACTTTATTTGAACTTTTTTACTGAGTTTCGATTAGCCCAAATAATGGATATTTTATTAGTTCATTTATCACATTACCATTAGGAATATCTTTGAAGCTTGACAAACAAGATAAAGTAGTTAGGCATGTATAAAAGCAACATTCTTCAATATTTGCCTATTTCTTTATTTTTAAAAAGATTTATTTATTTATTTATTTGAGAAAGAGAAAGTGTATCAGCAAGTGGGGAATGGGCAGAGGGCTAGAATCCCAAGCAGACTCTGCACTGAGCATGGAGCCCAACTCAGGGCTAGAACTCTTGACCTATGAGACTATGACCTGAGCCAAAACCAAGAGGCGGAGGCGTAAGTGACTGAGGCACTCAGGCACCCCCATATTTGCTTATTTAAAAATATATCTTTGTTTCCCTGCTACCAACCTATCTAATTTACCATATAAGTAAGGGAAAAAATTAAAAACATTTACAAATACATGATTACTTGAAAGCAAAATTAAACTCTACACTGTTATTGTAGTACTATATAAATAAGCTGGAAGTATTTAAAGCACTTTAATAATTTTTAATATAATAAAGTATTTTATTTAGTATTAGGTATTAGTGACAGTATTAAATAAATTATTTTATGTCTACGTATTAAATTTTACCATACAAACTATAGCCAACCCTTGATAAACAAGTTAATAGAAGATAAAAATTGAATACAAAATCCTAAAAAATTCTTACTAGGTTTTTAAATTCTCCAATGTGAGTTTAGGGTAGTGAGCATCCCTTTCAGTTCTAGTTGTTCTACAGGCTTTACCACACTTACATGATGACAAACACTAGATCATCTCAAAGCAAAGCACTTATTCCCTGATCCCCACCAAATTCCAGTCCTCTAGTATAGTAATACCAAGATAAGAGTTTATAGTTTAGCTTCTTAAAGAAAGAGTTGAATACATTTCTTATAGAAAGATAACAATTACCTAACGACCACAAAACCACTTAGACACAAATATCAAAAAATTACTAAGCACAAAAAAAAGATCACTGAAAAAGACATACAGAGTCAAGATACTTATTTGGATCAAAAGCTATCAAACTGATCTTAATACTAAAAGGATGCCAAGATACCAAGGAGCCAAAGTTCTTGTAATCTTATTGCAAGCTCTATCTCTATAAACTACCATAGATCTTTTCGAAGGTCATTTGGCACGATACATCACAATTTAAATCAGCACACTTCCAGTAGAAACACTCACATAAGTATGTAAGTAATGAAAGATGCATATGGAAGGACATAATAGTAAAAAACAAGAAATTGATAGTATAGGGTTGAATAAATTAAGAGTACAATTATTCTATGGGATGCTGTGCAAATACAAGAAAAGATTAACATAGAACTGAATACACGAACATGGATTATGTCCTTAACACTATGAAATTTTTTAAAAAAGATGCAAAACTTTACTATTACAAACAAGGAGACTGTACAGCATGCTGTATATATAGACTAACAAGTTTGTGTATGTCTAAAAATGGTTTGGAAGGATATACATAAAAATGTAAACAGTAACAGGGTGACTTTAGTATACTTAGCATACTTTTAATATCATTTATCCCCACTCCACCCTCTTCCCAACCCGGAACGTGTATTAATCTTGTTATTTAAAAAAGAAGACAAAAAAGCATTCATCGTACACAGTTCATGAACATGAAAGACTACCAACTACATGAATAAACTGCATTCATATAGTGCCTTACAATTTAAAAAGCATTATTGTATTCCTTTTTCATTAGAAATTCATAATGATGCTATCACACAGTTTATTTAGATAACTGGCATAAGAATGTTCAACTAATAAATGAAAGAAGAACTTAACTCAGGCTTTCTGACATTCAGACATTTCATGACAATTAAATCATGTTGGCTTTCCATTCTACACTGGCAACCCCAGTAATGAGGCATTTCTTTAAATGTAGAATGTGGATAGTCAAGTAATTCAACAGAGTAATTAGATATATAACTCTTGTATTTAGCTCCTCAAGCATTAGGCTAGTGCTTTTTGTCAGTATCAGCCTTAACTTTTCTTTCACTTTTTAACTCCTTCCGCATATGTATTCATACATGATTTACTAGAAAACCCACCAGTTATATCAGTTCATGTTGAAGTTCATGATAAAGTCACCCAACATCTCTATTTTCCCATTATTTAAAGGGCTTACTCTTTGGCCTGGGATCTCAGTGCTAATATAAAAACAAATCTGAGTTCATAAAACTCTCCTGAGATAAACACTTAGAAGAGAGGCTAAATGCTAAATATCAAAATGAAATAGAGCACTGGACAAAAAAACCTGAAATTTAAAAAAAATGGCTTACCACTGAGACAGTTCTTGCAAAAGATCTCTTTAAAATGTGTACAGGTTCGCTGGTTTGCTGTTTGCCCTTTGAGGCACTGCCATCACTGGTTGGAAGTCTGAAGGTAGCAGACACACATAAATTTATGTTGGAAAATCCAATGACATTTTTCTTTTCAAAATATACATTTTTGCAATAGCAAAATATGCTGCTATTAAATTTTAAGGGCTATATTATTAAGAAGTTATTCTACCAGTGTACCCAGGAGTAGTTTGAGCAAGTTGCTATGTTCATAATGCTACATGTTATGAATTCTAACTATAATAAACTGCATAAAAACAAACAAAAATCTCTTCTTGGGACACCACCTAGAGTCTTAAAGTGATTACTATGGAAGAAAGACATGAGAGACAGTCACTGCTGGAGAGGTAGTTCTTTAGATTTTTTACACTCAAAGAATGACATTTTTTAGTGAGGGGTTACATATATTTTAATTCTTCATTCTAAATATTATTATAGTAATCTACTAGAGATAGATGGATAATAGGCATATCCTTCCATAAATGTCTCAAATACCAGGAATTAAAATTCTTAAATGTTATAAATAAATATTATCACATGGATAATTATTATTCGACATTTCAAATAAAAGGAAATTTTTCAGCAGTAAGGGCACCCCTCAACAGTAAGAGATTTTCTATTTATTCCATTACAGTACAAACAGGAAACATAAGACAGCAGGAAATCAATCAGGCCTGCATCTGAAGTCCCCATCTAATGTCTCAGTATCATTTCTCTAAGACAAATTGTTATTACTTTATAATATTTTGAAATGGGTAAGAAAATCTAGATAAAGAAATAAGTTACTAAAATACGGCTAATGGCATAATACAGATAATCTGAGTCATCAAGTAAAGTTTAAAATTCAGCTCAATGTAGAAGATGTTTAAAAATATATAAAATATTAAGTGTTTTTGTTAAAAATAGCTATATTTCTACTGGTATATTATAACTTGCTGAAAGCTTCAAATAATTTCTTTCATTATGTCACATATATTTTTTAGTATCCTAGATCATTATAACAAAGGACAATATCATAGTAATTAACTATAAATATGATAAATACCTGTATAATAATTGAGGTATCTGACCAGCATTAACATCTGTACCATTATTTGATTTCTTTGAACTCTTAAATTGGAAAACCACCCTAAGAAGAGAAAAAATAACAATGATACCACAAAACAACATGATTCAAGATACATGAAAGGAAATAAGAAATTTGACAACAGTGTTTTCAAATCATATGTTAATGAACAGAGATTCATTCTTTAAGGAAAAACACAAGTAAAAAGGAGTTGTTTTTATTTTGGTTCAAGCTCTGAAATGCCTTCATGAATAAAATAAAGGAATTAAACCTGATCAGGAATTCCTTGGTGAGCAGCAGTCCTGCCTCCTTCTAGTCTCCCCCAGCTCAACTTTAAGCAAAACAATCAGCTTTTTGTTTTTTTAAGATTTTATTTATTTATTTGAGATAGAACAAGAGAGAGAGAGAGAGAGACAAGAGAGAGCACATATGCAGGGAGAACAGCAGGCAGAAGGAGAAGCAGGCTCCAGCCAAGCAGGGAGCCTGACTGGGGGCCAGATCCTAGTACTCTGGGATCATGACCTAAGCTGAAGGCAGGCGCCTAAGGACTGAGCCACCCAGGTGCCCCTAGAACAATAAGCCTTTTTTTTTTTTCCCAAGATTTTATTTATTTATTTGACAGAGAGAGAGAGATCACAAGTAGGCAGAGAGAGAGGGGGAAGCAGGCTCCCTGCTGAGCAGAGCCTGATGTGGGGCTCGATCCTAGGACCCTGAGATCATGACCTGAGCCAAAGCCAGAGGCTTAACCCCTGGAGCCACGTAGGCACCCCAGAACAATAAGCTTTTAACAAAATATTTCAACTTCTAAACAGTTTAAAATCTGCTCAACTGCACACGATAAGCTTTAGCTTCAAACTGCTGTGACACTGCGAAGTTCAATGAGCTGCATATGGAATCACATAGTCCAGGATCAAAGCAGTCTCTCTAGTGCTAGCACACAATCTTAGAGTAAGTCTGAAAGGGATACTTTACAGCAGGCTTAATTTATTTAATGCATTCCACTTGAACATTCAGGAACAAAGAATTCCTCTCATTAATTAGCCTGTTCTGTTTTTGATAAGCTTTGTTATAAGCTGAACAAAACTGTTTGAAATATACTATTACATAACTTCTACTCATTTCAAATAGTTCATGCTCAAGAAGAGTAAGGAGTAAACCGAATTTCTCTTCTAAATGATAGTCCTTTCAAACACACAAATCCAGAGTACTGAAAATAAAGAAGGCTGGAGTTAGAGTCAAAAGAGATTCCAGGTCTAGTTTTCATTCTGCCACACAGCAGTGATACGATGTGCAGCAAGTCAGTTCACTTCCTGTCTCTCTATTCCCAAGCGGAAAACAGAGTTAATAACAGTTTCACAAAACTGTTGAGGGCATCAAATGAGAATATAGATATGAAAGAGTTTTATAAACTAAAAAGCACTCTACATATGAAATTTAAACAGTAAATCTTCCCCTACATCTTATTAAAGCTGTACCATCTCTTATTGCTAAAACTCTGAAATTTATAAACTGTTTTTATAAGGACCGTCAAATTTTATAGCAAGTCTTTATTTCTTTTTTATGGTTTCCAAATTCCTCACTCTTCTTGTCACTTTATATAATTTCTAATTGGTAATAAATTCTTAAATGATATAACACCCAGAAATACATACAAATGACAAATGACAAGAGCAAAGAGTAGCAGTCCTGTTCTCTCCCTGTTCTGTCTAGACCTTAATCTGGCATGAGGTTGCATAAATTTAATGTTTGGCAGTCACATTATGGTCTAGTCTTACTGACATTTTTATCCTTCTGAGAGACTGAGCTGCTAAAACAATATTCCACTAACAAAAATGAGAGTTGCTTAAGTAATACTTAAACATTTTGCTTACCCATCATCTGTGGTAATAGAAGCTTGTCCATGAGATCCACAGTCACTGCTGGGTCCAGACACTCGAGCCCATGCCACATACCACCAACCAGCTTGCAAGAGAACTGGTTCATCAAACATCATTGCATATTTTTCTCTGAGAGAAAAATTAGTGAGTCAAAGACAATGCCTTTGCACTTCCCTGTTACATATAT
Source organism: Martes martes (assembly GCF_963455335.1). Lineage (NCBI taxonomy): Eukaryota > Metazoa > Chordata > Mammalia > Carnivora > Mustelidae > Martes > Martes martes. Next base: position 30,071,256 of record NC_137890.1, on the reverse strand, counting down.
TTGTTATATATCCTTTATAAACAAAACATGAAATTCATTGTGGAAGATTCTTATTGAACATCATTAAAAACCTATTTTAAAAAGTCTGAAACAGATTAAAAACTAAAAAAATCTGGACAGGAACATACAAATAACAGTCATTTGTTGTCATGGTGATGGCACTCCTTACCTTGAATTCTAAAACCTGGTTAAATGTTATAAAGCTCTCATTAAAATAACACAAAATTTTTTTAATTGTTCAAAAAAAACCCCACATGCCAATTTAATTGGAAAAAGAAACTCTGAATTTCAGTTTTAAAGTGTTTTGAGAGGAAGTATGTTAAGAAAATGGTTCTGGAGTCAGATGGCCTGAGTTCAAGGCTCAGCTTCGTGATCTGCTAGTTGTGTAACTGTGGGCAAGATATTGTACCCTCTCTGTGACTCAGTTTCTTCATGTGAAAAGAGGGATGAAGATGATGTCTAGATCACAGGATTGTTTTGAGGATTGAGGAAATTCAGATAAAGTATTTGGAACTGTGCCTATCACAGTAACCACACAAAAAAATTTACTAAAATAGAAGGAGAAAGCTTGTATATAAATAAGGAGACCTGATAAAGTTTTAGGTAATAGACTATAGTGGTTGTCACTGGGATAGAGAAAAGAATGAAGGGTATTTGAGGAAAACAAATTAATGCGCTGTAGAGGTATGAAAGTACAAAACAGGGCTTAAAAATGACAAGGGGTCCAGTTAGGTTAAAGCATTAAGACAGATAAAAAAGTATAGTTAGGTAGAAAGTTTAAAAAGATGTTGTAAACGGTTACTGAAGTCCTTTAATTCTAGCCTTAGGAACCCGGGCTTTGTTAGCAGGGAAATGAATAAAATCTAGGTGATTCTCTGTACATGAAACAATATATATATTTTTTGAAACAATGTATTTTTGACTCCTAATTATATGCTCAAAAATAAATACTAAGTGACAATGGCATCTTAAGGCTCTGTTAAAAATCAATCAACTAATTTCCTAAAATCTTCCTAATCTTCATTTGTATATCACATAAAAAACAACTAAAAAATATCTCCTGATACTGGTGAATGCTTATAGTGGAAAAACTAAAAATTTTCTGTGGGTTTACTATTTTGTTCTCAAAAGTAGTTATCTGTTAAAAGCAAACTTAATGTCTTACTACCATTTTTAATAAATACACAAAATATAAGCAAAAAGCTTATATATAACACACAAGATTTTAACATAGTTATTACTGGCAAGTACAGTTTATTATTACTATTATGAGGTTCAATTTATTTTTTCCTCATCATTATATCCCCTGAAACAAATCACTAACTTGTCATAACACAAGAGAGAATTCTTGGGATTACACAGAGAGGACTGATAAAAGCTAATTCTCTTCATACTTTTAATGAAGCTTTATAAATAAACATCCAGATTCTGGTAACAGGAAACCTATTATCCTAACAGGTTTCAGTAAAGTTGGCCACCTCCCCAAGTGTGTTATAATCAAGCACATACTACAAGCATGGTGTCAGGCCACATGAGTGATCTGAATTATGGACTTCTATGACTATTTAGTACTGTAGACATACTGCTATAGGTAGTAAATAATTCTAGGACATTACTAGAAAGCTAGCACAATAGGTGCTCTCTAAGTGATACATGAAAACAAAAGTGTGCAAAATATATGTATATTTTCATCTTCAATGGAGAAATATTTTATCTTTTAAAATACAAATATGGTGAAATGTGTAAACCTGGCGATTCACAGACCTGTACCCCTGGGGGATAAAAATACATTATATGTTTATTAAAATGAAAAAATTTAAAAAAGGAAAAAAAATAAAATACAAATACAAATATGGAAAACACTATCAGTTTTAGTACAGTCCTATTAAATGCAACACTTACCTTACCTAATATACAGCTTAATTTCTCAAGCATCTGATCACAGATTATTTATTTATTAAAGATTTTATTTATTTGATAGAGAAAGACAGAGAGAGAGCACAAGTAGGCAGAGCAGCAGGCAGAGAGAGAGGGATGAGAGGCAGAGAGAGAGAGGGCTTCACAGAGAGCCTGATGTGGGACTCCATCCCAGGACTCCGGAATCATGACCTGAGCTGAAGGCAGATGCTTAACAATCTGAGCCACCCAGGCGTCCCCACAGATTATATTAAAAACAGCATTCTTACATTTCTTCACTCCCAATGAATTTTTTACATTAAGTATGTGAGGATGCTGCTGAGTAATGAGGAAATCTTTACCTGGCAGCACAGTCATAAGCCAACACGTCGGTCTCTGCAAGAAGGTCTCCATCAGTTTCATGATCTCCTCCATCAGGACCCAACTCAAACAGCTGGGAAAAGGAGAAAAACACATCATGTCCAGTTGCTCAGTCATGCAAACCTGCTGAATAATATGTTTATAATTTTGTGTGTTTCCAATAATGTGTTGGACACTGCAGAATATAAAAATCACGGGACGCCTGGGTGGCTCAGTGGGTTAAGCAGCTGCCTTTGGCTCAGGTCATGATCCCAGGGTCCTGGGATCGAGTCCCACATCGGGCTCCTTGCTCAGCGGGGAGCCTGCTTCTCCCTCTGCCTGTGCTCACTCTCTTGCGCGCTCTCTCTCTCTGACAAATAAATAAATAAAATCTTTAAAAAAAAAATCAGAATGCCTGCTTTTTTAATGTTAAATATACAACCCTATATGTTTAAATTAAGAAACTTATGGTCTATGTTAATCTCAGTCTTCCTTATTTATATATTCATCTATTTATAGCAAATGTTCTCAGCTGTTCTGTACCAAATATAAACATGTGACGGAATGAGAGAACTCAACCAACGCATTTTATTCACGGGAGCTTTCAAATGAGGAAGAATTTTGCTTCAACACTTAGAATCTGTGAGATCTGAGATCCAGTTTCCTCATCCATAAAAAAGGAAGGTGGACACTAACAGTGCCTACTTCATAGTAATCGTTGAGAATTACAAAAAGTAATATTTATGGAGCACTTAGAAAAATACCCAGAAAGAAAGGCTACAAAAGTGTTAGCTATGGAGAGACAGAGGAATAACAGAAGATAAGCATCCTTAAAAACACAGATAACAAAAAGTAGTTCAAGGTAATACGGCATGGAAAAAGGAGAGATGAAGAGTAGGAAACAAATGGTTATAAAACAAGGGGAGGACCAAACAGTCTGGGAAAAGGATAAGATAGATGATATCAAAGAGGAAAAGTGAGGAAATTAAGTGAAAATAAAGGAGAATTATCAGGAAGAGATCCTTTTTCTTTAAAAATAGACCAATACAAATAAAAACCCCTTATTTCTCTGGAGAATTATAGCAGTGAACTACAAAAAAGGCAGATAAAACACTTAGGACAAAGAGAAGGGAACTTACCAGACAATTACTATGCTAGATGTTTCATTTTTTCAATTATATGCTAATGATGTGAAAATCTGTCTCCAGCTCAGATCTGTTCTCAACAGTCACTATATCCACCTGCCACACGCCGCCTACCACCAGCTGGATCTCATTAGCTCTAAAGGGACTCACTCCCCTCTCTCCTGCTTCCCCTGTTCTGATTAATGGCACTATTACTCACCTACTCACTCAGATAAAAAACCTGGAATAATCCTTTTTTCCATATCTTTCTGCCATCACTACATCTATTCTATTGCTTGTACCAAAGTTTGTTAATTCAAGGATGCTTACTGTTATTAGTTAGAACTCATCAGTCTTCTTATCTCTGTTCTCTCTTTGCTCTGGCCCATACACCACAAAGCTAAGGGGTTTTATTTTTGTTTAATGACCCCTAGTACTCTTTTTAAAATGAGTATCTGATTGGAATACTTCTTTAAAATTCTTCAATGGTTTCTCATTTCTTTCTTTGTAGCACGACATACAAGTCCTTAATGAATTCCCCCTAACCTGGCTCCCCTGCTTATATTCAAAAAATATCTTTCAACACATACTGTGTGACAGGCACAATTCTAGACACTCGGCATACAGGTATGAACAATGCAAACAAAAAAATGGTGGCTATTGGAAGTAAGTTTGTGGGTAAGGGAGAGGATTTAGTTTTAAGTGGGTTCACCAGAGAGTCAAGACCTGAAGATAACGAGGAAGTAATTACACAGGTACTGAAGTAAAGAGCTGTAGTGAGAGGTAGTAGCCAATGCAAAGGTCCTAAGGTTTCAGTATGCCTTGCTTGCCTGAGGAACAACAGCAGGCCAGTGTGGCTGGATTAGAGTGAGGCAACTAGTATAATGTAAGGTCAGAATGATAATGGCACTCAATTCTATGGTGTTTTGTGGGCCCTTCTGAGGCCTGCAGCTTTTAATCTAAGAAGACACTGCAGGAATCTGAACAGAGAGGAGTGGCAGAGTCTGGTGTACCCTTTAAGAAAATCTCTCTGCTGTATTGAAAAAAGACAAAGGGGAACAAGGACAGAAGCAGGATACAAGTTGGGAGGCTACTATAATAATACAGGTGAAATGGCTATGGTTTAGAATGACTTGGTACTAGGGATAGTTTTTAGAAGCGGTTAGATCCTAGATTTATTTCCTAAGTGTAGCCAATAGTATTTGCTGCTGAAGGGGATATGGGGTGTGACAGAGGGAAGGCGATGATGACTCCAAGATCTTTGGCTTAAGCAGTTGGAAGAATAAAGTTTATTCTAGGTCAGTTAGCTGGGATGGGAAAAATATGGTAACAGCAGGTTTAGAGAGATGACCAGAAGATTAGTGTTGAATATGCTATATCCAAAACACCTATTAGCTATCCAAGTGGAGAAGCAAAGTAGGCTTTGTATATATGACCTGTATATATATATTGTATATATGAGCTGTATATATGACCTTTGAGGTTTAATAATAAGAAGAAAAATACTTAAGCCATAAGGCTGGATCACTCCAGGGATGAGTAGATTTAAAAAGTGCCCAAGACTGAGTTCTGGCACTCCAATATGTAGAGGTCTGGAAGATGATAAGTAACCAGCCTGAGACTTAAAAGAGCAGTCAGTGAGACAGAAGGAAAACCAAGTGTGGTATTGTGGGAGACACGTGAAGACAGTATATAAAAGAAGGGGTTGATAGGATTAAATTAGGTCGACTGGTTAAGGAAGATGTAGACTAAGACTTGACCACTGGCTTCAGCAATCAGAAATCACTCACATTCTTGACCAGGGCAGTTTTGGTAGAGTAGGTGGGGCAAAACACCGATTAGAGTAGGTTCAAGAAGGAACGGGAAGAGAGAGAATGTAAATAGAAAGTATAGAAAGTTAAGAATATGTACAGAGTCCAGATAGGTGGCTAGTCCAAGACAAGTACACAAGTACCTTTGCCCAGAGTAGTTCATGGTGGAAGAGTCTTCTAGCAGGAGGAAAGAGATAAAAGAGGACCCATCAAGACAGATGTCTAGTTTCTGCCTTATGGTAACAAGTATATGGTGGATGGTACTATTCAAGAGATGAACCACTGGAAGAGAGCCACATCCTAGGGAAAAAGCATGAATTCAGTTGCAACATAAAGACCAACATCTGTCATGCCTTTAAAGCACTCACATGGAAATGGGTCAAAGAAGTCTGAGCTGGAGATCTAAATTTGGGCATTATGGTATGCTCACAGCTATTTAAACTTTGGGCTTAGAAGAGAATATTTAGGAGAAAATACAGAGGAAACAGGGGCTAGGGCTGGGCCTAGAAGAATTTAGTCTCCAGGTAGAAGAGGACAAACCTACAAGAGAAGAATCAACCAGAAATATGAAAACAAAATAAAAAAATAAGATTTACTGCTAGAAAAAAAAATGTATACCTTAAAGAGGTGAATGGAGGAAAAAAAAAGACTTCTGTTGGAAAACCTTAATCTACTCATTAATAACTGAATTTATTTTTTTTAAAGATTTTATTTATTTTTGCGAGAAAGAGAAAGCGCGTGAACATGCGTGCAGAAGAGAAAGAGAGAGCATGAGCTGGGGGAAAGGCAGATGGAGAGGGAGAAGCACACTCCCTGCCAAACAGGGAGCCAGATGTGGGGCTCATCCCAGGACCCTGGGATTGTGACCCAAGCTAAAGGCAGACGTTTAACCCACTGAACCACCCAAGTGCCCCAATAACTGAATTTCAAAGGCAAGTTCACTTTCAGGGAATGGGAGGAGTAAAAGGGGATTTGAGACTTGGGGGGAAAAAAAAATCATACCTAATATATAAACAGCATTATGGAAGGCCTATATACTTCTATACCACAACTACTGGATATAAGGGTCACTATGGTGTTCAATATTATCAAAACAAAATGAAAAACCTTTCATGGACAGAAAAAAATCTATCTTCTCAAAAACTTAATAGGCATTGCCAACTAGCACTGTATCATTGCGTTTGCTTCTCTATCTTGACTTCAAATCAAGACATTTTCAATAACCCTTTGAAAGCAGTTGCTCTAAAATAAGCCAAAAACCAAAACTGTTTTCCTTCTCCTTTTCTTTTCCTTTCCTTCCTTCCTTCTTCCTTCCTTCATATGTACCTACCTACGCCACTGTGTTAATAACTAAGTGTTCTTAATTATTATTTCATCCCTATCCTCTATATAACTCAAGAGGCTTTTAATTCTTTCTGAATTTCCATATTATCTGTATTTCTTTAGCATGTGTATTCCAATTATAGCCAGAAAGAAGCTATATCTTTAACAGTTTGTCATTTCTGGTTCGGCTTCTAGGGGAAGTGTCCTCAAAAACAATCATAGTAAGGGAGTTTTAACATAGTAATATAAGTTTTAGATATTACTGAGAAGAGTAAGAAAAGATCTCCTAAACAGATGGCATTTAATTAGAATTTTTAATGGAGCCTGCTACTGAAATTAAGGCACAAACTGTAGTTTTCTCTCTTACTTTATTTTTTTAAATTATTTTTTATTTTTTTTAGTTTTAATTTTTTTTGGAGAGAGAGCGTGAGAGCTTACACATGTGAGCAGGGGTCGGGGGGTTGGGGAAGAGGGAGTGGGAGAGAATATCTTAAGCAGGCTCCATCCCTAGTGTGGAACCCAACTTGGGGCTCGATCTCAGGAACCTGAGATCATGACCTGAGCCAAAACCAAGAGTCAGAGACTCTAAACTGACTGAGCCACAGACGCGCCCCTCTCTTATTTTAAAGGCAAAACTAGATTAATCTGAGAAGTGGAACATTCAAGCTCTTAGTGAATTTTCAAAGAATGAGCACATCCTTTGCTTGGAATAACTGTAGACCCTTTCTGAGATGAACAGGCACAGTAAACTGAGGACTTTTGATTATTTTTATTTTATCTACTCGATGAAATCCATACCCCATATTCCATCTCTCGCTTCATCCCTGGTCCCTGTCTCGGGGTGATCATGTCTGTTTACAAAGGATTTCGCATTAAAAATGCTAAAAAACTTTTAAAGCTACATCAAAATGTTCCTGCATCAAAACAGCTGTGCACCCGTCATTAAAGTGGCTAACAGAAAGGAAGCATATCAAAATGTCCTGCTATTCCTAGACCACTAGGAAGTTCAGCACAAAGGACTGAGATGGACTAGTCTCTTTCAGCCTAAAATTATTAAAAAATCATCTTCCATTCATTTCCTCCCATATTGACTTTTGATTTTCTAATGAGTCCATGATCTAGTACTATTGCATTACATTTTAGCAAAGTTTCCTCAAGTCCTTTATTATATATTATATATATATAAAATCACAAACTAAGTCAAAACCAACATCTTCAAACAAAAAAGGACAACAGTGTCAAAAACTGCTTACCTTAATTTTAGCAGTATATTCTCCTCTCCCTCCAAACAAACCAAGGCCACCAAGTAAAATATCAGTGTCAGCACTAAAACGTATAGCTTCTACTGAATGAGCAGAGTAACCCCAGCCCCCTCCATGACCTAAAGGATACAAATAATAATTAATGTTATAAAATATCTATGTATATATATTTCACTTAAATAACAGTATTTCTTAAACATAAATATACATACTTTCAAACCTGTTTACTACACTATAATCTTCTTTGGAATAAACCTTCATTACTGCTTGAGTCTCCTCTTCTGTACTTGCAACACCCATTTTTAAATCCTGCATAGCTGCTAAGGTATCAAGGCAACCTAGAAACAAACAAACAAAAATTCAACTCCTTGAAATTAAAATTTCCCATTATATTGATGGTATGAGATGCTGTAGGGGACAAATTAAAATAATCAACTCTGAGTGTGCTCAAAAATGTATTCTAAGCTTTAGACAATGTTTCATGAAAGAATACCTACAATCAGTAAGAATTCTCCTCTATTTGGGTAATTATATTTAAACACATTCTATGTCAGTGTTTTGTAAAAACTTGAAGAGTTGGACTCGCTCAATCTTTGAGTCCTTACGAGGTTCTTCCTTTTGTGAAACTCTAAATTACTTTTAGATTCTTAGAGTTCTACATGAGGAAGACACAGCAGCCTGAGAGAACCTTAATCAATACAGGTTTTGGATGTTTACAATGATTACCATATGAAATTTGAGAAAAAAGAAGCAAGGAATTATATGTATGATCTATTTAATTATACTTAGAAATATGATTTCAGAACTGCAAATTTTAGATAACCATAAACGAGTCTTCTTAAAAGCAATAAATAAGTAATGATATGGATTGGTATATAATTTCTATGAAAAGAATATATATAAATTCTGAAAAAATGCTGTATTATAAATTAAATTTATATATTATAAATTAAATAGAAGTGAAGTTGTGCTGTGAAAATGGTGTTATATAAGAAAGAACAGAAGTAATATATATAAAATTCATAATTATATAAAAATATTTTGTAGAATTTATTTTAAAATAATGTATATAAATTAAATTTTATAATTATACATTTGAATATTCCATCTGCGTCTCTAAAGTTTATATATTTAAGCTGAACAAAAACAGTATTTAAAAAAAAATCTGCCTGATAGAAATTATATTCAGGAATGCTTTATGTTTGGCCATACATGAATTGTGTTGGTTCAAGTCTGATATGTTGGTGTTTGTGGGATTGACAAATTTCTTTAAGGTAGAGGGTTTAACGTATATCGCAACTAGCATATTGTTGTTTAACACACATGAGAAAATGAAACACAAATCTAAATATTCTTTTAAAAAAATCCTCAGCACATATGAAAATTAGCTGATCATCAAAAGAGCAGCCCTACCTAGAATGTGCAAAGCTGCATGAGATCGGGTGGTGAGAGCCCTGGATCCTGTTGGTAAGGCAAGTTCAGGACTTAGGATACTGCATCTGGATTGCATGTCTGTTGCTGAGGGAAGTCTGGCATCAGCAACCACTGCATTGTAACACCACAGTTCTCTAGTATTTGGTCGAAACCTTCAAGAAAGAATAATCATAGCACTTCAACATACAGTTTCTAAATTTCCAAAGTACAATTGATGATACAAAGAGAATATAGTTAGCTTAAAGAGGACAAAATGTAGTTCATTATTTTCTCTGAGTTAAATATATAAATAAAATTATCTGTCACTAGAAGTGAAATCATTTGAATGAAACAGTATTATAGATCATGATACTTTATAAGTAACAGAGCAACAGCATACATATATGAAGCTTCTATACAACAAAAACTCCATAAAAAACGTTTAAAGACAAAGGGCAAGTTGAAAGAAAATAGGTGACACATACGTATGAGACAAAACAACAATATCCACAATCCTGTAAACCAGTAAGAGACAATCAGTGCAGTATCAAAAGTGGGCAAAAGACCTGGAATGCGGTTTTCAGAAAGGAAGCACTAGTAAAGTGTACGTAGATGTTCAAACACTAATAAACCGTAACCCATAAGGGACCCACAATACCCTCCAACCATGGATCTCATTTCTCTTATCTCTTCCACAAAAAAATTCTCAAAAAGCTGCCTCTACTTCTTTACCATTTTTTTGCTATGAATTCTTTTTGGGAAAGTTTTTATCAACTACACAGTACATACAGAAGAATAGTAACAAAGTATTTTCAAAATGAGGTATGAAGAATAATGGTATAATATGCACTAGTAAAAAGAATATTACCACTATCTTTTAAGTACCCTGGCTCTACTTCCCTACTCAATTTCTTCCCTTTTCCTTCAAAAGTAGCAATTACCTTGAATTTCAAGAGTTTACCATTCTCTTGCTTTTATGATTTTTTTCATATGTTTATATCAAAATTTTATATTACTTAAGTTTCATATTTTGAATTGTATATGAACAGGATACACTCTGGGTTCTTCTGTGGTTACCTTTCTTCAAACAATATTCTTACAATGTATTTTCATAGTAATATATGACTGTAAGTTCATTCATTCTTGTTGTAAAATTTTTTTTTAAGATTTTATTATTTAGTTATTTGAAAGAGAGAGAGAGAACATGAGAAGGGGGAGGGTCAGAGGGAGAAGCAGGCTCCCTGCTGAGCAGGGAGCCTGATGCGGGACTAAATCCTGGGACTCTGGGATCATGACCTGAGCTGAAGGCAGTTGCTTAACTAACTGAGCCACCCAGGTACCCATCTTGTTGCAAAATATTAATAGTTCATGTGACTATATTACAATTATATGTCCATTCTATTTTTTTTTAAAGATTTTATCTATTTATTTGAGAGAGTGTGAGAGAGAGAGACAGAGCATGAGAAGGGGGAGGGTCAGAGGGAGAAGCAGACTCCCCGCTGAGCAGGGAGGCCAATGTGGGACTCGATCCCAGGACCCTGGGATCATGACCTGAGCCAAAGGCAGACGCTTAACTGACTGAGCCACCCAGGTGCCCTCTATTTGTCCATTCTGTTATTGATAGCAAAAAAAATAAAAAACACTCAATTTTCCAATACAAAAAAAAAAAAAATGCTGCTGTGGATAATTTTAAACATAGCTCCTAAAGCTTAAGTACGAGAGTAGACAGGAAGGAAGCCCACATAGAAAATTTTTTCTATAACTGGTAAGCCTACATAGAAAATAATCATTTTTTTGAAAATCTGATTTGTGTCAGATACAGCTAACATTCAGATTCATTTATTAAGGATGGACTTCTCAATCAATGGTGCTTGATGATCCAAATGTACTAAATGTAAGAGCAACTAAATCCAACAATCCCACTTCTGGCATTTATCCAAAAGAACTGAAAGGAGAATCCTGAAGTGGTATTTACACACTCACAATCATAGCAGCATTATCCACAACAGCCAAGAGGTAGAAGCAACTTAAGCAACCATGGATGGACGAGTGGATAAATAAAATGCAGTAGAAACATACAATGGCATGTTATTCAGTCTTAAAAAATTCAGAAAGAATTCTGTCACAGGGTGCAATGTGAATGAATCTCAAGGACATGATGCTAAGTTAAGTAAGCTAGTCACAAAAAAGATAAGTACTGTATGATTCCACTTCTTTATCAAAAGTTGTCAAATGCATAGACAGTAAGTAGATGGTGGCTGCTCCAGGGTGGAGGGAAGGAGAAATGGAGAGTTGTTCCTTGGGGATAGAGTGTCAGTTTTACAAGATGAAAACACTTCTGGAGATCTACTAGACAACAGTGTGAATATACTTAACACTGCTGAATTATACACTTATAAATGGTAACATTTTATGTTTTTTAGCACAATTAAAAAGTTATTTAAAAATTTTTTAATTTTAAACTTAAAAATAATACTTGGTATAGAATAAATTCTATGAAAGTACCTGCTATAATTAGTGCAATTGCTTATTAATTGAATCTCTTAATCTAATTGGGTTTTTTGGTGTGTGCTTATTTATTTTTCTCTGGTTGCTTTTAAAACTTTTCTCTTGGTCTTTAGTGTTCTATAGTGTCACTGTAATTCTCCTGATTGCAAATAATGGGAACATATAATTTCTAATATTTGTGAATTTAAATCTTTTTTTTTTTTTTTTGGTTCTGGAAAATTCTTAGGCATTATCTCTTCAAATACTGTTTCTCCTCTATTTTCTCTAATCTCTAAAATTTCCTTCTTGGACTTCTATTAGATCTTTTCATTATATTCTTCAAATCTTTTTCATATTTTTTATATTCTTGTCTCTGTGGCATCTTGTGTAATTTCCTCTCAATTCTTCAAATCTGGTCTACTCATGCATTTAGGTAAACAAACTATTCTTCACTTATAAAAGTTTTGTTTGGTTGTTTTTCAAATATGCCTCATCATTTTGAGTCTCATTATGAGTTTCTTTTGCTTGATCAATTTCATCTTTTATTTTTAAACATTTCATATATAATTTATATTGTTTCTGCTAATTCCAAGATGAAACTGATCTTGTTGCTTGTCTTTAGCTGAATTTCACTAACAGTAATATTGTTTATATGTTAAGCAATCTTAGACTTTGTGCTCCTATTTGATGGAATGTTAATACATTAAAACCCTATGGGCCTAAAGAGAAGAGGGGTTTTCTCTGAAGATGATTTACACTTGCCTTCTGCTGGAGACACAGGGGTATTACCTATTTAATCCCAGTTTAACATCATTCCAAGGCCAGAAGCTTAACAGAGTTTCAGAATCAGTTTCCATCTTAGTCACCTCGCAGCTAGCACAACACTTGTTTTCCAAACTGCAGCACTGCTTATCAGCATTTGCCCCTAGTGAAATCCCGTGTTTTAGTGCTGACTACTTACTTCTCAAGGGTCACCTCACGAGGTATGACTTTTATTTTTATGCTGGCTTTCTTTCTTTGAGATGGGGGTGGAAAACAGAGGCAGTATATTAGCAACATCTTGGCTGAGTGTCAAGCCAATGTATAAAAATACAAACTTTTTTTTTTTTTTAAAGCATAGGGCCCCCTTCAAAGTATTCAGTTTACCAAAGTGCCAGAAATGAAATGCCCCACTCACTCTTCAAACACCAGTCTAGTTTGCATATCTACCACTTCCATGAAATTATTCTCAAAATTGCAAATAACTTCTAAGTAGCTAAACCTAATGGAATTTTTTGTCATCTATTCAGGTAAGCCCTCAGCAGTATCTAACATCACTGAACACTCTTCTTTTTGACCCACTCCCCCTTTAATTTCTGTGTCTGCACACCCTCTTGTTTTTCCTGTAGTTCGTAAGCTGCTCCTTCTAGTCTCCCAACTAGTTTCTCCGATCTCACCTAACTTCTCTAAATCTTGTAAGTCCTCCTCAACCTACATCCTCTGTCTACGTGATCATGTCCAATACCATAGCTTTAGATACACCTGTAAACTAAAAATTCTCAAATATGTATCCCATCCAGACCAGTCCTTTGAACCTGGCTCACTTAACATGTCAAAGGCAGAAATCTTAACAAAATCTGTCCCTTTCTCGACCTTTCCTGGCTTGGTTAATGCCACTATGTTTATTCAAATGCCAAAATCAGAACCTTGGAAATCATCCTTGACTACTTTCTTTCCCTAACCACTTTCCAATACAAGCAAGTTTTATTGGCTCTATTCCAAAATATATGCTGCTGACTGCTCCTCTCCATCACCCTCCCACCACTACCACTCTAAGTTTCATGCCATCATCTCTCCCCTGCACTGCTGCAGGAACCTCCTACAACTACTCTTGCCTCCTTCCCATTTATTTTTTCACACAATTAAGTATAATATCTTAATGTCACTTCCCAACCCAAAAATCTTACAACAACTTCCTATTTTGAAGAAAATTCTATTTCCCTAATCCAGCCTACAAAGTCCTACATGTCCAGGCTCTGCCTACCCCTCTGAATTTATTTCATGCTGCTCACTCACTATGCTTTAACCACACTGGGTTTCTACAAATTCCTAAAACACAACCAGGTTCTTGCACCGAAGTATTTGGGTCTACTAAGCTCTGCCTGCTCAGAAAACTTTCCCTAACTCTTCAAATGCTTGGTTCTTTCTTATACTTTAAGGTCTTAATTGTCTCCACTGAATGGAGTATAGGTCACTGCTGTTAACCTCAATCACAGCAACCCCCTCTTCTTTAACAATGCTAAGTAAGATCTATAAAGTGTATTATTTATGCACTTTTATATAGTCTGTATTTCTGTTTAAAAAAAAGACAACTTCTCTATGAGCAAGGGAATCTTATCTGTATCTTACTGTATCAATCTTTGCTTACCATACAGTATCTATTTAATATTTACAGACTAAAATTAATAGCAAAAATTTTTTAAAAAGTACTGTATACTGATGCTGACGGTTTGGGAAAATATGGATTCTCACTGCAGTTGGTAAGAGAGTACTGAAGGACAATTTAGCAGTATGTATCAAAATTCTATGAGCCAATCTTTTGGCCCAGCAATTCCACTTCTTGAAAGCTATCTTATGGGAATACACTTCCATGAGTACAAAACTGTGTGTGTATATACACACCTGTGTTTGTGTGCTCCCTCTGGCAATATAGGTAATACCGAAACATTAAAAAGTAAACTACAATGTTTGTTGATCGGGAAATATACTAGTAAGTATATTTTGGTTTATCCAGACTATAGAATTCTATACAGTTTTAATAACAAAGCAGTTCTTGCTGTATTGACTTGGAAAGATCTACAAACTGTCATTTAGCCAAAAAAACCCTTAGCTTTTAAAATGAATATATTCTTATATGTATAAAAAAACACATGCATTTTTAAAAAGTGTCAAACAATATAAACCAAACTTAATACCTGTGACCCACAGAGGTTAGTAGGATTTGTGTTGGGGGAAGAAAAACAACTGAAGGACCACACAATTCAAGTTTTGCTTTGCATTTGAAAAAGTAACAGCATATATTTATGTGTTATTTGTGTAAATTTTGAAGTGGGAAATAAAATTGCTATTCTTTTAAAGATTTTTATTTATTTGACAGGCAGAGATCACAAGTAGGCAGAGAGGCAGGCAGAGAGAGAGGAGGAAGCAGGCTCCCTGCTGAGCAGAGCCTGATGCAGGGTTCAATCCCAGCACCCTGGGATCATAACCTGAGCTGAAGGCAGAGGCTTTAACTCACTGAGCCACCCAGGTGCCCCTAAAATTGCTACTCTTAACATTTATCTGCTTTTTACAGATGCTAAGTTTCCAATTACTCAGGAGAAGTTAGCTGTTTGTTTTTTTTTTTTTAAAGATTTTATTTATTTATTTGACAGGGAGAGAGAGAGAGAGATCAAAAGTAGGCAGAGAAGCAGGCGCAGAGAGAGGGGAAGTAGGCTCCCTGCTGAGCAGAGAGCCCAATGTGGGGCTCTGCCCCAGGACCCTGGGATCATGACCTGAGCTGAAGGCAGAGGCTTTAACCCACTGAGCCACCCAGGCGCCCTGAGAAGTTAGCTGTTAAGAATACAAAAGGAAGCAGACTCTGTTCGGGAAGGAAAGTCAAAGTGAGCTACTACTAAACCTACAGTGTGTAGTACTGCAAGTATTTAAACCTAAAGTATAAGTATTGAATGAAAAACACAAAGGACATAAACCAGCCAGAAATCAGGACAATGGAATAAAACTCTGATCCTGATTATAAGAAAACACCTTCCAGCTGTTTAATGAAACATTTGAGGAGACTACCCTTCATCTTTCAATCTATGTTTTGGAACAAGGGAGTAAATATTCAAGGACCTGGCTAGGCATTTCAGATCATCCCTCCCAGTGCTATCACCATATGTGTAGAAGGCGAGGCTCAACTAAACGCACACTACACTTCTGAGTTCTGTAGTTCTGTTAAGACTCCAGGGAAATAGCTCTAGTTATACTGTTAGAATCCAGTTCTGCTAGCAACTAATTTAAAGAATGTATTTCTAATTTAGTGAATGTATCCATAAACAAAGTCTCTACTGTTGATCTTTATTTTGTTAATATAAATTTCTTTCATTTAAAGATTAAACATATAAAGATTATAGAAAATAAAGCATCAGTTTAAACTGAAGTCCAAACCAGGGCTTGCTCTTTGGTAACTAAGTCTCTTGTATACAGACTTGTCATCAGTAAATAACTAATGACTAGTCTATCTTTACACCACGTGCCTTTCTATCCTGTCCACACTATCTCACTGTGACCACTATAATTTTGGTTCTCAGCACCTCATGTCTTTATAAGGATTACTGTAAGACTACTCACCTCTAGTTTCTCCTTATCTAATCTATCCTGTATAATGCTGCTAGAGAAACTACAGAGTGCTACTCAATCAATTCTGGCTTCCAGGCCTTTCCACAAAATGAACAGTAAGACAGTAGGCTGGTCAGCAACCTGGGAAGTACTATAATTCCTTCACCCTGAATTCAGCCTGAGGACTGATAGAAAACATGGCTTCTTAAGACCTGGCTGGCTGACGGAAATGAAAGTAGGCATGCGTAGAGGAAGAAGACAAAAACGTCTTTTCCCTTTTCTCATTGGTGCCACTTAAACCTTTCAATTTATCTAATTCCTGTCCACTGACTTTGAAATAGGGGGAAAGAAATAAACAATGAAATAGGGGGAAAGAAAAAAAAAAGGTAAGTCCTGTGATGTGTCAATCTGGTAATGCAGGGGATATCTCCTACTAGAATTTAAAGCCAGAAATGCTGAGGACAGAAATTCTCTTTACTCATTATGTATACAACGCACCATAACAAATTTAAAGCAAATACAATATAATTTGAATCTTTAGTGTACCTGTATCCATTCTCTACACTTTTACAGTTTCTAGAGTTTGGTAATCCTATACATTTCTACATTCCTCTATCAATATATGAATATTCATAAAGGGTTATCTTAATTATTCTATATTTTCTTTGGCACAATTTCTTCTACGTAGCTGGTAATAATTCGGTATATGGAAAACACAGACAAGACTGCTGACAGATCAAAATTAATTAACAACAGAATTCTTGAAGTAAAACTGCTGAATATAATGACAGCAGCAAATAGTTCTATAGCATGTACTATGTGCCTCTGCTCTAAATTCTTCACTCTTCATAACAGTTTATGAGGTAGGTACTATTATTACTCCAAATTTATAAATGACAGAAGAGAAGCACACAGAGTCAAAGTAACCACTCCAAGGTGACACAGAAAGCACACTGTGGATCTGGAATATCCCAAGGCAGCCTGGCTCAGAACATGAGCTCAAACATTGCACTGCACTGCAAAGGTTCTGGGAAGCACAGTTAAACAAGAGAATGCTCATGTATAAAAGGTCTGCCTTATACCTGAATATTGTATCACCACAAGAGTATAATTTGATCAGAACTTACTTAATACTCTATTTTATGAACAGAGCTTACCTCCAAATGACATCATATACAGGATCAAGACACACACCAAATCCTTGCAGATCCTCTTGTTCAGAGTCATTAAAAGTTTTACAACTTCCATCCACTTTATTTATCAGAAGACATTTAAATGGAGGAGGTTCTGATATAGAAGCAGGTACCAAGCCTTGGGGAAAGAGATTTATCCATCTCAAAAATGCATTACCTTTTTATAATGCCTCAGCTTAGAAGGTAAGTATTATTTATAAGGGAAGTATTATTATTACATCCATTTTACAGATGAAGAAACTGAGACTTAAATAAATTAAAAACTTTAAGGTAATAGAATTAGTACCAAAACCTCAGGATGTCTAAACCCACAACTTATGCTCTTAATTTCTAGACTGTATCACTCCATTATATAATTAGTTATGATCTCACAAATACAAGTATAGATTTTACCTATAGATGGAATTTCAAAGTTTGACTTAAGTAACCTTTCACAGAAATTAATTTCTACCATTTATTTAGCAAGAACCAATACAGAAAAAATTCCTCCTTCCAATACAGGTTTTATCCTATAACAATTTAGCTCATATTTCCACCACTCTTTAGCTTATAAGTATTCACATAAACACAGACATTTAGAAGCTTCTTTTAAATTTCTTCAAATAGAAAGAAAACAAAAAGCTCTTAAGATTATATATCTTATGATAGGTAAAGATGAACCATTTATTGTCAGTCATGACAAATATTTTGGGAAGAACATTTGTTTGTTTGGGGGTATTACCTATTATGTGTTTACTGGCAAAAATTTCTGATGTAGCCAGCACATGAGAATTAATAAGTGCTTCATCAATGCGTAAGAAGGTCTGGTCCCCACTTGCACCTATCCAGGTAGCCTTTCGTCCATACTTTGATCCAATGTTAGGCATGGGAGCTGGTTTTGCATTCCAATATGGCACATCCAAAATTGGTCTACCCAGCTGTCCTTTCTAAAAGATTAAATAAACCATATTAACAACATTCCTAGATAAACAATCTATAATTTTTTATAAAGTTAAGAAGACAGGAGACAAAAACAGCTCTATGAGAAATTATTCCTTATCAATTGTTAGTACTTTTTTTTATTAACGAAATTCATGTGAAATTTAGATCAAAGTTTGCAAATTTGTAATTTCTATTATTCTTAGGACCTCTCCCCCTAATAATAAAAAACCACAAAGTATATTATTGAAAAATAACAATAAAGCTGAAATATTTTTTCATCCAAGAAATTGCCCTGAAATACTGTCACCTGCATTTAAATGAAAAGTATAATAAATATACAATATTTAAAAATTAGCATTACAAATTGTTCATTTAAAAAAATCACTGAAAAAAATATTTTTGATATTTTAAGTTGACAGTACTTAAGATGATAGAAAGTCACTACAATCTTCTACTATGTACTTTGATATTTTAAGTTGATAGTACTTAAAATGATAGAAAGTCACTACTAAAATCACACAGTCTGAGAATATTTGGGTAAAGGCCAAAATAATGAATACTATAACTGTGAATACAATTAGAAAACTACATTTTTTACAAATGATTATGTGTTACTAAGTTATTTTACTTACGTTTCAAGATAAACAGCATAACCAAATAGTAAGGTATGATATCTTAAGTAAATAATTGTTAACTCACTTAAAAACTATGGCTGTCTATAGGTAGTAGGTTAGGTAAGAGTTTAATTTAAAAAATAATAAAAGTCTCTCATTACTAAGCTAGCTACCTATCAAAGAATGCTGACAGTGGATGGGTAAACATATATCCACCCCGGTTCAGGAGCTTGCTCTCCCTGCTAAGCACTACGGAGGGTGGAAAATGCTGTCTCATGGCATCCAGGGTCATCTGCAAGTCCTGGGAATGAGAAATCATTAGCAAAAAACCTGAAGAACACTGGCGCACTGCAAATAGCCTGGTTAATTCTCACCCAACTATCAGGTTTCTAGCATGTTCTATCACTCCTTCAATACCACAGCAAGAAAACATAGCCATAGAGTGACTGCAAAAGCAATGCAGCTTTAAGCCCTGGGTGGAACCAGGGGAGGGAACAATGTGGCAACCACACAAACAGAGAAGAAGCCCAAAATTTCAATGTTAATTCCCAGCTTCTTTCAATGTCTATCTTTATTTTTTGACCCCCCACACCCAAAAAAGCACAAAAATGTGAACACTGAGCAAAGTATATAATATTCAAGGATATATTATGCTTTTAGAAGGAAAATAATTCTATTTGTCACTGACTACTGAAATAAATATCTATTCCCTACTATCAACCAACTAATGTAAAGAAAAGCAGTGTAAAAATACAACAGATGCCTGGACAGGCCCATGTGATTCAAAATGTGGTTACACATAAGCCATAGTTAAGTTCATAAAAGTTCACAACAAGGACTTTTGCAGGTAGAGGACAAAAATGGCTGATTTCAATTACTATTCACATTCTCCCCCAAACAACATAAAACCAACACACAGGACAAAGAAAACCATACAAGACTCAAGTCTATAGCAGTTTAGAAAACAGCAGATCCGATGACCTTTCAGTCACCTGTAACCAAAAGAAAAAAACCAAATTCCAAGAGTCTTCACCCTGGACCTGCCACTGCAAGCTGGAGGGGGTGGAGAGTGCAAAAGGGCGGCTTCTGAGGGACAACAGTAGAGTATTGAGGACTTAGAAAAAACACTGGCAAAATCATCCCGCAAAGAGAAAATTTAACCCTTGACATCAAAATATGAAATGAAGGCACACAGCAACAGCTACAGGAAAAAGGCTTCAAAGTGTGCAGGACCACTTCTCACCCATGAGACTGACGCAAATTAAAAGATACGACAGCATATTCTGCTGGCGAGGAATTTTCAACCACTGCTGGTGAGAATGCAAAAATGGCCCACAAAACAGCACAGGCACTAACCTTCAACCCAGACAGCTTCTAGAAACTTACTTCAAAGGTACACCTCTAATAGTATTTATTGCTTTCACTGCAAAATATTGGAAAGTACTTGCAAAATATTGGGAAGTTACGTCCAAGCTTAAGAAACTGACTGAATAAACTATAGTGTATATGCACAAGGGTACTATGCAGATATTAAAAAAAAGAATGAGGAAGATCTCTACAAATTATCACAGAATGATGTCTAGGAGATACAGTAAAGTGATAAGAGCAAAGTACAGAAGAGCATATATAAAATGCTACCTTTTGAAAAATAAAGGGAAATAATTATATGTGTGTACATATATATAAACAAACCTGTATCTATACAATACACACAGGAAGGATAGCTGGAAAACAATGAAGTTCGTTACTTACAAGCATGGAGTAAAGGGGATATGGGAGGAAATGACACTTGACTGAGTACACTATTTTTGTGTTACTTCAACTTCTGGAAACATGTTAATGTTCTACATATTCAAAAAATAAAATTATATCTAAAGATATGAGAGGAGGAATCCTAAAACTAAAGCAAACTGAAACGGTGCACTGGACCAGAAGCCCCTTTCGTTAGAAGTCTGAGGACAGGACCTAACAGGTGTCAGCGTTTTCACCAGTGTATTCCCAGGAATGGGGAGGAAGACTGTTATCACAGGGAGAAAAGGAACACGACTGTTTAACAGTCTTCTAAATCTGCCCCCTTTTCTGCCCTCCCTTTGGCACTCCTAAGGAGCATCATTCATTGGTCCAGGCCAAAGTTATCTCCACGCTGAAAGGGCATCTCTCTCCCCCAACCCCTAACATCTTACTCACTTTACGGAGATGAACCCCTGCCCCAGGATAGGGTGAGACAAATAGACCTGTAAAAGGGCTTATTTTCAGGGACAAGAAGAAGAAAGGTTGTTCTTGGCTGTTGCTGCTTCTCACAAAGAATCTGTTATTTGTACCTATGCTTATGAATATTAACTTTTTTTTAAATAAAAAAAATGGCAAACTGAAACAAATGAATCCAATTCTATTCCAAAGGAGTAACATAATCCCACTGAAATGGGGTGGGGGAAAGAACCCAAGTTAACTTATAAACCTTATACCTTTAGCTGTGGGGAGGGACACGGGTGAGAGGGGTCAGGAGTGAGAGTGAAAGACACATCGTGAACTCCTTTTAGTGAGTTTGTTTTTATAGTGGTGTGGGAAAAGCAAATATAAAACTATTTTACCATATTTTAGGAGTGAGTAAATGAGAAATAAATGTACTCATAGTATTAGAAGCTAGAATTCTTACTTTGGAGGGAAGGAAACAAACACAGAATGGGTGAAGGTTAAGAAAGACCCCTGTGGGGATGGGCTGGAATTAGAGGTACTGGTATGGGCTTCTGATTTCTAAAATACCCACATGTATGTATATATGCATAAACTTATGTGTACTGGGGATCTAAAGACACCCCACTGCAATGAATACACCTAGTGCTCAGCTGGTGTCTAAAACTAGTTCTCACTAAAAAGGACCCTCATTTTTGGAGAAATGGCTGCTTCTAGGACTGATACAGAGAAGCCAGAAACAACTGGTTATGCCAGGAAGTAAGGAAATTCCCCCAAAGTGAAGGTGCATGTCACAAGAACACAGGAGCCAGCTCAAAGGGACTCTGATCCATGAAATCTGAGACAATCTATGCACCCAAATAATTATGGACAGTAATGAGGAAAATATAAATACATGCATCTGGACCAAAAAAAAAACAAAAATGAGAAAGAAGGGTGCCTGCTTACAATAAAATGCAAAGGGCTAACTGGTAAATGTAAGGGGGTGCTGGAGTTGGAAAATCATCATTTTGCAATCATTATAGTAAAGACTGGTTTAGGCAAGAATGGGAATCTAAATCTAGGGGGAAACTGTAAGAGAAGCATATACCTTAAAACTATCTTATTAAAAGAGTCAACCCATAAACTGCTTATTAGTTTCAAGAGAAAAAATACTAATTATGCAGTAGAAAAATCAGACATTTTCCAGGTGGGCATTTTGTGCCTTCAGATGTGATACCTGTGGAGAACACAAAATCACTTACATAGCATTTTGGCCTGGAATACACAACCTACTTCCAAATATGAGGAAATACCAGAAAAACAAAAATAAGGACCATTTTATTAAAAAAAACAAAACAAAAACCCAAAAACGAAAGTACCGTACTCTTAAAAAATGTCAATGCCATCAAGATAGACAAAGAAAAGGTATGGAAATGGTACAGATTAAAGGAGACTAAAGAGACATCACAGTCAGATGTAATACCTGATCTTAAATTGGAGGAGACCAAAAAATGCCAAAAAAATAACTGTTGGATCAATCAAAAAAATATAAGTATTCAGGAATAAAGGATCATTATATATGCAAAGTTGCTCTTAAAGGATTCAGGAAAAAATATGTTTTACACACACACACACACACACAGTGCTTAAGAGAGAACAAGAGCACGCATGTGCAAGTGATAATGCAAATCAAAATGTTACCAAATAGGTTAAGCTGGTTCAAGAGTACAAAGGTGTTCTATGTATTATTCTTATTTTTTGCAATCTTTCTGTAGTTTAAAAGCATTTCCAAATAAAAGATTTTTTTCTTAAAGTACACATTTACATTTTTAAAAAAATCAATAGTTGCAAATTATATCCCAGAGATTTAGGTTATGGAGTTATGAATAGTTACCCACATCAAAGATGGTATAGGCTTATTAGCACAGTCTTACGAGGCTTTTCCTTGATCTCTACTATGCCCAAACTATATAAAACTTCTCAGAGCATCTTCACTCTTTTCAAGCTTTGGCAGAAAGAGAACAAAACAGGCAATAAACAGAGACAGAGAAAGAAAAGCAGAGGAAAAAGGAAACTATAATTTTAAAGAAATCTAGTAAGAAAACCAGGCTTTTAAGAAGTTCTAAATTAGAAAAAGTTCTATACGTTAAGAAAAATGAATCTTTGCAAGCCACTTGGGAAATAAGCTCTCAAATGATAGAATAACTCTATTGAATGCTTAAAGGATTTTGACCTGGAATAAACATGTCAAATTCTAACATAGTTGTTAAATTTAATAAATTCTAATAGTACACTAGAGAAGAAAATTATTTCACAGTAATGTCATTCAGGCCTTGTGTATGCTGGATGTGGAGACAAGAAATATGCATATGCAATAATTATAACACAAGAATTGCACTGAAACCAGAAAAAACAGCTGACACAGACAAACTGTAAGGCAATGGTATAATGCAATACTATTAATGCTTAAAAATTCCTTACAGAAAAACTTCCAAATGTGAAGACCTGTCCGTCCATTAAAAGTACGGCCGTGTGGTTGCTGCCTGCAGTAACTTGTGTGCTAGGGCCTGGCAAAGCTTGAACAAGAGTGGGACATCCCCTAGGTTAAAAAAAAAAAAAAAAAAAATTAGGTCAATTTCTTACAAGACTCAAATGAAATAAAAAGCAATAAATAAACATTGCAATAAGGAATAGAAGAAATAAAAGGCACTAATAGTATACTTAGTATTTATTAAAGTACCATATGCCTGCCTTCATATACAAAGATAGGCGCCAGATATACAAAGATGAAAAAGACATTAACACTGACTTTAAAGAGATTAAAAAGATTATTTAAAAAGATTTCCTAAATTTCTACCCTACTTATGGACACAATTTTTTTTTTAAAGGAAGAAAGTTATATTTTACAGGAAGGATTTGTGGAGTTATATAGAACAGAACAGCCACACAATAGCACTTGGACCAAGACTATGAACAATGTACTCATCCTTCTTGTATTTTAGTTTTCTTTTCTATAACATAAGAGGATAATATGAAACAGTACCTACCCTGTAGGGTTCCTATGAACAAGAGAGAAGCTCACACATGTCAAGTTTTTGGATCAATGTCTAGCACACAGTTAACACTGAGTAAATGGTAACTAATACAATAAATGACATCCTTATATCCATTGTATCCATCCTCGTACGATTTTACTAAGTATTTATTAATCACTTTTAGTAATCATTTTCTGTAATTAGAATAACCACTATAGAAACAGTCAACAAATAATAGGAGGCTCTATTTTACAGACAAGTCTGATAAATTTTCTTAAAATTTAATTTTTTATTTAGAGAGAGCACAAGCAGGCAGGAGGAGCAAAGGGAGAGGGAGAGAGAATCTCCACACAAAAAAAGAAAAATAAAGGAGAACCAACAGCTAAAAGGAAAATGAAGCTCAATGAGGCTTTGTTCCTTTTAAGATGACAGAGATTTATGTAAGTTTAAAAGCATGAGTGGAGATAAAAAGGCTAAAGGTACAGTTTAGAGAGGAGAAACAAAACAGCGAGATTCCTAAGGAAAAGGTAGGTAGGCTTCATAGCATGGATGAGAACAGGTCCCTCTTTCAAAGTAATATGAAGAAGCAAAAGAAGTAGTATAGATGTAGATAGGTTTATAGAGTTGGTGGGGTGAAGAACTTCCCACCTAATGGATTTTGTTTTAACAGAAGTCATGTGTTAAGAGGAAGAAGGAAATGGGTAAGCAGAGGATTTGAAGATTACAGAAAAGGCATGGTGGTGAATGGAACAAATATATATGCAGATCAGGAGTTCTTAACTGAGATTCAAAGGACTTCTAGGAAGTCTGTGAAGGAGCTTCAGGGCTTCTGTGAACCTCCTAAATTTATAAGTCAACCTTTATGTGTATATTCTTATATCTACTGTTCTGAAGACAGACCCCATCTTTCACCAAATTCTCAAGAGGTGTTAAACCGAGTAGTTCAAAACCACAAAGCAGAACAATGATTGCCCATTGTAGAGCCCTGGATCAATCTGGAAGTCAGGTAACAATCTGCACACATACAGTGATTCATTTTTTTCCAGAAGCCTAAGTTACACATCAAAAACATGGACAGAGTGATCCATGCTAGAAGTTTTGCCATGCCCTAGCATTGAGACCAAGAGGGAAAGAAAACGAAGGTTACTGATAAGAGTCTAGGTAAAGAAAATAAACAATCTCTTAACTTGGAGAGAAAACAAAGTACAAAAGGTAGAAGAGAGTAAAAACGTAGAGGGCAGTGGGGAATGAAGTACTGATAAAGTCAAAGGCTGAATAAGGTAAAGCTAAGTAACAGAAGAAATTATCATCAGATTATGAGGTGTTTAAACTTAAGAATTCAGAGTTGGAGCTGTGCTGGATCCAAGATGGGTCCTGGGAATAACTACCACGAATGTGAAAGTAAAATTTACTAGATAGAAGGTGTCAAGATTAAGTATATTGTATGGGACCACGGACAAGGATACAAAAGTCACTCATGAGTGTGACAAGACTCAGAGTGAGAATATACTGTCAAACGACATACTAAATCTTCAGTGAATGAAAGGCTACTGAGTGAATGGTAAGTAATGAAAGGGGAAGAGAGCAGAATGGCCTTGCCTCAAAACAGCAGTAGTTTTTTTTAACTTGTGGAGGGAGTAATATGGCCAAGAATAGTAGTGAAAGGTAAATGGTTTTCAACCTTGCGCTATGGGGAGCTTTGCCAAAACAAAAACAAACAAACAAACAAACAAACAAAACCCCACAATGGCCCCAAGGGTTATAAAGTGAACTAACGCTCTCTAAACAACCAGTAGCAAAGAATAAAGGGAATGTTCTAACAACAGTTAAAGTCTCTGTAGTTTGCAAAGTACTTTTACATAAAACCTATCGCTGATTATTAAAATAACTCTTGGGTAGATCTGAAGAGCTTAGAGCATTTTCCCAAGAGCTAGTGGCAGACTTTCTAAAACAGTCTTTGAACTCTTTCCATAATATTAGTGAGCACATTTATTAAATTAGTTTGAATACACAGGAAGAACAGAAAACGTGTATGTTTGCATGCATGTGTACACACTAGGCATTTCACATACACTGCACTAATGCTTCAACAATCCTATGGGATACTTAAAGTAAGGCCTAGTAAATTGCAATTAGGTAGTTGGTAATAGATGAAGCAAAGATTTCAAACTTGTCTAAATGGTTCTAGATACCATGATTGGGTAATATATTAATGCAGAATGAAGATAGTCTACCAAGAAAAAGAAGAAACTCAAAGACACTTAAAGAATGACCAAAATTCTACTGAAAAACAGAGAATAAAAGCCTCTATAATCTCTTTGCCAACATCCATGTTAAAGTTTACTAAAAATGATTTTTAAAAAAGTCGAATTCAGACATTCAGAAGCATACTGAACAAAAGAAACAAACCAAAAAGAGGGCTAGTAGACTCATCATGAAAATGTCCAAAAGCCTTCACAAACTTTCTGACATTTACTTTAAAAAGCAGCAGCTAACATCACTGAGCACTTACTGTGGACTAGACCCTGAGCTAAGTGAATGACAGGCATGATCTCCCTGAATTCTCGCAAGAACCTTCTCAGGGAAATATATTTACTCCAGTTAAACAGAGGAAGAGACAGAGACAAGTTAAGTAAACTTGGCCAAGGTCATATGGGCACCAAGTGATAGAATCAGGACCCAAACCAGAGAATGAAGTTATTTTGCCAACACAATACATTAAGTAAGGAGACCATCAATAACATTTTGTTAATCTTTGCCACCATGCACACTTCAATACCGACCTTCCACTAACCACACATTATTAATGTGTGCTATACAATAAATTCCAGTTAAAAGCACTTGATTTACCAGACATTTTTTTTTTTTGAAGATTTTATTTATTTGTCAGAGAGAGAGAGTACACACAAGCAGGCAGAGAGGCAGGCAAAGAGAGAGGAGGAAGCAGGCTCCCTGCCGAGCAAGGAGCCCGATGCGGCACTCGATCCCAGGACCCCAGGATCATGGCCTGAGCCGAAGGCAGCAGCTTAACCAACTGAGCCACCCAGGCGTCCCTACCAGACATTTTTAAAATTGCCCCCCAACCATACACT
This sequence comes from Martes martes, assembly GCF_963455335.1. NCBI lineage: Eukaryota > Metazoa > Chordata > Mammalia > Carnivora > Mustelidae > Martes > Martes martes. The sequence goes on along the minus strand of NC_137890.1, from coordinate 30,044,194 downwards.
TTAAGTAAATATCTACTAAATGTCTTCTTTGTGTCAGTTAACATGTATGCTATAGAGATTCTGTTCCTCCACATATGCAGTCAATTCGATTCTCAATTCGTACCACAGTTCTCGTGTCCTGCCTTCCAAGTCCGACATGGGTCAAGACAAACAGGGTAACTAGAGGGGTTATAACAGAAATGGTTTTGGCTAATTTCTGTTTAGGACACCCAGGCATAGTGTGTAAGCATTATTTCACTGGGCTACCCAGTTAACTCTCCCCATACCACATGCTACAACCTTCCAGTTACAACTCAATCAATGGAACCAGGAATCGAAATGTACCTGTGGGAAAAGAACAACATCGAGCAGTTAAAGCAAACCTCACCAGAGTTTAATCTTCTTAAGAAACCCTGATATCTTTTTAATAATTTAAACCTATTATATTTTTGTGAAGATGATAAATTCCAGCTATTCGAAATACTCAGCATATTGCTATGATACCATCACCTGAGCAAGTCAGTGCAAATTAAGGGACAGTGCTCACTGATATAATCAGGTCTATGAGACAATGATTTTAGGTAACCTCTTTATTTTGAAAGCTGACAAGAGTACTTCCTTTCAGGGCGCCTGGGTGGCTCAGTTGGCTAAAGCCTCTGCCTTCAGCTCAGGTCATGATCCTGGGGTCCTGGGATGGAGCCCCGCATCGGGCTCTCTGCTCAGCAGGGAGCCTGCTTCCTCCTCTCTCTCTGCCTGCCTCTCTGCCTACTTGTGATCTCTGTCTGTCAAATAAGAAAATAAAATCTTTAAAAAAAAGAGTACTTCTCCTTCAGTAGCCATTACACCTCAATGTGGTGTAGCAGAATCTTGTTGCACAATTACCTCAGGGCTGTGACTTGATCATAATCATGATTTTCACTATTTCCTTCCCACTCAGGAGAGGCCATGAAATATAATTGTTTGCCGATTATTTTCTGTCCTCTTGCTGCACATGATTGATGGCCCATCGTGTCTAACTGTAATGCACTTTTCTCAGCTTATACCATGACTACAAAATTATCAACATGAGCAACAATGATGATGATGATAATGAAGATGATGATAAACCCTCTTCTGTGTCATGAGCCTCAGTGAAAAATAGAAAAGTTGCCAAATTCTTCCCCATACAAATTACAACTCTGACTCAGTCTCTGCATATCACTGATGTCATTCAACTATAAAGCAAAATATCTGCTGCCTTCTAACACCTGTGACAGTAACTAGTCAACCCTGCAAGCCACGGATATTTTACCTTGTCCAATGTCCAATATTCAAATGTCATATCCAGTGACATCTGAGAAACTGATTCTGCCAAAGACCTTTTGCTCTCTTTCTAAGCACGATATTGGTCGTTAAGATTGCAATAGCTTTTGTTAACTAGAATTAAAACATTTAAATAAAAGGAAAAAGATTGTGACCGCTTTACAAATCTCTTGACAAGAATATCAAATGGATGCTACACTTACATTTTTAGTGAGAAATTCAACTTAATGGTTCCTTAATTATCTCTTCTCATTAGCAACAACATTCATCAAATTAACTAAGGACATGCCATTTCATACCTATTTTGTGTGCACTGCAAATGTATCTGACCCTACCCACAAAGGACAAACAGTGAATGGTTCTTAATCCTGATGCACATTAGAGTCTGGACAGTTTTTAGGAAAAAAACTCTTGATCCTATCCAGCACTGCCCTTGCTGCCTCCATCCACCTCCACCCTACCCCCACTTCCCAACATATTCTTCTTAGAAATTCTAGAGGCAGAATCCAGGCATAGGATTTCTGAAGTTCCCTAGGTAATTCCAGTGTGCAGCCAGGATTAAGAATCACTGGTCTTTACCATATAAATGGCAATAACTGCATCCCTCAGAGTAATGGGGTGGTTTCAGAACAGAGTGAAAATTCTGGATTTTACTTAAGGACTAGAGTAATTCACTGTACATAAAGAGAAACCATATACACCCAGTTGATTCTGGCAGGTATCTTATAAATACAAGGGAGAATGAGGCAGAGTAGAGATTCACAAAAGAAAGAAGGTTCTTATGGCAAAATGAGTCAGCAAGTCAAGTCTGGCCTGAAGCTGCCATACATATCTCCAGGCTTGATCAATTAGGCTGGTTTCAATGGTGAGGCAGCCATATATGTGGATCACACAGACCTCTGACAACCTACTTCAGGGAGCAGAGCTGACTGACAGCCTTAGATGCTGTCCCTTTGGATCCATGAGGCCATTCTTCTCCCCTAGGTTGCTATCAGCCATGTCTGAGCATGGTAAGGTATAATGCTTGACCATCCTGCCCAATATGGGGGTCCTCCAAGGGCAACCTCAGCTTAAGGACACCACATTGCCTGCCTGAAACTCTCTCAGAACTACACTTCACTCTAGACAGTTCCTACTCTATCCTTCTTCCTTCTTTCCTCTCACAGGGGTCAGACCTGCATTGTGTCTGACAGTTTTCCCTGCTTATTCCTGCTCTTTTCCCTTTCATCTTCCACACGAACTTTCTCCCAATGACTCCTTTGCACATGACATCCTGTCTTAGTAACTTCTTCTTGAAGTCCTGAACTAATAAAGATAGATTTTCTATACTTTCGGCCAAAAGCATTCTCACTTCTATTATTAAGCAGGAAATGGGTTCAGCTGATATAAGGAAAGCGTAAGTAACAAGGACTTAAACAAGATAGAAGTTTATTTCTCTCTCAGCTGAGCATCCACTTGTAAGGAGCCAATGTGGCAATTCTACGGTGTCAGGGACTCAGACTCTCTTTGTCTTGTAGCTCTGCCAGTCTCAATGCGTGGTTTCCAAGTTATGATTGCTGTATTGACTTCTCCAGTTCCTGCCACCACACATAGATTCCAGGCCACAAGCTGGGAAGCAAGGCAGGAAGTGGAAGAGTACTTCCCTCCCCTTTAACAGCATGGTTCCAAAGCACATTTTAATTCACACGGCTATATCCTGCAGCAATGGAAGCAGGAAAATGAAGTCTTTACTGCACGGTCATGTCACCAACGAAAACTCTACTCCCAAATGAGGCAGGGAAGAAGGAGTATAAGGCAATGTCTGGTAGTCTCCACCACCAATAGTTCTTTACTATTCCAGATAAGTCAGTTTCCTCTGAGAGACCGCAGGTTCTGCTTAAAGATTATTAAAATGCTTCTATGATTTCATGTTAATATTAGACCAAAATTTAAAAACTGACAACATTAAGGAATATGAATGAATCCACTGATTTTTAAAAATGCAATTAAAATTGCATTTAAAAATGCAATTTGGGGATATCCACTGTCTTTTCTATTGCTATGAACAGCCTTTAAGAAAGCAGTAATTATTAAGAATATGATAGGATTTTGTGATAATCATAGTCACTCTTCTATTTTAAATGTATAAAATGTAAATCAATATTTCTTCTGAAGCCACAAAATCATCTATCCCACAAAAGCACTCAACCACAAAATCAAGATCCACCAATAATTTATGGGCCACATTTTGCAAAACAATGACAAAAATACGATTTCAAATATAGAAATACATATTTAGAAAGAAAAAAAAGAAAAAAGTATCTTCAAACAAAAAGTCCTAGTACCTGGAATTGACATCTCCATGTCCTAGCTGCCCATGCTGCCCATATCCAAAAGTATAGACATCTCCATTTTCCATTAAAACCACTGAAAACAAAATACACAGCTTTATTATATGTATCTTGTATTTCTGTCATAACAATACTGAAAGCAGTATAATATACACTATTTAAAATTTACAGAGCCATTAAAATGTGTAATTGACATCAATGGATAAAGAATATGTAATATACATATATACAATGTAATATTATTCAACCATGAAAAAGAATGAAATCTTGCCATCTGCAATGACATGGATGGACTTAGAGAGTAAGAGAAAGTCAGAAAAAGACAAATACCATATGATTTCACTCATATGTAGAGTTCAAGAAACAAAACAAATGAGCATAGGGGAAAAAAAGAGATTGAGAGAGACAAAGCAAAAAACAGAATCTTAACTATAGAGAACCAACTGATGGTTACCAGAGGGGAGGTGGGTGGAAGGATGGATGAAATAGGTAATGGGGATTAAGGAGTGCCCTAGTCATATGAGGACCAAATGTTTAAAACAAAAACTTAAAAAAAAAAAAGGGTAACTGAATCACAGGCAATTTATATTTAGTAAGATAGTATAATTTTAGTTCTGTAAAATATTTGTATAGGTTATAAAAATGTATGTTTTATATAATATATTAAAATTCTTATAAATGCCATTTAATAATATCAATATTTTATAAGATACCAGTTTGGGCCAACTGTAAAACCTTTTTAATAATGAGTAGAAAATTCCATAGAAAATAATGTTCTCTCATATCTAGGATAATTATATAGGCAGCACATGGGTTTGAGCTCCGTACAATTATGCACAACTTCAGTGAAATGTTATAACTTTATTATCTGTCAATGCTTGTCAAATAAGGAAATACATTTAGTACCAAAGAAAGAATTTAACATTTTTTATTTTTATAAAGTTTGAATAGTACAACCTAGGCTATATAGGTCAAATGTCAGTAATTTACTAAGAATTTAATTATTTTCTACATTTTAAGAAATTTGTTGATACACATTTTTCATTGAACAGCAGCAAGATATGGGACCAGGTGGTAAAAATCACAGAATCCTAGAGAGCAAAGGGATTTTAGGGATTATTTCATCTTCAGCAGTTTCATTAATTGAATTATAAAATATGTCCATCAGAAGACAGATTAAAAACCAGATCCCTAGACAAGTACCTATTCTATCATGCCACAGTGTCTGTAACAAATACAAAGTTTTTACAGATTTGAGAGAAATTGTCATACTACAGCTTTTAACACATGCTTAGTAGATTACAATTGTCAAAACCAAACAACTAAGTTATTTAGCACAATTGTAAAAATGCAGTTATACCCTAAAGTTCCAGCTGCTACCTGAATGGTGAAATCCACAGCTGACTTGTACTGCTCGGAGCTCACAGTCAAATCGCACAGAGCCTGGAGGATATGTTGTGATTTTGCTGGCATCTTTTTCCCCTCGTTCTCCACTTCCATCTGTAAGTGTTATAATTTGTGATTAAGCCATTATTCATCTTCAAAATAAAACTTTCAATCAGTTTACTATGGAAGAACAAGAGAAAAATGTTAAGAGAAATAAGCAAGAAGAATCTGCAGCTGTTAGAAGTGACAGATCAAGAATCTACCTGTAAAGCAATTTTGGAAAGATATACTATATATTTCTGTTTGCGAGTATCACTAAATCAATAAAAACAGAGAAAAGATTTGGTTATGGATAAAACCTATTAGGCTAGTCAGTTATGTAATGTAAATGGGTCATTAAATTATATATTTAACAAAATTCTAAATAGTTTACATGGGAAAATTTAGTTTGCATAAAAATAACTGCATGCAAAGTCATTTAACAATTATTTTAAACTCAGTAATAGTGTTAGTACCAGCCACTTAAAAAATAAGTTCCTAGTTGACTTTTAAATGACTTAGATTTCACATATACATCTCAGAAACGCTACCCTGTACATCAGTATTCCATCAATTGAACTTTAAAAACATGTATAAAGACCAAAGAGCTTTATCCAAAATATTGTAACCCAATGGCTGGCTCTTATTCATCTTTCCTGTCCCGCACTGCTCCTCAGCCATTCTACTTTGTGGTCTTTTTCAAGCCCCCAAACACTACTCTCAACCAAACCTTTCTGTTTCAGTTCTTCTTTCTTCCCCTCTCGAACTTGCTTCAAACATTTCTCCCCACCCCTATTTTTTACATTTGACTTAAATATTCTGGCATTCTGACCATAAAACAAAAACCACATTCCAGGATCTAAAACTTTAGTCTGGAAAGTGTGAATAAAGGAGACAACTCATTTTTCCTAATCTAAAACTATATACCAACTAAAATATGATCTCTGTATTATTAAGATTCAAATTCCTTACACATGGAATAAATGTAAATCTGGAAGGAATTTCAAAAGGTCAACTAGTTTAAGCCACTTCCTTGTGGTAATAGCAACTCTAAATAAGTGTGTATAATATGCAGATACACATGTGGATCTACACACATTTTTAATTACATCTGAATTTTTATTGCCCATCTTAGAATGCTAGACAGAATAACATCAAATCCTTTTATGTTCAATATTACCCTTTCTTCTTTTATATAATATTTCTAACCTCTAGTAATAATCCAGGTAAGATAAGACTGGCCTAAATTATGAGTTCCCTTTTAATAACTAAATAACACCCTATTATTTAAAAAATCTTTAAACTCTTTATAACACTAGGACAGTAAAACCTCACTAATTCGGAATAACAAAGAATAGGTTGGCCCATATGACTTACTGAAAAGGTCTTTCTTAATCATAAAACATTTAGGTAAAAATTCCATTCTAATATCTTCAAGCAGTACAGTTTACAGATTAAACTAAGTGCTACAGTAAATAAAATGTGGTTACCTACATTATAATTCAAAATAGGCCTATATTACATAAAAATGTACCATAAACATAAAAGTCCTTTAACATACAAGAATTAATTGCTGGACCCAGAGGTTGAAGGCACGTTGAAGGAATCCTTCATTTCTTGAGCCCTTGGTTTGAAAAGCTAGTGATTTTAGACAGGTTTCCCCTTTATAAGTATGACCCTGAAAATTCAGAGGAAGAAATTACTTTGAATTTTTTACTCAAAAAAGATTACAAATACTGCATCTGAAGTATAATAAATTCTGAATTAGTGAGAGGTTTTACTATAATAGGATAAAGAATAGGATTCCTCTTTTGCTAAATTACCTAATGTGGGTTTGTCAAACTAAATCTGCAAGAATGAATGGGCTAAAGAGAAAAAAAAATCACAACATTTTGTTAACTCCACCCAAAATGAAACACAGTCTTAGTTCCGAGACTCCTCATCTTGGAAAGACAGTGGAACGGTTAATACAAACAAGGCCCTATACAAGAAGAAGTAAGTATAGTCTAAAAACAAAATAAGATGACAGATGTATAGAAATTTTACAGCTTGACCTCAACTGGTAAAAATATCTAATTATTAAAACCAGATCTAATTTAACAGAGAAAACATACTGTGTTCACATGATTTTGTCAGACTTAGGTAAATTCAATATTATAAGTATCATTTTACTTTATATAAATGTATTGATGCTTAATTAGAAGTTTTTACCTTTGAGTTTAGCATTTTGCCCTCTCCTGTGATTCAGAGATTAATAAGTATAGATACAAATCCCACAATAGAGGTACAAAATCAGGGAAGGAGACCAAAAAAAAAAAAAAAAAAAAAAAAAGAAGCCTAGTAACTTACTGATTAAAATCATAGTGATTAAAAGAGTAATAGTTATTATTTAAAGGTAAAAACAATACCAGGAACGTTTTGTTCAAGTTCATCTAAACAAACCTGTATCTAACTACATTAAATAATCTCTCAATTATTATAAATGGTGAAAACATAACAAGTAAAAAAAAAAAAAGGAGATGAAGTTTTTGATCATTAGCAGCAGCAATGAAAGAATTTTAAAAATACATATTTGCATCTCATATTTGATGTCAGTTAAAAAATCAAGTATACATCTAACAGTTTAGAAATTTACAGGTCATCAAAGAATAAAAGGGTACCTGATTCACAGCCAAAAATTCAGTGTCAATTCAAGAATCAGGAAGTGAAATTTAGCAAGATTAATTCTGCTCATTAGTCAATAAAGTGATAATGAGCAGCAACAAAGTTAATCTCAGATTTGCAGGAAAAATAATTAGATCTGAATATTCTTATAATTGGCCATGTAGGTATAAGCGTATCTACATTTTCCCCTACTATGAGTTTGTCCATATATATGTGAGAATGAAACTATAACATAGCTACAAAGTTTGACAGATATGATTAAAATATTGTGTGTGTGTGTATATATATATATGCTACACTATGCATGTTTGTGTACACACAGAGAGAGAAGAAGATTCAATATCTAAAGGGCTCTAACTTTTAATTTTAATCTTTACCTCAATCTATACTTTCTTGGGTAATCTTATAATCATGCATATCATAAAACGTATCACAGAACACAGTGAGTACTTTGAACAAAATGACTAAAAGAAAACAGCAGAGCATTTATCAAATACAGTTAGCTATGCACTTCTTTGTACTACATAATGAATATTTAAATACCACGGTGAAGAAGTGCTTTTGGGCACTGAAGACTAAGAGACTTGAATTGGAATTCTGGCTCTACCATTTGCTACTTGTATGACAATGGGACACTGGACCTTCTTTAAGCCTTTGCCTTCTATCTATAAAATAGCAATAGTGTACATTGAGGTATCACAAGCTCCTATATAATATATAAAAAGTGCTCAATCAATATTTATTACTGTTGCTTTTTAAAAATCAGTACAATAATCTGATGATATCAGTATTGTTACTCTACTTTGCAGCTGGGAAAACTGAGGCTTAGAAAGGTTAAGTAACCAGCCCAAAGTAATAAGTAGTAGGGCAGTTTTGGAGTTTAATCATCTATTTTACAACCATCAAATGGCTGACATCTTAAATCTTTTGTAAAAAAAATTAATTATATATTTAACAAATTTCAAATTTTGTGCCTTTGGATAATTCTAAAAGAGAAAGCAAAGAATTCCAAGAATATATATGTGTATATATACATACATATACACATACATATATATCTTAATTTAATCTTCAAATCAACATAATCAGTTAGGAATTATCATTTTTATCTTTAAAAAAAGGAAAACTGAAGCCAAAGAGATAATGAAGTTTCTGAATAGCCACATAGTTCTAAAAAATGACAAATTTAGGACTAAAACTGACATCTAATTCCAAAGGCTATATTATTTCCATTACACCACACCATTTCTAAACATAAGTATAAAATACACACAGATGTTCATCAGTGAGCCTTCGGGTTTCATATTAGTCACTCCAAGCCAGATTTCAAGACTGTCTCCAGAGCAATTCAGATGTTCCTAACTAGGAGTACTACATCAAAATCTTTTCCTATGTAAGGCACTGAATAGCTGAAACAAATGTTAATCCAGTTATCTGTTTGAAATATGGTCTATGGTTACATTTTTAAAATAACTTACTATATGTTTTATGGATTATATGTTATTCTTATTAACTGAGCCTTATATAGTCTAGTTTGCCTCCAGTCAAAATTTGCCTGTAACAGGATGGATTCTGTGACCTTCTCTGAATTTTCTCCAATCAGCCAGAAGCTCTCCAACTTTTCAGCTCAGAACCCACTCCTGGTTAACAATAAATCCACATTTCTTACCCTCCACACACTTCCACAAAAAAGTGATAGTCAAGACAATTTTAACTATTACCATCTGACAATCTGTACCACCAGTATAATTAAATGAAAGACAGAACACAGCAGTTAATATAGTAAATTTCTCGTAGAAGACAAACAGGGTAAGAAAAAAAGAGAAAATCACATGTAGGAAAAATTTATTAAAAGAATGTGATTACATGTAGCAAGAGTTAAAAGCAGAGTGCGTGGGAGATGATTAAATGACAGGAAGAGTGAATGCAAAGAGAATAGGGAGAGAGAATTTGTGGGTGTACAGGAATTAGTGAGTGGTAAGTTAATACTCTTTATATAAAATAAAGCACCATTTGGGCTGGGAGTGGGTGGTGGTTGGGGGGAGAAAAAAAAATAAAATAAAATAAAGCACCATTTGATAAAATATTACTTACTTACACTTTAAATTCATTTTGGTGGTAAAGAGATGAAACTGTTTTACTCTACCAAACCTGATAAAAACACATATACATACACACAACTGGCTGTATACTGTAGTACCACACGTAAGTCCTTCTAAAGAGGTTGCTACAAAAACACAGTATTGTTATAAAATAAACCAGTGTTTAGATAAGATGGCAGCAAGGCCAGTTATTGTTGAGTAACTGCTACAGCTATTCAATGTAGACACTGTGAAAAGTGTCTTAAATTTGGTTTTAAATTTGTAACCCTAGTCTTCATTTAGCATTTCATTTTCAAATTCTGCAAAAATGTATGATTTTTGGCCATAAGAAACTAACATGGAGCTGAAAAAGTTTTAAACTGCTTCTTGAAATGTGGACATTTAACCTCAGGTAAAGTACTAGAAAAATTCCACTTTTCCTTAATTGGGGGGTAAAAAAAAAGACACTGAGAAAAATCCATCCTAATAGTGGCATAGTATAAAATATGAGATCAGAAATTCTGGCAATAAAATAACTGACACATAGTATACCCCAAATATCATTCCTTAGATTTAAACATTTATGGCATTATTAGAGCACTCAATAAATGAAGCAATCACAACTTTTCCTATAGTTAATCACATTAGATTTAAAATATCCTCAATTTTTATTTCTGTAGAATATATCTTAAAAAGTGCTCTACCAGTGCTTTGATTAATAAGAGGGGTTTTGTTTGTTTTGTTTTGTGGTTTTGCTTTGAGTGGCAAACCGATAAATTGAGAGGCGCAAATGTAAATAAATTTAAATATAATATATTGCATATGAAAGTTTAAAAATAAAATTAGTTTATAACAGTTTTGCAGCAAAGGAAAAATAAGACACAAAACAGGTTGTCTATATGGAATGTACGTTTTTAAATCTCTGTATTCTATTTTGTGGGATATATTCTGAACATTTAAGAAAGCAGCAACTGGAAGTAATATTTGTCAAAGAGCTCCTGGTACGCATACCAGGATTCAAGGCAGAATTTATATATAAATTTACAAATACTCTGCATTAAATTCTTTCCTGATCTTAGTTGACCCATAGCTGTAGTTTAAAGGAAAATAAGCTTGCTTTAGGGATATGTCTAATTATCCAGAGCTATGAGATCTCAAAGAATTACACAGAAATAGATTCTTAGCTAACTCACAGACTTGTCTAGACCTCTGACAGTTTTCTAGGACTAGAATAGGTCTATATAATAGCTCTTTATTTACACCTATCAGCATTTAACCCTCAAATGCCAATAATTTTTGTGTGTTGTATATATAAACTTTAATATTAAAACAATGGGAAAAAAAACCAAACAATGGAAAAGTATAATAGCAATCAACTCATTATCACTTTATACAATGAATTTAGTAATTTTGTTAATTCTAAAACATTTTTTTAAAAGTACTATAAAATGTCAGCAGTCATTGAAGAGCAAATAATAAAGGATAAAAACAGAAAGCAATAATTATTTTACCATCTTCCCTCAACTTTATGAAATTGGAAAAGAAAAGGTAAAGAAAAAGAAACATTGCAAAATGTCTTATTAAAGTTAACAAATAAAAAGGAATGAGACTGACAGCCATTGACAAACAGTACATCTTTCATCACGTTCTTTCTCCTCAGGCTATATAATGAAAGAAGCAAAGTAGAAGAATTAGGTTTGTGCATTTTCCCAGAGACAAAATTCAAATGAGTGGAAGAAACTGGGGAAGTATCCCACCTAATCGATAAGGAAGACCAAATACCTTTGTGCTTGTCCCGTTTATGCTTTAGCTGAGCTGGATGGGATCTGAGTCTGGCTAGAGCCTGTTCTCGATGGTTCATAAAAATAGGACCAGCAAATACAAGGGGGCCTGAGGAGAAACATTTTGTATGTGCATAGAAAAGCTCACAAAATGAAAACACTACAATGAATAAAAAATAATTCAAACTAAAAGCATGGAAATTTATTCTTTACTGTTTTAGACATTATACTTTTCTCCCAATTTCCCCACATTAACCCCCAACTCCATTTCACACCCAAGTTTTAATATCTGAACTATAGTTGATATAGTAAAATTTCTTTTACCTCATAAAATTATCACATAGGTATGAAAAGTCTCAAGTACATAATCAGAAAGTTCAATCAAAAAATCATCTTATATTTTTAATATCATATATATTCAAGCTTAGTAAACCAAACATTCATAGACAACAATATCTTTCCTATTAAAATAACAAAACCAACTAATTTTTAAATGATTAAATTTTAACAAGGTCTTCAAACTTTAATATCCACATCAGTCTTGCTACAAAACCAAGATAAATATTATTAACTTAACTACATTAACATTCTGCCATACAGGTAGGAAAACAAGACAGCAAAAAACAAAACAAAACCAAAAATTACTATGATATGATATATACATATATATACACATATATGGACACACATTCATGTACATGCATATATATATATAAAATCACTACTTTATAAAGACAGGATTACAGAAGTTGTATTTAATTTTCTGAAAAGAATAAATCTAACTTCAAATGTGATTTCTGTAACAACATATACAAAATCAGAAACAAGGTATTGATGCTTAAGAGGGTAATCTAACCCAAGTAACATTTTTGGAATATTAACAATTCTCTGATAAAATCATTTCTTTCTGAAGCTCCACTATGTACATACACACACATATATAAATGCACATTCATAGAGATTATAGTTATTTCCACTTACATTCAAGAAAAAAAAACAATAGCAAAATTAATCTCAGTAAAAATTTAATTTGCTTTTCCCTACTATCCTTTAGCTTAAAAAGGGAAAACTGTTAAGTTGTATCTTAAAATTTCTGTTCTTTTCTAATAGAACTGAACTATACTTTCCTTAAGTTTGAGCAACATCAAAAATGCCTGCAAATTTCAAAATACTCTGAGGTTACCAGTATTTGAAAAGGAAACTGACAGTATATAAGCATTGAATATTTTGAACTAAAGCCAGTTTTCATGATTCTCTACACCTCGTCAGCTATAATTAATTTTTCTAACGATGGAACAAAATAAAACTATTATCCTATAATAAAATTTGACAAATGCAAATTCAACAAAGTACCCTTCATTAAATATTAAAAATTGGTAGGAAAAATATATTTTAATTATGTCTTGAGATATAAATAAAAATGCAGGCATCCCCAATTCTATGAAAAACCAAGAATAATATATTCTATGATTACAACAGATAGAAATATGCTAATTTAAAGTTAACAAAAATTAAATATTATTTCCTAGTAATGCAGCAGCAATTATTTTCAAGGTAAAATGTCTTATTTCTTCAACATAACATTTTTCAATTAATTTACTAAAGCAAATAATATAAACCAGTCTAAAAAGAATGTGATACTTTCCAACTACCGCAAAGAACTGTAAATATCAAAATGACAGTAATATTAAGTTACATTACCCTTTTCTGATTTCTATGGTCTTCCTGGGATACTGTTTCTTCCCATAAAAATATTATACCCATAATATTCATAGTGATTTAGCTTCTTACTAACTTCAATCTCTTTAGAGTCTCTTGGTACAAAAATTTAGAAGGCCCACAGGCAATCATGCCTAGGAAGTATACATCTGAGCTCAATTTAACTCACCACTTATAATATCAGGCTGTGAGGTTCTAAAATATTTGTGTTCCAAGGACTAAAATAATTTTTCTTATAAACATAGTTCAGTCATTCACTTATTTGCCATTTTTTATCTTTAATGTAACAGACACCAGGTATCATGTATATTATGGTATCATATATATAAGAATTTAGTCCATTAGGGAAGACAGAAATAACAAAACTAAGAATTGCAGTATGTTGTGATAAATGTTATAAAGGAAATCTGTACACATTCTGAAGGATGAAAAGTGATCTATCAACTTGGGCAATGAGAATGAGAAAAAGTCTGCCAAGAGAGAAGGAAGGAAAGAGGGCATTCCAGGCAAAAGAAACAGGATTTATAAAAGCAAGCAGAGGTAAACAATATTGTATAGTCATTAAAAACACACATCACCGAAATGGATGGAGTACAGGGTTATAAAGCAGAAAGTGGTGGGAAATGAGTTTGCAGATACATATGAAAAACAGATAATTACAATCTTTTTCTACCATGAAACATCACTGTAGAGGTAATGAGATGTCCATAAAATGTTCTCAATTAATCAACAAGAATATATTAAGTACTGACCAATTTCAGGCACTACCCTTGATCCTGGGAAATCTTGGAAAAACAAGACACCATCTCTGCTTTCAGAAGTTTGCAGTCTAATGTGGGGAGGCGAGGGAGGGTGAGTTTACACACAACTCAATAAGCCACTATGACTGTGTGCTATCAGAAAATTAAGCACACTGAAGGGGCAGCCAGCAAACCTTAAGTATGGGAATGTAGGAAGTTTCAGGTACAAGAACAGAAAATACCACATAAGCTAAGACTTAAAGAGGTAGTAGTACTCCAAAGGTTCACAGATATGAGAAAAAAATGGACATAGGGAACATGAGGCTGTAGAGAATTTTTTTTTTTTTAGATCTATTTATTTATTTGAGAGAGCATGAGCACATGAGTAGGGGGAGGGGCAGAAGAGGGACAGGGAAAGAGACTCTCAAGCAGTCTCCCCACAAGAGTGCTAGCCTGATGCAGGGCTCAAGCTCAGGACCCTGAGATCATGACCTGGGTAGAAATCAGAAGTCGGATGCTTAATCGACTGAGTCACCCAGATGCCCCAAGAAATCTTTATGTGGGATTTTTATGCAGAAAGTGCTTTTGTGCTATTTAAATCAGCAATGAGATGACACTTTATCATGTTTTTTTTTTTAATTAAGAGGAATAATGCATTTGATGCTAGAAGAAAACACCACTTTCAGATATTAGTCTTGAGAAGATGAACTCCTGTAACATTTCAAAAACAATCTGAAATATCTGTTAAAATTTAAAACATAAAAACTCTCTGGCCCAGATATTCTATTTCCGGGAAACTCTACTATATAAAACAAAAACTCCAATATGGCTATATAAGTTTAAGAATATTTACTGTAAAGGCGCCTGGATGGCTCAGTGGGTTAAGCCGCTGCCTTCGGCTCAGGTCATGGTCTCAGGGTCCTGGGATCAAGCCCTGCATCAGGCTCTCTGTTCAGCAGGGAGTCTGCTTTTCCCTCCCCCTGTGCTTGCCGCTCTGCCTACTTGTGATCTCTCTTTCTCTCTCTGTCAAATAAATAAAATCTTAAAAAAAAAAAAAGAATAAAGAGTATTTATTGTAAAAAACAAAACAAAACATAAAAACTTGAAAATAACCTAAATGTCCATCAACAAAATAATGGTTGAAAAAAACTGCAGTATAGTCATATTACAAACTATTATATAGCTCTTAAATAGAATGTAGTAGATCCATATTTACTAATTTAGTGTGTGTTCATGATGTAAAATGAGAAAAAGATGCTGCAAAGAATTGTATCTATAATACAATGCCACTTTTGTAAATAAACATTTTGCCTATACTTTCACACACGCATAGATATCAGCACAGTAGATATTATGTGTAGATATACTATAATGGAGTAAATGTATATATGGTGTATGGAAGTATACCCATTAGACTAAACTCCATTTGCTTGGCAGAAAGAATGGGAAGGTAAGGAAAAAAATATAAGCAAGATATAAAAATGCATATACTACCACACTAACCAAATATGTAAAACAAAACTGTCAGTGATTTAACTGGAAATGTATAAAACTTGGTCAGAAAATAAAGAGAAAATAATAAAAGAAATAAGCTAAAGGATAGATTTGTGAAAAACTTTTGACCTAAATTCCTGTATTAATTTAAAATGGCACTGCAATAAAGCACCAAAAATTTTTTTCTAATAGAATATCAAGGGGGAAAAAATAAAAGGACACCAGTATGTATCACAGTATGAAATGATGTAAGATAACTCAACAAAAAAAATACATAGAAAAAAATTGGAACAAAGTACACCAAAATTCTACCAGTGGTTATCTTATTACATTGTATGTAATCCTCATAGTATGTGCTGCTCATTAAAGGTAAGAAAAGGGAGGTTCAGAGTGGTTTAATTCCAGAATCATATACCCCCAGTAAAAGAAGCCAGGGTCTGAACCAAAGCCTAATTTCAGAACCTACGCTCTGAATGGTCATGCCATATAGCTTTGCTAACCACAGAACATGATATCCAAGTGAAACTACTGAAAGGAAAAGGGCCTGGACAGTCAATGTAAAACGGGACTCCCAGGCAAGTCAGACATAAGCTCACCCCATCTACAGCTCCCAATTATCAAAGTTTGATAACATTCAGGAGAAAAGAAAGAAGGAAAAGTAGCCAACATTATTTGAGCTTAGTGTTCTTTACAAGAGAGCACTGAGAAGGAATACAAAGATAAGATCATGCATTGATACAATTACCCAGTAGTTCTTCTGATGAGTTAAGAGAGTTCTACTTAAAAATTCCACTGAACAAGCATTTCACCGTTAAAGTTAATATAAGACTCAGAGCATTTAAATATCAATCAACCCTGTATAACCTAAAAAGCTAAAACTTATCACAAATGTCACTGAAATAAAATATGTAAATGAGGGGCGCCTGGGTGGCTCAGTGGGTTGAGCCTCTGCCTTTGGCTCGGGTCATGATCTCAGGTTCCTGGGATCGAGCCCCGTATGGGGCTCTCTGCTCGGGGCGGGGGGTGGGGAGCCTGCTTCCCCCTCTCTCTCTGCCTGCTGCTCTGCCTGCTTGTGATCTCTCTCTTCCTCTGTTAAATAAGTAAAATCTTAAAAAAAAAAAAAAAAGTAAATGAATACACTGGTAACTAAGGATATACATTTAAGAAAAAAAATTATACTAAAAGAATAATATAAAAAATTTAAAGACTAAGTTCCAAATTAATAAAAGTACAGTAATAACACTGTTCTTTGAAGTTTCAATAGCACATTCCACTCTGTAAGACCGTGTCATAAACAGCAGCAACTAAATTACATCAATAGTCCTGAGGCTGAGCAAAGCTTTAATACAAGAACCAGGTCCTAAAATCCTGATCAACTTTGAAATAACACAAACTTAATAAATAGAATGAGACAGATAAATCAAGTTAAATAATTTGATATAATCTAATCTTGAAGTTCAGAAATTTCAACATAGGTAAAAGCCAATTATTTTTTAAGGTTTTTTTTTTTTTTTAATTAATTTATTTGACAGACAGAGATCACAAGCAGACAGAGAGGCAGGCAGAGAGGAAGGGAAGCAGGCTCCCTGCCGAGCAGAGTCTGATTCGAGGCTCGATCCCAGGACCCTGGGATCATGACCTGAGACGAAGGCAGAGGCCTTAACCCACTGAGCCACCCAGGTGCCCCGGTAAAAGCCAATTATTAATGAGTACAATTATTAACTTATCACTAAGCTGTTAGTAACTAAAAAATACCAAGAGGCTAAGGAAAAAAAAATATAGGTATGTGTGGCAGTTGGAATACTAAAAATTTATTTTATTTTGTTTTGTCTTCCTCATTAAGGCAAAACAAGACAAACAATTCTCTCTAGCTCTTTAGCAGAATGCAGACATTCGGACACAGGCCCGGTATTCTGCTGTAGAAGATGCATGGAAGCAACTATGAACATCACTGCCCGGGTGCAGCAGTTCTTATGCTTTAGCACCAACAGAATTACTTAGACTTGTTCAAACACAGTTTGCTGGGCTCTGCTCCCTGAATTTTTGACTCAGTGGGTCTGAGGTGGAGCCTGAGAACAGGCAACTCTAACAAGTGCTCAGTGATGCTAGTCCCTTTGAGACTACTTTGAGAACCACCGTTCTAACATAATGAAAAGCACAGAACTTGAAAGGCATTCCTCCATCCAATTAAAATAAAAATATTTTTTAAAAAGCAAAGGTAAAGTATAAACACCTTAGAACTAGTCTTTATTTTTTTAAGAAACAACGGCTTAAGTTTTAAAAACATAACTCTTATTTTGTTTATAAAGTAATACACACATTGGAGATTATTTAGAAAACACACTGTAAAGAACAAAATAAAAATCACCTCTAAGCTCACTTTTCAGGAAAAGTTACTACCAACATTTTGGTATCTACCTTTCTGGTTTTTCCCTTATGCAAGTGTGGAGATATCTTTGTGCACATTTTATTTTGTTTTCTTATAAAACTGCTGGTAATGGAGTGCTGGGAAAGAATATAAAGATAATATCATAAAAGTGTCATATCACCATACTGGCTTTCAATTATTTAATATGCTATAAGAATTTCCTAAAATCATTGAATAAGAGTCTGTAGTCTGACTTTTAAAAATGGGTATACAGTTAAAATTCTTATTTAAAATTATTTTTACAAAATAAAATGTATAAACAGGGTTCTCTTTGCATTGCGCTGTGTTAAATGAAACACATACATACTGTAAAATGTCCTCACTCTATGATTCCATAGTAACCATGGAGGTTGTACAAAGCAAGGGCATGGTTCTAATATGCACAAATTTCAGTACCATGTTAGGTAATGAATGCCATTAATTCAGGCCCATAATAAAGATCCTAAGCCATTAAGAAAAGATATCTACTGCATATTTTACTATATACTGTGTTTTAACAAAAATGGAAAAAATGTATGAGAAAGAGCTTAACCAAAAAATAAAAAGACAAAATTTCTATGCACCAATAATCTAAAGAAATCTTTTTATATATTGAGGACATAGGATGAAACGGACTTGTCAGAAAATATACACCAATTGCCTAGAACATAAGTCTGTGTTTATAAGATCAGATACAGTAATAAAATCTCTGTAAATATTTAAATAATAGAGTTTTTAAAACCTCTGAAAGGCTAGAGCTGATGTTTTTAAGGTCTATGACACATTTTAAAATAAATGGCAAAAGAATATTCTGCAATCACAAAATTTTGTTGAACTAATGCACAATCAATGTTCTTTTACTTCCGATATGCAGAAATATACTATAGCTAGAGAAGAAAAGCTTTTTTACAGAGGGAGAAAAAAACTAATACAACATAAAGAGCGAGCAATTACACATCATCATAAGGATTTGCTATACTTTGGTTGCAACATAAGGAATTGCTGTTTTTTGTAGGTCAATGCATATGATTCAACCCAGTATTTCCCAAAAAAGAAAAAACAGGTAGTAAAAAGATGCATTGATAATTATCCTTTAACAAATCATATTATTTGAATAAAAGAAATTGTCACTCAATTACCAAATGTCATAAAGACGTAGAACTTAAATTTTACCCTATTTTCTATAAAACATTTAATATGCAATTTTCCCCATATTTACATAATGTAAATAACGACAGTATCTACATTCTCATTAAAATAAATCAATTTTAAAAGTGATAATTTTATGTAAACATAGCCAAGGTAACAGCAAACATTCTTATATCAATTAATCAGATTGTTTATCAGATCCTAGAAAGAACAATCTTCAAGTTCCAAGCATGTTCTATAACTTAAGTTTAATAAAAATAGAATTTACCATACATCCTATATATTTTATGATTTACTCCATTCTATGCTATGAAAAAGTGCCTAGAAAAAATTTGTAATGGTGGATAAATGGATAATAGATTTTATTTCATGCACCAAATCTCATGTCATGTCTAACAAGCATTTAAAATAAACAGTATCAGTATTTCCAACCAAGATTTTGTCTGGCAGAGGAATAAAATCACAGATCTCTTTAACCATCTATCTTAATCCTACAAAGAAGAGATTTTACTGGGCAACCACGGTTTTAGTAATATTTATATTTATCTCTGTTATTGGATGTATATTAAAATATCTATATTTTACTATCTACTTATAACTACAGTGAAATGTATTTTCAGGCTCAGAAATGGTCATAAACAATGAGAAAAAGAGAAACAATACACCTATATCTTTGCAATTAAAACCTGCAAAACTCTCCAACTTACCCTTCTTGTACATAACCAGAATAAGCTTTTTTGGGGGGAAAAAAAGACATATAAAAACATAATTATGCACTGGACTGAAAGAAGAATGCCGGGACCATGCTCAAATGGAAATGATCATAGATGACTAAGAAAACAGAAATTAAAATACTATATTAAACTTTTGTTTTTTAGGGTTAAATAACAACCATGAGTCCAAAATCTGGGAGAAAGACCAGTTCTTAGAATTCATATATTATTTTTTAAAGTTGCCACTGCTAATAGTTTTTGATGCTCGGCAGATGGCACAATTCTTAATATGCTTGACTTACTCCATAAACACCATATTGAATTAAATCTATGTTAATAGCACAAATGTAAATACCCTGAATATTTTCACATGACTTTCATATGTTACTATAATCTTGCTAATTTTAATTGCAATGTCTTACCAAGTCAGCCTATTGTGTAAACTTTCAGTGGTCTCAGTATAGGGTAAGAAAATGGACTTTCATATTCTTTTCCTCTGCAGCTACATCTTACCTCTTCCTTCCTCTAATCTGTGTCTCCTGATTACACGTTGTCGTTTTTCTTCTTGTCGTAACTGAAGGTGTTCTTCAATGTTAACCCCAGGTACTGGGACAGCTAGATGATTGATCAAAAAAAAAAAAAAAAAAAACAAACCACAAAGAAACACACACACAAAAAAAAACATATATAGATAGATACAATAATAAATATGAAAGAACCATATGAAATTCAAGAAAGTAAAATCTAACAAAACACTGATGAAAACACAAATTATTTCTACTCAAACAATCTTAGCAAAAAGAGAAAAAGAGCCTTATCCTTTAATTACTGACATACTGTCAGTTACCATATAAGCAGTGTTGCATAGGTAACTATTAATTTTTTAGCACATACCAATATAAATTACTGAGCTGAGGACAAGATGAGTAGTACAATCTGTCACATTACCTAAGAGAAGATCTAAAGGTATCATCTCCTTCACTGCATCAAGAATTCCTCTTTGTCTTGCCTCCTGACCATCCAACTCTCTTGCACAAGCCTTGCAACACCCACACACGGCACAGCCAGATTCTCCGGAACCACAACCACAGATCCTTAAAAAGTAAAAACAATTAACTGAAATCCTTCTACTCTTTCCTTAAAACTCTTTTCTATAATGTCTTTTCAGGATTTCCGAAGTTAAGTTATATGAGTCAGCAATGAAATCACCCCTTTAGATCAGGATGTGCCAATTTTAAAGAACTGACTAGGTATGAACAGATAGAATAACTAAAAACAAGAGTTTATTAAGTTCCTCATAGGTATAACTGGTATATTTCAACAGAAAATACAAATGGATTCTGCCATCCTCAAAACCACTATCAACAAATATTTTAAAAGCTACCACAATTAGTAAAGCACCAGTAGCTTACTATTAAATGGTCTGGGTGGATTAGTCAGTTACCAAATAAACACTGTTCTCCACCAGCTAACTTAAGGAAGGTGTGTACAGCCATCAGTAAGTGAGCTCAGCTTGCTAGCTTCATATGTTATGTCTCCTTTTCTCTCCCTCCTTTAAATGCCATCATCTCTCATTCTCTTCTTTCACTGTATCCAGTTAATTACATGGTCCTTTTCCTCTCCTTTGTCCTGTTTCTATCAGTTGTGAACAAGTGTATGACACTGGATTACAACATAAAAAGAACAAGAATACTCCAGAAGTTGCCTACAGGGTCAGTGAACAACTAACTTTTTAGTCACCTATTACACAGATGTAGACAGAAGTCACAGCTTTAATGTTATTGCTGGATCAGAATTGAAAACCTTCAGACAGCTTTGCTGAGCCTGTGGTTATCCAGATTTGTGGTGGTACCAAAGAAAGGATCCCCCTGGTAGCAGTTTTGAAAGACATAGCTAGGTGCCCTGTGAAACTCCTGGGTTTAAAATGCAAGCACTATTGACAATCTGGATGATCATTAACTACAGGAGTAAAAACTGATAAACTAATGGGCCTATTACATTGTCTGTGCACAGTTTAAAAGATAATGTGGCATTCTAAATTTATTCTAAGATATACAGCCACAATTGTATAATAATTGAAGTCATTTTTAATAGTGCAGAGTGTCCTGGCATATAGTCTTTCTTATGTTAATTTAATTCATTCATTCATTTTTGCCTCTTTAATAAAGAAATCACTGTATTTGGTTAGGTACTGTCCATTTAGGTCTGCAGGTTTAAGTTATAAATAATTATTGAAAACTGACAGTAGATCTCTGGGGGAAAGGCACATAAAGAATAATAATTTTAGGAAGGATCAGAGAATTCAAAAATCGATTTATGATACTTACCAACTGCTTAAGTTCAGAGAAAACTTATTGTTAAAAAATCATATTCCATTAGCTTAAAAGAAAAGGCCTGTTATGTATGATTTATTTTCATATGTTAGGCCAAGTATAAAATTCTTCCCAACATTCTAGCGGAAAACCTGCATTCTGATTCTGCCAAACTCACATATAAAGTTTAAAATAATGATAACATGGGACCCCGAGCAGGAAAAAACAGGTCCAACAAAAGCAAAAGAGGATAAATATAAATAAGTATAACGTAACTTTAGAAGTGACAGTTCCTAGAACACCTAAAATCGTGAACATAAATTTAATTTAAAAGAAAATTATATATCCTGAATTGTTTCATATGATATTTGATAATTCCATCCAGAAAAGATTAATGTTCAACAAAAAAGCACAGATATTTGGCATTTATTTTAGAGAGAGATCACAAGCGGGAGGGAGAAGCAGGCTCCGCACTGAACAGGGAGCCCGACACAGGGCTCGATCCCAGGATCCTGCGATCATGGCCTGAGCCCAAGGCAGATGCTTAACTGACTGAGCCACCCAGGGGCCCTATGACTTGTTTTTAAATAATGGTTTAAATGAATCAAATGAGAGAAAGGCAACTTAATTAAAACTGACACTAAATTAGAAGTTATTGTAACAGAAAATTATTAGAATTACATGTATATGCCAATATGCCCTCAAGAAACAACAAAGTAGAATACTCTCTGGAATAATTTTGAAAACAAATGTGTTGTGCACATTTTCCACTAATATTTTATTTCTTCAGTATTAATCATGTTCTTACCCTCCAGGGACTCTGTCTGGACGCCCACTACTGACACAACTGGCTCCATAACCTGTACAGTCTCCACAGACAGTACACACCATGCACTGTTCCAGCTTCCATTTATGCATGCCTGGAGGGCACATCATGGACTTCTCATCTTTTTCATCTAGTTCTTCTTCCAGGTCTTCATCCATTGCTGTTGCCATATTCTCAACTCCAAACCCTATTTGACAGATCAATTTATAATTTTTATGTAGATTACTCCCATGTCTAAAAAACTGATAAAATGATATAACATACACTAATCTAAGTGAATATACAAAGGACTGCTTAAAATATAAGAGCAACAAAAACAAAATTTAATATGGGAACCACAAATAAGTGCTCTCATTTCCTTTCTGCAAAAAGAGGGAAGGCAGGAATACCTCTAAGCTGTTACTTTCTGCCAATCATACTTTTAACTTTTGTTGATTTTAGTCCCTCATTTCCATCCTTACTGCCAAACTGTCATTCTCCAGACCAGAGTGTCTCCCAACCATTCTTTAAGCCATGAGTTCCACCCCTCTAGAACATCCTCTCACTACTAGCAATTGGCAAAAATTTATAAAGAAAAATGAAAAACTTGTCACCAAAATGTAGAAATTACATACACAAATGAAACTATAAGTATGTAAAAAGATAAGCCAGTTAGTCAAAGATATGCATAACACATACAACATATCAAAAATTCCTACAAACCAATAAGAAGGCAAGAAAACCAAGAAGTTTGAGAGTATGGTCTAACATTCTCCTAATAGTCAAGGAATGCAAATTAAAAGAAAAATGAGGGACCCAGCCTTTCTACTCCTAGTTATACGCTCAAAAGAAAAGCATACAAATTTTCACCCACATTCACTAGAAATGTTCAAAGCAAGCAACTCTATTTCTAATAACCGAAACTAGAAACTACCCAAATGCCTTAATACTTGAAAAGATTCAAACACTGTGGTATATTCACACAACTGATTACTATACAACAATGAGAAAGAATAATCTATAAATACCTGTAACAAAATAAATGAATCTTGTCAAGTTGAGTGAAAAGAAACTAGACATAATCATGTGACATAATTCTGTATATACATATACAGTACAAAAATAAGTAAAACTAATTTATGGTGTTAACTAGAGAGGAAGGTAGTAACTGGAGAGGAACATAAAGGAGGCTTCCTGGGTTGCCACTAATATACTATTTCTTGAAGTAGGTGCCAATTACGGGGATGTGCTCAGCTTGTGAAAATTTGCCAAGATCTACACTTATGCTATGTATATTTGGCCACATGTATGTTTTACTTCAATATGACAAATAAAAAATTATAATGAACTATACAATGTCATAATCATCAAACTGACAAAAATCTGAGTATTGATACTATATCCTGGATGATGTGGAAAATCAAAGATACAACCTCTTCCAAGAAAAATTTAGTAAAGCTGAAATCTACAACACCAGAAATTATACTAGTATAACTAGTATACTAAATTATACTCACTCATGTTTGCCAGGATAAAGGAGGTTTTGAAATTATTGATAAGAGTGAAAAATTGGAAATAAACTCATCAATCAGCAGAAGAATGGATAAATGGTGTCATGTTAGTGGTATGGTTTTTTTACACAGCAGTTAACAGGAATCATTTAGATTTATATATACTAATATAAACAAATTTTAAGCACACAAACATGACAAAGGATAAACACTTCTTCCTGTCAATAGCCTGAGTATTAGGGCAAAGCATATGGTGAGTAAGATGCATCTACAATTCAGCTCTTGGTAAAGGGCCAGGTATTCTTAAGAATCATTTTTAGTTGTCAGGAACTAATTACAGGTAGCCTGTGCTATTAAACAGGAAGATAATATCTCCCAGAAAGACTGCTGTCAAAAATGGTTAAAACTGAAAATGTGTGGTGTAAAAGGAACTAATAATGAAGAGTTTGAAAAATGCATTTTTCTAGAATAATTTAGGTCACTCAAAATGCTAAATCAAAAGGTGTTACCATACTTTATATAAAATTTTAAAAAATTGGGGTGCCTGGCTGGCTCAGTCGGAAGAGCATGTGACTCTGGATCTTGGGGTTGTGAATTTGAGCCCCATGTTGGGTACAGAGATTACTTAAATAAATAAACTTTAAAAGAAAAAAAAGTAAGTAAAACACTCAAGTTCATCTGCTCAAAAATTAAAAGCCTAAAGTATATTCAATTGTTTCAGTGATATAATGTTAAATAAATAAGAAATTCAGTGGTTTTCCTATTTTATAAGTATGAAATTAAAGAGCCACTTGTTTTGAAAAGAGTAAGATTTCTCTTCTAAAAAACTTATGAAAAGATGACACAAAATTTTATATCTACATGTCCAACACCTACCTTTCCCCCCTTGGTTCATGGCACCAGTGTCTCGTCCACACTGTCCTTTATTATTCACACCAAATGTCCAAACTTCTCCATTCTTCATTAAAACACAAGTATGAGCTTTTCCCATAGCTACTTGAGTTACAAAATGGCCCTTCAAATCTGTTACCAAACCTATAGGAAAGATACAGATTTGGTAAGGAACAACAATAAAACCTTTCTGAGTCCAGTAAATTATCAGTATTCTACAAGGACCACCTCAACGCAGAACATTTATTTCTGGGATAAAATAACCCACCAAAATGAGAAATAAGTGGCCAAAAGACTGGTAGGGTATCAGTAAATTTATTTTGTAAGTTTGTAATGAAGTTCCAAAATCTTAAAACATTATCATCCAGACTTGGGACAAATTTTTACTGTGGCCATTGGCTCATGCCTGCTTCTCCTGAATGTTTGCTTTAAATGTCAAAACTCTCAACAATTCTCAGAAGGGTCACTAGTTCTCAAACTTTCCTGGTCCAAGCACAAAGAAGCCTATAAATCATGTACTTTATCCGCTTTGATTTGCCTTAAAAAGGAATGAAGGAGGGCATGTGATGTAACCAGCGCTGGGTATTATATAAGACTGATGAATCACTGAACTCTACCTTTGAAACTAGTAATACATAATATGTTAATTAAAATTTAAAAAAATAAAAAGGATTGAAAACACAATAAAACACTTGCTAGAGTATACTGAAACCACATTGTTTCTGTAGAAACCTGTGAGATGTCCCAAAGTAGCATTTTTCAATCATTTTTAACCTATAGGTGCTTTCTTCCACAATCTAACAGCTAACTAGTTTCGCCAGTTCCTCACTATTCACGTTACTTTCATTCTATTTGCCATAACCAAGTGCCACCCATACAATCTTAATATTTTTGCATCAATTTTAAACTGACCAAGCATTTTTAACCTCATCAAGTAGCAACAACAGTAAAATTCAAAGATTGTTGAGTATTTCCAATATATACTAAAATAAAGACTTCTCCAAAAAACCTATTAAAGTATTTGTTTTATTTAAATTATAAATAATATAATTCTTATATTACACTTTGGGAAAATCATTCCATATTATTTTCTTATTTTCTCAGATATTACTTTCCTAAGGTGACCTTCTCTTCCACTTAGATTACTTCGGTCTTTTTAGCTTAAAAACTCCCATTTTTAGTACTTAGCATGCTTGAAAAGGATACGTATATTTAGCAATATTATTTATTATTATTAACAGTACTAGCTGACATGTCTTAGCACCTTACATGTGTCAGGCTCTGTGCTAAGCATTTCATACGTATTATTTCCTATAATCTTATAACAACCATATGAACCATATCTTTAGCTCCCTTTGAAGATGGAAAAAAAATGAAAGTAATCTTTGAAAAGTTAAGGAATGTAAGCCAGTTATTAGCCAACTAAAAAGTGGCAGTGCTGGGATTTGTGCCTATATCCATAACCATTAAACCACACCTCTCTAATACGTAAGCTGTAATATGCCCTATTGTCTCTCAGATCCTCAAAAAGAGAGGGACCATGTCTGCCTTGTCCACCCAGCTGTGACACACAGTCAGTTCTCAATAAGTATATACTGAGTAAGTGCACAAGTTTTTTTCAGTGCTATCTAACAGGATCTTAGCAAGCAATAGCTACACTGAACATTATTTTTAAACTATACAGGAGCCCACTCCCAAATTCTGATTGACAGCTGAGGCCAACTGAGGATCTAAATATTACCACATTAAGCTAATTCATATCACCTGAGTACAGTTCGACTTAATCGCTAGAACTGTGCGACATATGTCATTTCCCCAGCAGTGAGACAATCACTTAAACTTCCAACCAGAAATTTCATTAATTCTGTTTTCCTTTTCACAAAGAAATTCACAGGCTTTACATATTTACCAAATATAAAATCCTACCAAGTGGGCTGTCACAATCATACTCATTTCTTAAGAGCTAGAAAGAAAATCTAGTAACCAAATATAACAAGTTTTTGAGAGTAGAGCTTATAAATATAAAAGTCTTTATTTGGCTAGTTCTATCCCACACATCCACTCACTACACTTTTGGTTTATCAGTCACAGAGTTGCTTAACAAGTAATTCTTAGGACCCATGTATAAGATACTGTGTTGGGAACCGGGGATACGATAGTAAATAAGACAGAGGGTCCCTCCCTAACTATCTAATGGGGAACATGGATAATTCATCAATTATAAATCAGTTATGTTATGAAAATCATTTCCCAAGGGTACACAAAGAGCATGTCACATGAGCATCTGAATGAGTCTAGGGAAAGTTTTCCAAACAAAGTAATAGCTAAGGTAGAGTTGTACTAGCCACACTCTGGGATTAGCCCTGCATGAAACCAGTGACACTGTTCCAGGAACGACAGGAAGGAATCACAAGATACTGTGTTTGGAAAGAAATGTGAAAAATTTAGAGAAAGCATGCTACAACTGTTAATTTTCTACACCTATCTTTCCAATATATAATGTCTAGTATTGGACTTCCTTTGCATAAATGAAATGTGTTTAAGTTGAACTTACTTGAACTGTCAGAGTAAATGGCATCTTTCCCAAACATGTACAGCTCTCCATCTTTAGAAATAACAGAACTACTTCCATTATTACAGGCTGTATACACCACAATCTTTCCTTCCATCTTAATTATCTTTTTAGGTTTATAGGGTTTTGATTGCCGTCTGCTCTTAGCTTAAAAAACAACACAAAACAAATAAAATTAAGGCATCTATGCATAAATAAAAACAATGGTTTATATTAAAAAGCCCAAAATATATGCACTTATGATACACTTTATTTATTTATTTTCACAAAGGCCTGGGCTTCCCAATATGTCAATTAAAATGAGTCAACCTGCAAGCTTCATCTGGTTAATTAATACTTAGGCTATCACTGTCAGATCCTTTTCTTTGTTACACACTGAAATTTCCAATGAGAATTTTATAATTTCCTACCAAACTTCTGGCTTCTGGGGAGTCCAATCTCTAGACTGGCTATTTACATTATTAAAACTATTCCATTATCATATATATGATTTTCTTTCAAACTCTACCTCACATGTATTCTTATGCTGGCTGGATCCTAGTAAGCAAAATCAGTTCCTCGTCCATTCAACACATATTTAAGCAGCTACACCCAGTCAATGAAACTGTGTAAGAAGGGGAAATATATACATATGGAGAAAGAGTAAATAAATTTAAATGTGGATGATGATGTAAGTAGCCTCTGCTCTCAAAAACTAAACTCCTGAATTGAGCAAAAGATGGGAAATATCAATCTTCTGTTCCTTCAGTCAATACCAGTTCTTGATGCCTTTCAGAGTAAAAACATTTTACTGTGCTGGGCACAATTCTGGGGCTTAAAAATACCCTTATATTTTTTCATAAAACATGATCCATATACATGTATATGGTAACTATACTACCTAGTGCTCAAAGAAAGAACAATGTCCTCCAAATGTTAGAAGGAAAACCTGGCAGTGCTGAAGTTTCTCAAATATGGCCATACACATAAAGTGAGGATTTTTTTCCAGGTAACTTTTATTTACACACGATTTTTACATTAGATGTTGACTTCAAACCTAATCCTCATAAGACACTACTCCACTGTTCTAAAACATATAAAGTATATGAGAAGTTACAAAAAGAGAAAAATGACACTTTGAGAAAAATTGAACAAAAGTATAGGAAAGATCAGAGACAAAACTGTTTGTTTTCATTGCTTAGGAATGATTTCATTACAGAAAAATTATAAAAAGAATAGTGATCCGTACGAATACTATTACACAGGTTACATGAGGTTTACTGCATTCTGAAATATACATTCCTTATAAAATTTTGGGCTTCCTAAAATAATATATTGCAATAAATAAGCTTTTTAAAATAACACTAATGAACAAAACAGATGAACAGCAGTGTATCCATAAAGCATCATCAGTTTTTTTTTAAATAAGGATGAACTCTAGAACGAAATCAGCACTTACAGTTCTTTAGTGAATACAACACTACCACATAATTAGTTGATTATGCCCCAATGTAAAATCCTCTATTAATTTGGTGAGGTTAGTGCTACTGAAATTGATATACCTCATGTTAATAAATTCCACAATATTTTTACTGTTGATCAGTCAACTTACTTGACTCTCCATCTTCTCCTTTACTAGCAGATCCTGTAAAGAATATGCTTCCATCTTCTGCAACTAAAAGGGCATGAGAGCCATCGTGTCCAACTGAAAAGTGTACAATCTTTGGAGATTTTGTAATTGGTAACTCAACCCATTTTCCTGCTGAAGGACCACCTTGCTTGATTCCAAGACTCTGGTACTTGCCTGTATAATATATCTTGTATATATATATATATATATATATATATATATATGAAAAGAGAGAGAGAGAATTACAGTGCTTTTTGGAGTAGTGTACCATATTTCACATGAGGAAAAAAAAAAGCTTCCGTATCTTACTGAAAAACAAAAATAACCTGAAACCAAATTGTTTATATACTACTCAACTTCAGCAGGAGAGAAATATACATATTTCCCCCAAAGATCCAGTTCTTAATAGCTTTTTCATATCTACTCAGGATGCCTAAAATCTTCCATTATAAATCTCCTGAATAGATACGAATAAATATACTTCACAAATATACTCTAATCTCACAACAGTAGGAACCTGATAAAATTCTCAACATTTTTTCCCAGTGTAAAAAACCCTACATACAAATATACCATAATTGCCTAGTAATTTTAATTTTCAAAATTCTTTTAATTACCTTACTTTAGCCTTACATCTATTAGATAAACAAACTTCTATCTCTATAGATTGACCTCTACAATCTGTGACTTAATTAAACTTGTTCCTACTTCCCCAACTTGTAGTCTCTATATTTCTGCACATTTACAGATATTTGCAATAAATGTGCTCATCAAAATGAACTCAAAATATGAATTCATTCCAAGTTGAAAAATTAAAGAGCTCCATAATTAAAATAAACATTTGTAAAAATGTAACATTTTATAAAGTTTATAGTTTTACACTCTTATAGTCATAATTTTCTTGTATACTACTTCAACATGAATAAAATTTCATATTAAAATAACAATTTAAAACCAAAATTTTAAATATTATGTTTAAACATGTGAACTAGGTAAACTAATCAACTGATTATACCAATTGACTATCTCATAAAGCACAGAATGTTCATTTTTGATCCTAAAGAGAAATTTACCTTTCCACTTGCTGTTTTCATTAGTGCAAACTCTCGTCCTGCACCAAGTACTGCTGACTCCTCATCAAATCCTGTACCTGATAATACAAGACTAATAAATACTACTATATTTTAAACATGAATAATGTAAATCATAACTTTGCACTATTTTGAGTGATTAAAAAGTCAACTCAATACCATTCAAAAACAAGATAACAATACTTGCTGAATCATTATGTTCCACACCTGAAACTAACGTAACAATGTGTCAACTATACTTCAATTAAAAAAACAAGGATGACAAATTGTCATATGCCTGACTTAAAAAAAAAAATTAACTATACACTACACTCCAAGGGAAAATAAAATTACAATAAGCTTTTTAATTTGTTTCAAACTAGTGCCCAGTTAATTTTTCAAACATAAAAATATTTTAAACCCATGTCAGTAATATTCCTTGAATGAACAAATGAATGATTGAAGCAATTTTAATTGAGCATTATTAGGTGTCAGGCATTATAGAGTGCATGAACCTTACCCTATATGATCCTTACAACCATACTGCCTGGTTTACAAATGAAGAAATATGAAGCTTGGTGAAATTAGTCCAGACAGGTTCATTTGGACTTGAACAATACCATGCAGATACTTGAATTAAGGTATATCAGATTCTTTGTTGCATGTTTTTCTATAGAAGAACATTTCATGTAGCTACTTCATGAATTTGAATACATATGTGTGCATATACAAAAAGACCCTTATGCACATTTTCAAATTGCAAAACTATGAGTAAATAATTATATAGGACATATTTTACAACTGTCTAATTACACAAACTACTAATTAGTTTATGGGATTTTTAAATTTTAAAACTATAATTTCAATTCTGTACTTTCCCATAAAGAATTACAAAAACACAACATAATTAAATAAAATATGCAAAGTAAGCCACTCATGTCAAGTTTATTACATTTAATGAGATAATAGTCAAAAAAGTGGGTCTTACAAAGAATCCCACAATTTAAAAATGGCACCATTAAATCTGGAACAACATGGCAAATCAAAATTGAGAGCCTCCTGGGAACTAAGGATCCTCCTAATTACTACTAGGACACTGCAAGAGTACATATATTAAAACAGAAATACTCTGTGGTTGTCTCTATTTCTGTATCTAAATGAAAGATTATTAATCAGTTTATTAAGCCAATTACCATTTTCACAATCTATGAGATTATTCTATGGCTTTGTTGAAAATCTGTTCAAATAACAAAGGTTTCAATGACAGAACTATGTTTATTAATGTAGTAATTTTTTTTTAAGATTTTATTTATTTGACAGAGAGATCACAAGTAGGCAGAGAGGCAGGCAGAGAGAGAGGGGGAAGCAGGCTCCCCTCCAAGCAGGAAGCCCAGCGTGGGGCTCGATCCCAGGACCCTGAGATCATGACCTGAGCCGAAGGCAGAGACTTTACTCACTGAGCCACCCAGGTGCCCCAATGTAGTAATATTTTTAACACAAGTTTTCAAAATTTTCAATAACTGAATAAAGATAGAACATAAAAAGTAATGTCCCTAAATGTCATCTATAATTCTTATCAGATTAAGTTTATTTTCATTTGTTCTATTCAAAATGAAAAAGGGAAAATTATTAGTCACTTTCTTAAAATGGTGTTCATATAGCACACTCTGTTTAAAGGTCTTATTTTCTAACCACTCACACATATTAATTTGTAAGTTGCTTTATAGTAACAGCAAAATAACCACCAAAATACTATTGCTTAAAACACAATATTAATTCTCAAAAGAATAAAGAATCTGAAAATTTAAATACGGGAGAAAGGCTTTTTGGCTATCTTACTTATAATATGCAAGTCCTTTTCCAGGTCAAATAGTGAGATACCACAGGCATGTAAACATTTTCTGGCCAGTTTAAGTTGTAATTCCTGTTGTAGCACAGGTTCAGTGCTTGTGGCAAATATTCTGACAACAAAGCCATCCTACAAGAAAGAAAACATTCAGAGTAATATGTTTATAAATTGGTCTTTCAAGGCTTTCTATTGTCTAATTAAGATCAAATAATTTATGAAAAAGGGATCCTTTTATACCAACTATTCATAATTCAGAGTACTTACATCTCTTGAAGCAGCTATCTGATTAATATATTCTCCATCAGTAAATAAAATATTTTGACCTTCAGTGTGGCAATCTGTACAAAAAGAGGAAAAAGTAATTATATTACAATATTACTAAACAGGTCACAAAATGATTTTACCCCTCTGCTGAAGTCAGAATGAGAGTTCTCCACGCAATAAGGATAAACTTAAACTTAAAGGGATACTGTGCTTTTTAATAAAGAATTACAAATTAGCAGAAACTAAAAAATTCAACTATTATTACTTATCACATTTTATGCTTACACTTATAAATCTTCCCTAATCAAGGACCTGAAAGCCCACCTAATTTCAAAATGATTTAGTATTAGGTATAGTCTGATAATAAACATGCACCATGATGAACAAATTACAATATTGGTTATAATCATTTCAACACAATCACATGCGATATAGGCAACACTCTACCCTCAGACATACATCACAGTCATTAGTGTCACAGAAAAATACAGATAGACCTAAAAGCTTCTGCATTTGAGGTCTATGGTATCCAACTACAGATATCCCTTGCTTTATTAAACAGAACTCGTTTTACAGTTTCTACTTAGAAGTTTAATACTCATTCCCAGCATTTTTAACATTTGGCATGCTATACATTTGTGTGTGTGTCTGTGTGTGTGTGTGTGTTTTAAGTAAGCTCAATGCCCAACATGGGGCTTGAACTCAGGACCCCAATATCAACAGTCACATGCTCTACTGACTGAGCCAGCTAGGAACCCCATAGCACGCTATACATTTTTAAATGGTCATCTGCTTCGTAGAACACACACATCTAAGCTTATGTATTTCCTTTGTCTGAAAGCACTCACATATTTTGGCTGGAATAATGTGTTTTGTCAATACTGTATGAATCTCTGTGGAACAGTGCATATACACTCTGATCAAAATAATGCACAAGTGCCATTGTAACAAGGGATACCAGTATTCTTAAGGACAATGGGGACATGTGTTAGTGATTGCTACTAAATAACATGAAACTACAAGCAAAATCAACATCTAAGTATAAACTGTATCCTTTTGGAAAAACAAATGTTCAGCAAGCAAGTATAAGAGCACACACACCTCCCAAAATAACTACAGAGAACTAGGATGAATCTCTCCATTAATTACAATACAAAAAAATATTTCATTTCTATTTGCACCTGAATCAACAAAACATAACATTCTGGTTTTGGAATGCAGTAATGGAGCCCACCCAAATAAGCTGGATTACTCCATATCTTTGCCCAGGAGCTTCATACTAGCATACTTCCTTATTATAAATATGCAAAACACAGGCAGACCCTTACCAAATAGAGAATTCAGTGATCACAAACTGGAAATAGAAACTGGGAGACAAGGCCCACTGGTAGCCCAAGAGACTTGGTAATCAAAGAGAGGAGAAATCGAAAGAAAGAGTTCCTAGTCCACTGTACAGAATACAAAGAGGCGCAAGAAAGATGCTTCTCAAGCTCTAAGCAGTAAGATTTTAAACTAAAAAGCAAAGAAGAAAAACTCATTATAATTTCAGATAAATGCAGGGGTGAGGAGTGAAGCGGCGCAAGAAGATTGGCAAAAATTCTCATGATCTGAGGCAATCTGTCACCAGACACAGACAGTAAATGACATAAGGGTACAATATAAAAGATATGCCAACACATGAAGGCTAAAATGACAACAGAAAAAAAGAGTTCTAAGATCATCAATGCTAGGTTGAAAATAACTTATTTATAAGTTAGAATCCAAGACTGGTTAGCACATGAAGCTCAAGGAATTACCAGATTATGTCAATTTTAAATATGGCATATTCATTATTATCTATGAACCTGACAATTTATTTCTGTTTCTTCTGGATGTGAAAACTACCAAGTTGCCCCTAGGTAGGTGGAAAAAATTGCTATTGAAGAAACTGCAGTCCAGGTCAAAGAAATGGAAAAATGATGATAGGCTTCCTCAGGCTTGAAGGCAGGTCTTCCTGCTGCATGATTTCAAAAAGATCTTCTTCTTATCCTTTCTTTATCCAGCATGTAACGTTATAAGACAGCATCTTCAGGAAAATATCAAGCAACATCTGCCAATTAGGAAGATACACGGCACAGGACTGTCCTCCCAGAGTTTGGTTCATTCTTCATCTTGGATATGGTGTGTATTATGAAACACAGAAAGCCACACTTGTACTATTAAAAGTTGCATTTCATATGTTAAACGATGTAGAGTGATTTAAACTGAATAAACACATTAGCAAGTTATTATTACATTGGAATAAATAAAACAGCTATAGGTAGGCCATTTTCAAATGATCTTCTCAGTCACAGTCTTTATTAACTGATCAGTGTATAAAGAAGAAAATTCTTTATATTAATATTCATCTGTTGGGGGGGGATAGTGTATTTAAGAATTTTTCTTCCAGGATGTTATTCTAAAGTAACATGCACAAAGTGTGACAGGGATGCTCATTACAGTGTAATTTATATGGTAAAAAATTGGAAGGAACTTCCATTCCAATACATTAATTAATGAAATATATTTTGTAACATTAAAATGATATTGTGAAAAACTAATTAATGGCCTGGAAATATATTCATAATATTAAGTGAAAAGGATAGGTTCAGAAAGCATTAGGTAGCACATGACCTCTTTTTTACAACACTGTCCATTCACACATAGAAAAAAGACAGGACATTTACCAATATGCTAACAGTGATCATACATGGGAAGTGGGGTTACAATTAGTTTTGATTTTTTTTCTTATATGACACTTATACAATAAATGTGATTATTTTTAATATAAGTATGTATATATGTATGTGTGTATATACATATATATGCATATATATGGGGATGCATGTAATTATTTTAAAATTATCATTATCATCACCATCAGTAGAGACATGGTTTGTCCAGGACTTGTGATTTAAAAGAGAAAAAAATGAAACAAAACAAAACAAAAGCCTGTAGGTATATCTGAAAAGACAGTTACTTATAAAATGGCCTTAATAAGTTATCTGTTTTTCTAAAGTAGCTTTTTTTGTGAAACACACATTAAATGTGGCATTTACCTTAACACAGTGTCATGTATACTACTTTGGATATATAGATGCATAGCAACATTTGAATAAATATTTGATGGAAGTTACAAGAATATTTTGAAAAATTAACAAAGCAGCTTGGGAGCAATTATCTTTCCCAATGTATTCTCCAGAAGTAGTTCTCAATCATTTTCAGATGGTCAAATGCTTAGAAGTAATATTTATGCTTTCCATGAGATTATTGATAGATACATTAAACAGTTAAGATTTTAATATAAGCAAACTCTTTCATTATGCATTAAAGGTATACGCAAATTCAAAGACCTTATAATGGATAATGTATTACGCATTTGCCCAGTGTTCCACAAAATTTAAGATCCACTGCCCCAGAATTTAGACAATGATTTAAGTGATAAATACAGTCATTTAAGTGATAAATACGTATGTGCAACCTCAAAATTAAAGCAAAATGAATAGTATCCAAAGTGCCTTACCAGAATAGAATTAAAAAGTATAAATGATGGAATTAAAAAAAATTCCTGATCTATTTAAAATGTGTCTGGAAACCCTTTAACATAAAGAGAAAAACCTAAAGTGCAACATTGTTAAAGCAAAAAATAAAAATTAATAGAGGGTCCTTCATACCAAGTTACAGGAGAGCCCGAGTCATCCTTTTATTAGGAGCAACAAAGTAACCTCACCCCCCCTAATTTGGCAGCTGAAACTATCTTGATGGGGTGAGGGTAGGGGATCAGGCTGCAGATGGTCAGTGATTTGGAAACAAGTATGAAAACACTTCATACTATATTGCTGATGTCTCTTTTCCTCACATGCATTTTTATATAGACCATAAAATGTTTTGTATGTCAAGATTTTTTTCGGCCTATTTGTAAGCAAGCACTATTCCTGGCTAATCACTTTTTATATGTCCAAATGGCCTAACATGTATATCTCTTAAAATCACCTGTGAAGAAAACAAATGACTAGTTGAATAACATACCTGGTAACATTACTGTACCATCTTGTTCCAGTGTTTCAGGGCTTATTCTTATGGCTGTCATGCTGTGGTTATTCACATCTCTATACAATAAATAACCCTGTGTACAACAAAAAATTTTGCTGTGTTATGTGTTAAAATATTTTTTCATTAGCTACTTATCAGAAAAAGTAGTCATACAGGTCTGTATAGTTTTATGAGGTATGGGAATATGTTAATGTTGATATGTAAAACAGATTTAAGATTAAAAATATAAGAACACGGGTATGCTTTAGTGAGAGAAGGAACTGTACACTATTGGGTATCAATTTAACCTTTACATTCTCAGATCCATACATTAGATATACCACCCAGGACAGTATAGACATTTTGTTCAAATTATTTTATCACTTGCCAAGTAAGAAGAGAAATGATCACTGTTACTTTAACAAATATTTTAAGGAAAAATACCTAAGATATTTTGGTTAATATTTAGAAATGAATAGGATAGTGGTTTTAGATGGAATGATATGCCACTGAATATTTTTCTACATCCTTATTTCTTACATAAAATACTATAGTGGCAAATAAAAATTTGATGAGATGTTTTGAACCAGGTTAAATTTTAAGAAACAATCACTGAGTAATTAATTTGACACTTAAAATTTAATTTCAAAATCTCCCCAATGATTAATACAGAATTATTTTTCATATAACAATAATTTCTTTAATATTCAAAATGCTTTCAAATATCTTTTATCATCTGATGATGACAATAAGCTGTGAGCTGGGCAATATAGGTATGTAGGGTTATCTTTATTCTATATCCTCCCACAAGGGACCTTGGACTTTACCTCTAAGGAAGGGACAGAATGGAAATGAACCTTCTGGCCCTTTGTCCTTCACCTGCTTCTCTCCATGGGAGGTACAGTAAGGTATCTTGACTGCTGACACCCATTTGGCCATGTTAGTCAGGTGATGAGATCACAGCAGTAAAAAAGTAACACAGGCTTTGCTCTTTCCTCTTTGGTGATATTCTGCATGATCCCCCATACAGGTAGCTGTTCACTGGGCACACCATACACTATTTCCCAGAAGGTACTGATTTAGACTTAAAACAAACGGTCTAGTGGTAAGAATCTCTAATTTGGACTCAGGTCACACAGATACAGCCCCAATTCATATTTGCTAATGGTAATTGTGATCTCTGATTTTTATCTAGAGATCCACTTAAATAAGAATTCCTACAGAAGACTTTTTTATGCCCAATTTATAGCTAAATATCAGAGGATCCAATAAGTTAACTGAGTTGTCCAAAGTCACACAGGTAGTAAGGATCAGGGCCAGGACTAAAAGTAAACCTCTTAGGAATTCTAAGCCAATGTTCTTTATATTACACTGTGACACTGTTATTAGCCATATTATTAAAAATACACTGTATCTGTTTAAACAGAAGTGACATTATTTACCGATCAAATAAGTACAAGCCACATGTTCTAAAAGACAGGAAAGAAAAGCTTAGTTTATTGCAGATATTCTCTTACCTGAGCATACCCTAACCAAGACTTTTTTTCTTTTCTGTTTCTGATGCGAGATGTAGAATTATATATGTGGCCCTGCAATGTAACAAAAAAATTAGCCCATCAACAGTTTCATAATTAATAATCAATGAAAAACAACAAAATTCATGACATTTAATACTTATGTTTCTATCATGATTTTCAAAGAAGTATTATTACATCAAAATTAAATAGTACTCTAATCTAAAAATGAAGCAAAAAACAAAACACAAATCAGGACGGATATAACTTCTGTTATAATTAAAAACTATAAAGAACCACATTACCCTAACTGTTCCACTGTATCCAGAGCCTATTTTGTATAATCCATCCTTGCATAACAGATAAAGAAAAAATCCATCATTCTGAAGTAGACATTGATCATCTTCATCAACAGATACTTCTTTTAATGGCCACTTGTGCATTAAAGCTGCTTTCTTAATGCCATTGCTAAACCAGTCCTGAATTTGAATTTTTCCCACCAATACTGCCTGTACACTTCTCTGTAGGGAATTTAGTATCGTTGGCACCTATTTAAAAGACAAGAAACAAATAGGTATTTTTAAGTATTGCAAACACAAAACAGACGAAATAAAGATACTTCAGTGATACATCACCATTTATGAGAAAATAAATTGTTCCGAATGATCATGGTTTGGCACATCAGTAAAAACTACTATTTATGAGAAAATAAATTGTTCCGAATGATCATGGTTTGGCACATCAGTAAAAACTACTAACCAGAAGTTTACCTATAAGAAGCAAATCTCAAGAGTCCAAGGTAAAAATATCAAATTCAAAGAATATTAACTTGCATTTTTGGCTGAAAATACTGAAATATGCATCTTTCCCCCAAACACCAATAACAAGTACTGCCTATGATTTCAAGTTTTGCAGATGGAAATATACTAGATTAGTAAAAAGTATGAACACTGGATATAAATAAAATTATGCTGGATTAGAATACACACAAGCCAAAATATCTTTTGTAGGATATGCATAATTATTAATACACTTCCTGATAACAAAGCACAGACTTAAGCTGAAGAGAATGGTGCGGTATGGTTTCTACAGATGGAACAAAATTTCCAATGTCTCTCTTCCCCTTTGCTTTTCCATTATGAATAACGCCCATTAACATCAACAATATTCCATGATATGAAAACTCATTTGTGTTAACTGTGCATTCATTCAGCCTTCATTTATCATTGGATAGCAATATTTATCAAAGACCTGCTAAATATCTGGAACACTAACTGAGTTGTCAAGTCACCAGCATGGGACCAGCATTCCGCCAGCAGAGGAAATTCTGTTCCTTATCTTTTGTCACTCTTTTACCATATCCAACATCACAGCCAGACCCCAGGAGACCACTCAGTCACAGTTCTACAGCTGCACTTTCCAATATGGCAGCCATTAGCCACATGTGACTACTGAGCTCTTGGAAGGTGGATAGTGCTCTAAATACAAAATACGCACTGGATTTTGAAGACTTAGTATAAAAACAAGAACGCAGAATCTTAGTATTACATTGATTACATGTTGAACTGATTTGTGGATATGTTGAGTGAAATACACCATTAAAATACATAATTAACCACACTTGTTTCATTTTACCTTTTTAATGTGGCTAATAAAAAATTTTAATTACACATGTAGACTACATAATATTTCTATTGGACAGCACTTTGTAGAGGGAAGAGCTTTCACAGAGATAAGTGACCCACTGTTCTCAGATATATTCTCCACCCCTTCCAGTTCTATGGCCTCTGACTCACCCAAAATAATATATGCTATATGTATAGATAGTATAAATATATATAGATATGATAGGATAACATACATAATTGAATATTACAAATTCTCTCCGTAGAAGCAGCTATATTAAACTTACAGCTGTTTTACCTAGAATCACTATACACATTCCTATATAATATGCCAAAGCTTCCATTGTTCATTTTTTTGTTTGAGATACTTTCTCTGTTGGTGTCTATTATGAACGATGATGCCCCTCCTCCCATCCCAAATCCTCAAAATTGAGCTATATAATAATTTCTGGTTACATTAGTATTCAAAGGTCACTTATTATGACTCTGTAGTCATGGTTCATGAACCAAACTGCATAACATTACATTTCCCTCTTGTGTAATTTTAATTTTTTTTTTTTTTAGTTAAGTCAACAACTGCCCTATTTTTGCGTTTGCTGTTTTCTCTATACCTACCCCTACGTGTTCCTTTCCCACGCTTCTCTCAGTAAATCACAAACACACCATTTCTACTTTTCCCACTTGGCAACACCCCTCATGAAACCCTGCTCTGATCCAGACTAAGGAATAGAAGTTAAAATTATTCCATTTTCACAGAACTAGAACAATCCTAAAATTTGTATGGAACCCCAAAAGACTACAAATAGTCAAAGCAATCTTCAAAAAGAAAAGCAAAGCTGGAGGCATCCCAATTCCAGACTTCAAGCTGTATTACAAAGCTATAGTCATGAAAACAGTATAGTACTGGCCCAGAACAGACACACTGATCAGTGGAACAGAACAGAAAACCCAGAAATGAACCCACAAATATAGGGTCAACTAAACTTTGATGAAGCAAGAAAGAATATCCAATGGAGAAAAGATAGTTTCTTCAACAAATGGTATTGGGAAAATGGGACAGCCACATGCAGAAGAATGAAACTGGATGACTTTCTTACACCATACACAAAAATTAATTCAAAGTGGAGGAAAGACCCAAATGTGAGGCAGGAAACCATCAAAATACTAGAGAATAGAGGCAACAACCTCTTTGATATCAGCCATAGCAACTTCTTACTAGACACATCTCCGGAGGCAAGAGGAACAAAAGCAAAAATGAACTACTGGGATTCATCAAGATAAAAGACTTCTGCACAGGGAAGGAAACATCAGAATGGGAGAAGATATTTGCAAATGACATATGTGATAAAGGGTAGGTATCCAAAATCTATAAAGACTTACCAAACTCAACACCCAAAAGACAAATAATCCAGTTATACACTTTTAAGAGTAAGCTACTAAAAAAAATGGTAGGAAGCTTGCTATGAATAGACAGGATTTGACAGATCACCTGATTTGAGCTCACCTCAAAATGATCACACTAAGATTGAGAGTTTCAGTGGAGGGCCCCCTTCCAAATGTCTGCATTTGTGGGTCTTTTCTTGGTCTTTCTCCAAAGAAGAATCTGCCAGTCTTTCTCCTAGAAGCTATAGTAAGTCTTATAGGCACTGTTCTGGAAATTTAGTGAGGATTTTGAAATTCCATCATCAATAGAAAGACTTTCATTAAATCTCCATTTTCAGCTTAGCTCCTAATTCCACTCTCAGTTGTGGCTGGTTTCCCCTGGTCTCTCTGGCTCAGTTTCTTTAGACAGGAAACCTATCTCTCTGGGGTATGAGAGAAGGACAGTTGCTTGGCTAGGACAGTTGCTAGGAAGGGCAAAAGAACACCTCTGGTGTTCTCTACTTTTCATTATACAGATTTCCAATCAATTTTTAGCTCTTGACCTCACCACCACTTTTCAGGCACCTACTACTTCTAATTCTAAATCCTATCTGGAGTTTTAGGTGAAAATCAACTTACTTTCTATGGGCATTAGCCTCTTAAGGAACTTAAATTTAAGCTTTCCCCTATTTCTATTTTTAAAAAATATGTCCCATTCCTAAAAATTTATACTTTCAAAAAAATTTATTATAACCTTATTAATACCTTTATTATAACCTCCCTGGAGATAGGGAGGGGCAGAAATTAATGGGTTTCTTCAACATGACTCCATTTCTTTCATGCTTTCTAAAAGGGTACTTAATTCTAAGATAACCCAGTACTACAATAAGAAGTCTCAGATTTCCTCCTTTTTTTCTTCTACTGATTTTCTCTCACCAACATTGTGGCAGGACCTAGAGAATTTATTCTGATAAATTAGACTTCCTTAATCTGAGGATTCCATGTCATTACCAATTTTGGAAAACCTTACCAATTATTTCAAGTACTGCTCTCCACAAATGCATTACTGCCTTGTGAAACTCAAACTGTATTAATACATTAGGCTTTCTCATTCTCTATTCATGTTTCTTATTTGGTCTTCCATATCTTCTGTCTTTGTCTCTCTGTGCTGCATTTTGAATAATTTCTTCCTCTTTTATATCCAATGGTTAACTCATCTTTTAAATTTCAGATTGTAATTATTTGTTTTTTTTATTTCCAGGAGTTCAGTTTGGTTTTCTGATCCTTCTGATTCT
Source organism: Martes martes (assembly GCF_963455335.1). Taxonomy (NCBI): domain Eukaryota; kingdom Metazoa; phylum Chordata; class Mammalia; order Carnivora; family Mustelidae; genus Martes; species Martes martes. The sequence goes on along the minus strand of NC_137890.1, from coordinate 30,001,681 downwards.
TTTTATCTTCTTATTCCTTAATCATACTTGGCGATACTTTCTTTTATTAATTTAACTATATTAAATATGTATGTTTTATATTCTATTTCAAATGATTTCAATATATATAGACTAGGCAGGATTGACTCTGCTGTATTTGTTTCTACTAACTCTAAATGATAGTGCCTTTTTTTCCATGTGCTTTTTGTTTGTGAGCTCAGATGTGTTTTGTCCATGGGAAGTCTATGAAGCTTGGAGTTCATTCCTCCAAAAAGGATTTTAGTCTCCTTCAATAAGGTACCTCATGGTACTCTCATCCCTGCCCTACTTTAAACTCTCAGCTTAAGCCTTTTGGAACAAGATAAGTAATATGCATTTGAATCCCAAAAGAATTTGAGATGTTAGAGTTATACACTCTGAGGGAAGACTTTTCTGTCTCCACCAACAGCCTGGCCAAGATGGTTCTGTGAAATGAAGTGGTTGGTGGAATGAGGCCAAATCATGAGGAACCCACCCTGTAAGCCACGTTAAGATAACAGGCTGTAGTATGGTATCTGGACAGGAGACAGGGATGCAGGGATGGGGCAGGTCTATAGAGAATCTCAGCTTTTGATTCAGGAGATCTAGTATTGTGCACAGACCAGTGCATATTAAGCATAATACTAGAGTCAGACAGATATACATGCAAGTCCTATCTCTGTTAGCTGAAAGCTCTCAATACTATAACTATATATATATAACTATAACAATACTAAATACTATAACTACTATAACTAAACTACTTTCAGCCTTCAGTATTCCACTTTTACTCTTATCTCCCTGCCTTAGCCCATGCAAACCAAGAACAGGCTCCCCCAACATTCCCAACAGTAACACCTCCTCTCTCTGGACTGGCCAATTCAAGTCATCATTTAGACTCCACCTCATATCCTCTGAGATAAGTCTATGCACAAAAATAAATCACACAATGCCTAATAAGCTCATGTGTTTATGGTCACTGTATTTTAAAAATTTGGTATATGTAAATGTTTATGTTATTTCATTAAAATTTAAGAATTATTTGTGTATTTTAAGCATGTGTTTAAAATTCTGCCAAACCTCAAAGCACAGGTGCAGAACAGTTTTGAACATTACTGCATTAGAGGAACTTCAAAAATAATTCAGGATCATAAAAAGGGAAAAGAAGATTTCAGGCGGGGCAGAAAGAGGGAAAAGAATAAGACCAGAAATCTAGAGTAAGGAGATTGCTCATGTGTGGCAAGGAGAGTTCAATATTGCTGATTTAAGCCTAAGAAAATGACCCACACTCCCCTTCTGCTATCTTTGGCTGCGAATAACAGGGTTGAAGCAGCCCTTCCATCTGTTCTGGAGGTTGACCAAGAGGCCAGTAAAGAGCACGTAACAGAGACTTAAAACTGTAACTTCTTACTCAATTTCCAGAACAATCCAAAAGAATTAAATCAAGTCTGCTTTAAGGAGAATTGTATTTCCCACTACTAACAACAATAAAGAGCTTATTCCAGTCAGATATTAAAAACTTAAAATGTTCTATGTAAAGCTGAAGCAGCTCAGAAACAAATGAATTCATTAAAAAACTACATTTGAGGGGTGTCTGGGTGGCTCAGTGGGTTAAGCGGCTGCCTTTGGCTCAGGTCATAATTCCAGGGTCCTGGGATCAAGCCCCACATCGGGCTCCCTGCTCAGCGTGGAGCCTGCTTCTCCCTCTCCCTGACACTCTGCCTACTTGTGCTACCTGTCAAATACATAAATAAAATCTTAAAACAAAACAAAACAAAAAAGTACACTTGATCCTTGAACAGTGCAGGGGTTAGTTAAAATACTTAAAAATTCTGGGCAAGATGGGAGGTGGGGAGGACAGAGAACAAGACAATGCAAGACAAGAGGTGGCTGGGGTGCCAACACAAAGACCAGTTTAAAGCTTTCAGAGTTTTTGCCAAATTTCATTTTATTACCTTTATATATGCTGTGGATTACTTATATATCAACCTTGGATAGCTCAAATAACTATAATGAGTGAGAAAAAGCAGGGGACTCCTATTGACAATTAAGGTGAAATTCCAGCTTGGCATCTTATAACCTTCTAAGCAGCTATAAATGAAATACCTGTATTGTTTGGCAAGCGTGGCTGCCATTGTTGGTGAGGATAGCAGAGATGGCCTGAAGTGTCCTTCCTGTTTCTCCCCAAGAAGCCACCAGACTAAAGAGGCAAGCACAGGAAAGTGCTGTCAGAGACTGGCCTGTGCTGTCATTCATTCCTGTACTTCGAACAGTGATTTCCAAAAGGAGCTGGAAGAGAGACTCTGCGGATAAAATAAAACTCAATTACATTCATTCGACATACAGAACACTTCATGCATCTGTTTATTTACTTATACCTTGCTTCATTACAAAAAAAAATATTTAAGGCACCTAGAACACTTACTCTGCATTAGTTCCTTTCTAGTTATCCTTTCCCCCACCCAAAGTTAGAATATTTATATAAAAAGAGAACATTTAGTTCAACCCTTTATTTTTGTAAATAAAAAAATGGAATCTATCCCAGGTTGTTTAAAAGAAACTTGTCTTGAGGCATTCACACATTCAAGAAATATCCTCTCAAGTAACAGACTACTCACTGCACTTATTTTACCTTTTAGAGTGGGAAGAATACAAGCTTCTTAAAACGTTGATAAGTATCCAGAAAATTATGTATTTGCAAAACAACAGAATACATAAACACATGCTATAATTCGTTTTAATGTAAACTTGTTTTATTGCTAACATAATAACAATTCACATTTGTATTTATAAAGTGAGTATGTAATTCATTTTATACCCTAGAAAAACCTTCTAGTCAATAGGACATATACCATCCCCCTTTAACAGACAATGAAATTGAGACAGGGAGATAAAGAGATTTTCCCTAAATGATAAAGCCATTTAATGGTAAAGATGGTAAAGTAACACCTGAACCTTCTATGGTCACAAGAAGTTTCCACACAAAATCCCCTGAACAACTCTGCCCAAAACGGAATCAAAGACTTCCAGGAATTTCTTCTGCAGAAGAGAAGGGGAATTTGAAAATCCGTATAGAATGAGCACTCAAGACAGAAAGAAAAAGAAAGAAACAGTCAGAAAAAGACTGCAAAATTGAGGAAGATGAAGAAAGGAGAGGGAAAAAGAGCAAGAGAAAGAATTCGTGTACTACAACTCTCTGAAAACCAAAAGGCCATGTGTGGTTTATCGTTGACTCACAAAGCTAGCCTTCCTCTGTCTCCCTCATCTCCTGTCTCTCTCATCCCAGTTAGGCCTGTCACTTTTGCTTCCTAAAGCCTTCACTTGGTCCATCTCACGACCATCCTTCCAATCCATCCTCCCAACCACCTCAGAATCAGAATACTACAAAGTGTTCCTAAATTAGCTCCTACTTTCACTTTGCCCCTTTATAGCCAAAGGGAAGTTTTAAACCAAACATCTGGTTTTTTATTTAAAATCTGTTCACTCCTTTGTTAGTTGGTTCCTGCTCCTCTCCCTTCTTTCCATTCTCCCTCCCTTTCTTCACTTGCCTGTATATCCTTCAGTCTATCCTTCCCTCCACCCTTCGCTCCCAACTATCCTTCTTTCCCCTCATCCTTTCCTCTCTACTACCTCCGTTTGTCCATCCTTCCTTCAATCATTTTCCTTCTGCCCCTTCATCTTTTAATTACTCAGAAAATATTTATTGAATTCTTTCTGTATATGAGAAACTATTCTTGGTTGTGGTAGTACTTTGGCAAATAAGACAAAGAATGCCTGTCATCAAAAAAGTTAGATTCAAGTGGAAAAGAACAGTTTAAGTGTTATAAAATAAAGAACTTTTTTTAAGCATAAGGAGACAGTGAGTGACTTTCCATTTCTCCTAGAACAAAAGCCACCGGGCTCCTTTAACATGGCCTATGAAGCTCCATATGGTCTAGTCCCTGCCTCCCTCCTCACCTATGGCAAAGCCCTCCTGCCGTTCACTCTCCACATTCCAGCCAATCTTTGTTCAGTCATTCTCCTTCCTATCTCAGAGACTAACTGCACGCTCTCCTTTCTGCCTAGAAACACAGTTAACATCTTCCTACTTCTTTCAAGTCTCCAATGTCACATCTTCAAGGAAGCCTGTTATAGACTCCCAGAACTCTCTCTATATCCCCCATACTATTTACCCACATCTGCAATCACATGTGTTCGACTGTCTGATGCTAAGTCCCATAATAACAGCAACAATGTCTGTACTGATCACCTCTGAATTATATGCTCTTTGTACAGAACACAGAAGATACTTTTACATTTACGTGAATACTTAAGAACATACATTCCAACCTTAAAATGAACAGAAAAATAGATGTAAGAAGAATGATTTTTTTTACCTAGACAATTTCTAAATCAAAATCCGTTTCCTAGGAGAAGAAGCTTGGTGTATAATAATCAATCAAGCTACCCTGACAGTAAGAGTGATTCATATATACCTATATTTTCATGAATAACATGAAAAAAAACCAAAGTATATTCATGTGATTACGCTATTAGATCAAAGGAAAAAAGAGAGACAGATTTCAATAAAAATTTAGTTTTAAAAAAGTCAAATTACATCTTTGAGCTAATTAAACAAATTAAGAAATATAAAGTGATGGTAAATCCCTCAACAGAAAAATAAATCAAAGCACTGAAGAGACCAGAAGCAAACACTGAAAGGATAAAAGAGAGACCAAAGAAGTACAGCACTATCTGCAACTGTTAACAAGAAAAAACAACACACAAAAAAAAACCCCTGGCCAAATAAATATATAAAACAAGATGTTTAGCAACGGATAAAAGACAAGGGTATGCCAGAAGATCTAGGAAATAGAAATGATCAGCATGTAATTCAAAGTAATAAATAGGATATACAGGTTTTAATGGATATTTTAAATATTTCAATTATTTGTTAATTGACAAGCCAGAGATCAGCAAAAAATTCTTTAAAAAAAAAACAACAACAGTTAAATAAATAAAGCTTTAGTAAGATGCTGTGATGCCAAGTAATGCATCACAATAGTAATATGATCACTGGTGTTACCATAACAATAATCAAACAAGGTGCCTGCTTCTCACCATATGACAGCTTTTATTTAGTAGTAGTATTTAATAACACAGGGTGGGGGAGGGTATTGTTTTTTTTAAATCTTCAGCTTGTCTCCCTGGCAAGCACTCCCCTCCCCCACTAAACGAAACAAAAAATTAAACACAAAAACTAATCACCATGTGATTCCCTACCCTCCCCTGAAAAAACCACCACCAAAACAAAACCAGTATGACACGTAATTAGGTTCTCACATGTGGGTCTAATAAACACCAAATAACCAAGTAGAAAAGAAAGCTCAAACTCTAGTCCAGACCAACAGTGTTGTCCCCAGGTGAGCTGCACCACCCAGAAATGTATACTAAATGCAAATTCTTGGGCCCCATGCTGAATCTACTGAATCAGAAACTCCACAGATAGGACCACATGACTCTGATATGAACTAATGCTTGAGATTTAGAAAAATCTAGACTTTAGGCCCATGGTTAGCATCAGAGAAAAGCAATAGCCAATTTCAAACTTATGCTCCCATCTCTATTTCTATTCCTCAAGAGCTCTCAACTTGCTTACTGGATTATGTGTTGAACCTGTATCAGTAACACGAAAGGCATGCATTTATAAAATCCAAATACATTTTACAAAAAGAAGACATATTTACTTATTGGAAGTTGTCACTAATTCAAAAGCATTATCTATAACAAAAATGGATTTTTGTTTAAAATGGATACAAAAGAAATGCCCTCTGTTGGGAAACTAGATGTGCTATTTTGGGTTGGCGGCATTTGTTTCCTCTCTTCCCACATTTTTAACTACCCAGAATAACACATAAAGTTAAAGTCAACGTTCAATATTTTGGCCTAAGGTTTAATGAGAACAAATTAAGTTAATGGCGATTATAAGGCTTGGGATTATTTCTGGGTTCCAAGGATTTATGTTTTGCTTTTTCCCCATCATCACAGTAATCAAGAAATGTCTGTGCATGAACTGTAAGTATTAAACTATTATATTAAACTATAACTGTAGAACAGAGCAAAATACCTTAAAATTTACACCCCTGCTATTTTAATACCATAATTTAAAAACAAAAACAAACACTGCATTACAGGCAGTATATGTTTCATAATAGAAGCTATTTACATTTAAAGACTTCATTTAATGACCCTGAGCTCTTACCTAGGACCTCAGGTGGCTCTGACTGAAGGCCTTCTGGCTGCTGACCCTGAAGTACGTTAAGCAGGGCCTGGAGACTCCTGAGGCATAGGGATGGGTGAGAAAATCGTGTCTCCTTGATCAATTCAAAAACTTCACAAAGTCCAACCTCAATGATCTGTTTAAGATGGAAAAAAAAAAAAATATATATATATACACACACACACACACACACACACGTACCTTGTAATAGGTAAGATAATAACACTTTCCTGGGTGTTGAACCAGTACAGTTTATTTCCACAGCAAATGATTAATGCTTCCATATTTAAAAGGCAAAAACAAAAAGAAATACTTTACCCCCCCAGAAAAACAAACAAAAACCCCCCAACTACCCATGATGTTTAATTTCAAGATTCAGAAAACCATTTAGTTATATGGAAGGCTAAAAAATAATGGCACTATTTTAAAAGCAGTTACAGCATAAGGAAGCCATAAGAAAATAACATGAAAATTGTAGGAGTGCACTAGATACTAGGTTACATTCACTCAGAAAAAATAAACTCTATTAATTTAAAGGTTCACTTGGCCATACTTAACTACAAATCAGCAATCTTTCATTAAAAGTCATGTCAATTGTTACTTATGACCAGAAAAAAAGTCATTTAAAAAGGAGTTTTTCATCTTAGCCTTTCCTATAATGGTACAATCACATTATTATTTATTGATGGTGTCCCCTCTTCTTGTAGGGTTTGTCACAAAAAGAATTAAAAACTGCCTACTTAAAAACTCACTACTATTTTTACTTTAATTATCTTGTCACTCCTCATCAGGACCAAGGAAAAATCCGACTCAGTATCCAGCAAAAGACAGAGAAATCTGCAGCTAAAGTCTGAGAGAGAAATGTGACAACCTGGTATTGGGAGATAACTTCAGTGGACTGACAGAACAGCAGACAATGAAATCCCATTTTTCAGTCAGTGACAATATTTTGAGAAAGAGGTGTATAAAATCTTTTCAGAAGGTGTTAAATTATTTGGAGAAGTAACAGAAAAGTTAAAACAAGACTAATTAGTAGAAATGCATCAAAGCATTAATTCTGTTGGACATAACAGCAGAAGAATATTCTCGAGGCTGAGATCTGTGCATTAATCACATATTACATAAATATTTCTTAAGCACTTATTTTGGGAAACTCACTACAGGAAACATTAAGATACACATTACACTAGTCCCTGTCTTCTAAGAATTTATACTCTAACTGGATAAATGAGCCTTGCACATGACTCTGTTATAGCATTTATTGTATTATAGTATAGCTGACTATTTTTGTTTCCTTTTTCCTAAACTATGGTCTCCTCATAGACAAGGAGCATGTCTGAACTAGATTAATATCTCTCACAGCTAGCCCAGTGCCTGACACATGACAGGCATATAATAAATATTTGTTAAACTGCTCTCTCAGTTGTGTGCTAAAAACCACTGCAACTCAGAAAAAAAATTTCCAGACAATGGTCAAATCAGTTGCAGGCAAGTCAGCTGCAGTTTTGATTATCATTTGCAAGGTTTCTGAAGAATACAGATATGACTGAGAAGTCAAAATAACTAGCAGGACTGTCTTTTTAGAGACGTTATCTAATATCCTAGCAGACTTAGTTATAGCTAAGATTACAGAAGTTGCTTGTATAAAGTTTCAATTGATTAAATGCACTAAGCAGTGAAAATTTCCAATTGATATAGTTTCTTTTCCTGGAATAAACTAAAAAATAAAAATGCGCCGTTCAAGATTTCTTTCTGCTTATGTACTTTACAGGAAATGAATCTGAACTCAAAGATCTCCTAAACACAAAATGTGGGGCTCTGTCCTCAGGCCAATGGGAGACTACTATATCCTTTCGGTCTTCAAGAATGCTTACTCTACTGCTACCAATTGTGACTTTTCAAAATCCAAAGGAGAAGTGTCACAGATACATTCTTAGCTAGGGTTTATTTATACAAAATTCCTACAGTAACAGAGAAAGTACTGAACCTTACCAGAAGGAGTAAGGCTACTTACTGAACAAGTTCCTGAGTTGTCTCTCTGGTAAGTTCAGAGTGTAAGAACAAATGTATGACAATAAGGAACTCAGGTATGCTGCTTAGGAATAGAACACTGTCTGTTTTTGGTGAGACATACCCATAAAATGTTAGTCAAATGATCAGGAAAGAGAAATGACCCATCTGTCTAGGCTAACCACTGTAGATTCTCGCTACTCATTTGTACCTTACTTCACAAAAAAATTTTTTAAAAACGGGGAAAACTACTTCGTTTCCAGAATAATGATATGTTTTCAATATATAACAAAGTAAAAATCAACCTCAAGTTTCCCAACATATCTAGCTTTGAATTATTGAGTTGAGAAACAAAAGATGTTGTGAAGTGTTTCCCCTTGAGGTTTGGCTGAGAGTATTTTACTGTATGTATAAACTTTGAAATTGTACTTTAACATTGAGTCTTTTTTTTTTTTTAATTTGTTCATTTGAGAAAGAGTGAGAACTAGAAAGAAAGCACACAAAGAGGGAGAGGGAGAGAGAGAATCAGACCCCCTCTGAGCAAGAAGCCTGACGCAAGACTCAATCCCAGGACCCCAGGATCATGAACTGAGCTGAAGGCAGACACTTAAATGACTGAGCCAACCAAGTGCCCCTAAGCTTCTATACTTTCAATGATAAACCATAACTACCCAAACATAGTCTTCCACTTCTCTTCAGAAAATAGTGTTTTGTAAATTTACTGATTTTTTTTCTTTACAGTTTGCTTTCAAATAAGTAAATCCCAAAGGCTCTCTACTATACTTCAAGGAACACAAACCCAAAGAACTATCTGATACAGCCAGTCCAATGTCACTTCTGGGAAAAATAAGATTAAAAATATGCTTGGCCAAAGAAAAATGATACAATGAGTCTTTCAAAAAGGTTTTATTTTTGCTCTCCTCAAAATCATAGTATTTCTAAGTGATTTTATTAGTTCATTAACAAGTATGAACATAAAAATTGAGTTACATTTAGATGTAATAATAAATTCCTTGCTGTTAGAAATTGTATCTTGTTGTATTAAAAAGTCCTAGAGGGAGATGGTAGGGGATGGGCAAAATAGATGAAGGGGATTAGGAGGTACAAACTTCCAGTTTAAAAATAAATAAATCCTGGAGATGAAAAGTACAGCATAGAGAATATAGTCAATAATATTGTAATAATGTTGTGTGGTGACAGATAATGACCACGCTTAACATGGTGAGCATTTTGAATTGTACAGAATTGTCTATATGCTTTATACCTGAAACCAGTATAACATTTTATGTCAACTATAAGTTTAAAATTGCTTTTAAAGTCCTAGAATCCATTCCAATACTTCCAGAATACATATGAAAAAAATGAAGAGGAAACCAAAAGTAGACTTATATATTACCACAGAGGAAAGTATATTGACTTTCAAATTTTTTTATATAAAGCAAATATTTGGTAGTGATGACATTTATAAATAATAAAGAAAAAAAATCTAGAAGGCAGCGAAAGAAAGTGTGGGGGGAAAGCGGCAGCAGAGGAGGAAGAGGTAAAAGAGGAGGAAAAAGAATTCTGCCTCTCAGAAGATCTGGGTGTGAAAGGTCTAAGTTCCTATCCTCTGACATACAGATTCATCAATGACTACCACCATTTCCTTCCCTTCTCTTCATGCCCAAAAGAAGTGTTCTTACAACTTTTCAAAGCTAACAATTTTTAAGCAATATTCTTGATCCCACTCCCATCCTATCTTTAACAGAATTTCATCTCACCTTCTTTCCCCACACCGTAATAGCTCCCAAATCTCTATTTTTAGCTGGGGCTTTTCTTTGGAACTTCAGCCCTATCTAGTGTACATGGGACACCTTACTCAATACGGCCAGAACTAAACATCATCATCATTCCAGCAAAGCAATGTTTCTCCTCCAGTTCTCCCTTTTGCAGTAAATAGCACTGCCCCAGAAACTTCAGAAATATGTTTAGATTACACCTTCTCTGTCAGCCTTCATAATCAACCAACTACTAATTCTTGTCATACACTTCCTGTAGGCTGAACACAACCACTACCTCATTCCAACCATCAGTCACCCTTCGTGGACAACTGCAGTAGCTACTTAACTAGTCCCTCTGCTCTAATCTCTCCACCCTCCAGTGATCTTTCTTACTAGCACCTACATAAGTTTACTAAAATACAAGTCTGATTAAACTCTCTTGCTTAAATCTTCAATATTTCCAAATCATAAGACAAAATCTGAAAGTGGCTACAGGACACAGAAGGCCCTTACAATCTAGCTGCTGCTCTCTTGACTCACCCAACTCAGCTACTACACTCTGGCCAAGAAGAGACCACTTGTACTTTTACGATGATGCTGTTTCCTCTGCCTGCACGTGCATCCGCAGTCAGTGCTGCAGCTTTACCCCACTCTGTTGCGCTACACCTATCACACCCCTGGTAAGCCTTAAGTCACTAGACATGCCAGCTATCCTTACCAGACATAACTTTCTTGAGGGTGGGGGCTGTGTTTCATCATTTCGTTTTCAGAGCCTAATATTAAAGCTTGCTTTAACTTAAAAAAGAATTTAGAAGTAAATAAACTTAAGAAGTAAACAAATAAGTCTATCTATGTCTATATCTTTTAACAAAATATGTGGAATGACTAGCATCAAATGAGAGTGAAAGCAAAGTATGAATCCTAAAAACTGTTAAAAATAATGTAGTTATAAAGCTTGGAACACTTTGGAGGATCTGGAAATCAGACAATGAAAGATGGTGTGAGCTGGGTAAAAACTGTGTTTTGTTTTTTGTTCTTTTTTTTTTTTTTAAGATTTTATTTATTTATTTGAGAAAGAGAGAGAGCATGAGTGGAGGGGAGAGGCAGAGGCAGAGTGAAGCAGAGAGCACAATGTGGGACTCAATTCCAGAGTCCCAGAATCACGACCAGAGCTGAAGGCAGACGCTTAACCAACTGAGCCACCCAGGAGACCCTAAAATTTGTTTTAGGCAAAAAACTTAATATGAAGTATTTAGGTGGGGGTAAGACAGTTCTTTTTAAAATATCAATGGCTGTTGACCCAATAAAACAAAAGGCAAAGGAACTGACAAGCAAGGGCCATATAATAAATTCAACTTAGCTTTTAAAATAAAACTGCATCAAAGTGATACTTCAACAACAAATAAAAACTATCTTAATTATGCCAGAGAAAAGGAGTAGGAGAAGAAAAAAACCTCAGTGAAAAAAAGGAAAGCGATGGCCACACATGTAGGAGGAGCAAGAGAGGAACAACTGCAAAGAAAAGGAACTGATGGAAAAGAGTAGCATCTGGAGCAGACATGGTCAGAAGGAAAAGAAAAATGCCAACATTGCTCACCTGCCCTCAAATTCCCATCACCTCAAGCCCTGAAGGCCTCATTTCTTCTTCTGTGTCCGTCCTTCATTTCATGCAAATGGCTGCCAAACTCATCACCTGGGAGTTTCTGTCCCCACCCACGCCGAAACCCCACAGCATTCTGAATGCCTCTGCATAAAGACATCTCAGCACTTCTTCTCCTCTCGCTTGTCACATGATCTCACAGATTGTCCAGAAGTTTGATTTCCTTGGACGTAAAGTATTTATTAATAGATTGAAGAGTTCCTTGAAAAGAAACTCAAATTCATTTGCACCTACACAACTTCTTGTTTGCACCTTATTTGCACCTAAGCTGATGCTTCTAACTACTTATTTATAACTATGACATTTATTAACTCACTGAATCCTCACTACAGTCCTGCGAGGTAGATGTTATCTCCATTTCACAGTTGACAAAACTGAGGCACAGATAAGTCAAGTAACTTTGCCAGCACCACAGAGCTAGTATTTTTAATGGTGAGTGTTTGAGCCTGCCAGTTTGACTCCACTGCCCATGTTCTTAGTCACTGTACTCTATTTTCTGATGTGTCAGTACCTGATGGAAAACTGTCTACCTAGAGGAACTTACATGGAAAAGATGAGCTTACTTGTTTTAAGTAGAAGAAAGGAGGTAGTGAAGAAGGTACACTTAAGGACACTGGAGAGAAAGGGACTAAAGGAAGAAGAGTCCCAAGAGAAGGATATTTGAAGATGATTGACTAAAAGTCAGAGGAAGTTCACAAAACCTCTTACTCTATGAAACAGGAAGCAAGTCATCCGCTGAGCATAAAATGAGAAGAACCTGACATAATGATTAAGGACAGTGGTGCACTTAGAAATAGCCACCATGCGATGTGAAAAAAAAAAAAAATCAGATGAGGAACATACTTTCTATCTTGGCTGCTATTTTCAAATACCAAAATATCTGCATGATAGCTCCTCTGGGTGTGTATAAAAAAGTTTTCGGGCACCTGGGTGGCTCAGTGGGTTAAAGCCTCTGCCTTCGGCTCGGGTCATGATCCCAGGGTCCTGGGATGGAGCCCCGCATCGGGCTCTCCACTCAGCAGGAAGCCTGCTTCCTCCTCTCTCTCTCTGCCTGCCTCTCTGCCTACTTGTAATCTCTCTGTCTGTCAAATAAATAAATAAATAAATAAATCTTAAAAACAAAAAAAAAAGTTTCAGGCACCTGGGTGGCTCAGTGGGTTAAAGCCTCTGCCTTCAGCTCAGGTCATGATCCCAGGGTCCTGGGATCGAGTGTCGCATTGGGCTCTCTGCTCAGCAAGGAGCCTGTTTCCCCCTCTCTCTCTCTGCCTGCCTCTCTGTCTACTTGTGATCTCTCTGTCAAATAAGTAAATAAAATCTTTTAAAAAAATGTTTTCAAGGCATGGCTTTAAGGTATCAGTTTAGTAAAAAGGCAACAGACCTGAATCATTTATGATAAAGGAAATAATTTTAAAATGCCTATATTTAGAAAAAAGCAATATGCATAAATCATTTACGATAAAGGTACCTTTTTAAAAAATGTCTATATGTCTTTTGTTAGAAATACAAACTATACCCACAATATAGACAAAATATTATATATAAAATAACATTACAGTCTTAAAATATATTAATACTTAAATAGAGGGAGTACCTTAAGAATAGCTATTCTACTACCATACATGTTTTTATAACACCAATTAGCTTGCAAGTCTCTGGTAAATAAGGAATGATATCAGAACAATGTAGAAGTCTTACTGCTTCATATGAAATTTTCTTCCTAGGCAAAGGGAGCCAAAGTAGCAAGAGTACAATTATATCCTTAGGCAGAAAAGGCAAAAGCTCTCAGCTCAGCAGCTGCACAGCCAGGAGCCCTTCTAGGTCTAGTTCAAGAAAAATAAAAATGCATACCTGTACCCCAGATTCCCTCCCCAGAAGGGAGCACCCCCAGCTCACTACGGCCCTTGGTTTGTGGTAGTTTGCAGTTCTGCTTATGCCTACTTTAACAGCAGCCGACAGGCTCAGAGCTCCACTTCTATCTGCAATGGCTTAGGTTTACAAGTCACCAATTCCACTTTACTGCTTTTGTACATTTTTAAAAGCCCCTGATCTTTCTTCCTGGGCTGTCCAAGTACTCACCACTGAGTTACCAATTACTGACTTTGTTAGCACTCCAGTTATAAAACTCCAGTTTTCCTGGTCTGCCCCAAACCTGTTTTTTCCCATAAGCCCTGTTAATTTTTAGTGCACAATTTTATAAAAAGGTATTTTAGCAATGCAAATATTTGTACTATAGCTGGAATACTTGTAGGTTATCCATCCAAGTGGAACTTAGTGACTTACCTTTGGAAGCTTGATAGGGGGCTCTTTGGATTCCTCCTCTTCATCACTATCTGATTCTCCACTCTGCACAGAGTTCTTGGATGCAGCTGCCAACGATGTTTCCTTTTTCTGCCATTCCAGAACACAATGGCGTACATTGCAATAAATATTGAAAGCAGAAGGATTGCTATGTAGTTTGATATCTGGTATGATTACTGTATTCTCCAAGTTTTCAGACTGAAATATAAGACAGAATATTTCAATTTCATATTCATTTCCATAATCACCAATTCTCATTTTAAATAAAAAATTAAAGATTAGACATGCTAGATGACTTGCAGAAGTCAAACATGTGACACAGCAAAGATAATCTAACAATTTACATAAGAACCCTTTCTTCTACACTTCATTACTTTCTAAGTAACAGCAATAACCAAACTGGCAAGGGATGGAGAGTGGCAGAGAATCTAACAGGAGTGCCCTTTTAGCCCATGATAGGAATAGAGCCAACAAAGCTTAACTGTTGCAGTATCACAGGATATTAATTTATTGTTTTTCTAGGGGACATGAGATGTATCACAGAGTCTCAGTGACCTACTACAAATGTTAAATTACATTTTGATTTCTTTAAAAAGTAGATTTAGGGGCTTAAACAGAAATCAAAACTAAAAAACAAAACAAAACAGAATTTTTAATTTTGGTCAACTTTTTATGGTACTGTTAGGAAATTAGATTTCTGCAGATTACGGACATATGCTTTCCTGAAGCTCTCTCCCAGATATTAGTCTTAATAAATACTAAAAATCACGTGCTTGGTAATTTAATACTAAAGAGTCCATTTCTGTTTGGGCCCAGCATTTTATTCATCAGACCAAAATCACACTTTTGAGATCAACATTTACATTAGAACTATGCAGAATTGGTTTAAGATAGTCTATTAATGCAAGTTACAAAAATTAGAGTATGTCCAGGAAGTACACCTCAAATACCGAACACACTGGTCTCAAAATTCTACCCTTCTTCCATAAATAACTGAGGAAAAAGTGGACTAATTCTTGTTAGAAAAAATAAATACCAGAATTAATTGACAAATAACATGTAAGTATGCCTTCCAGAGATATTAAAAACAAGCAATTATTAGCAATCTAAATCCAAGAACATATGAAAGAGATAATACATCACGATCTACCAAAAAAACTGGCTGGTAACAACACTGGAAAAGGAATCAGCATAATTCCCCATACCAACAAAAACAATAGAAAAAACATATGATACTCTAAATAAACATGGAAAAAGCATTTGACACAAATGAAACACCTATTCATGATAAAAAGTACATGTAAACTAGGAATAAAAGACAATTTCCAAAACTGAGTAAAAGGCATCTATGAAATACCCATAGCTAAATATAGTAAAAGACTGAACACCTGCAACCTAAGATGCAAACAAGGCAAAGATACCTATTCTCAACAATGTGACTCCACATTATACTAGATATACTAGTGTCATAAGCCAAGAAAAAGGAATACAAGATATAGTGAGAAAGGAAGAAGTACCTACTAGACAAATTTATTTGTAGAAGACATGTAGAGAATCTTAAAGTATCTGCAAAAAAGCCACTAGAAATAATGTGTGGATTTAGCAAAGTCATGGAATATCAGATCATATTAAAAAAAAAAGTTGATGTATTTATATACTAAGAATGAACAATTGGAAAATAAAATTTAAAAAATAATAGCATTTAAGTTACAGACTGGGAGAAACTATTTGCATATTTCACAGAAGACTAGCATGCAGAATATATGAAGAATTTTCAAAACTCAACAGTAAAAAACAAATAAATAGCAATTCAATTTAGAAAATGGGCAAAAGACATGAATAGGCATGTCACCGAAGAAGATATACAGAAGGCAAATAATAAGTTCACTATGGTGAGCCATTAGGAAAATGCAAATTAAAACAAAATGAGACATAATACAAACCTATCAGACTGGCTAGAATAAAAAATAATGACAACACCAAATGCTGGTGAAGATGTGGAGAAACCGGATCTCTTATACATTGTTAATGGTAATATAAAATGGTCCAGCCACTCTGGAAAAAAGTATAGCAGTTTCTTACAAAATTAAATATGCACCTTACAGTACAACCCAGCAACTGCGCTGTTGGACATTTTAACCAAAGAAATAAAAACACATGTTTATTCAAAAACCAGCACATGAATATTCATAAAAGTTTTATTCAAAATAAGCAAGAAACAACTCAGATGTTCTTTAATGGGTGAACGGTTAAACAAACCACGATACAGCTTACTGCATGGAATACTTACTACATGGAATGCTTACTCAGCAATAAAAAGGTAGAAACTAATGATATATGCAACAACTGAGATAAATTTCAAGAGAATTAAGCTGCGTGGCAAAGGCCAGTCCCCATGATTACATTTATATAACCTTCTTGAAATGAAAAAAATTAGGGAAATGGGGAATAGATTGGTGATTGTCAGACTCTAGGGAGAGGGTGAGTGTGGGGGAATGTCTATGGCTATATAACGTAGCAAAAAGGATCCTTGTGATGGAACTCTTGTATACACTGACTGCGGTGATTGTCCACAGATCCACATATGTGATAAAATTGCACAGAACTAAATACACAACCACATACAAACACAAATGAGTATGTGTAAAACTGGTGAAATCTGAATAAGTTCAGTAGGTTGGATCAATATGGATTTTCTGGTTGTGATATTTACCACAGTGATGCAATACTTCAGCAACTGGGAAAAACAAGTGAACGGTATACAGAATCTCTGTATTATTTCTTACAACTGCATTACTATGATCATCTCAAAAATTTTTTAAAAATAGCATTTATAATAACATCAAAACCACAAAATTAATATTTAATAAAATTATGTGCAAGCTCTGTACACTGAAAACCAAAATAACACTGCTGAAAGAAATTAAGGAAAATCTAAAGAGAATAGAGATAAACCATGTTCATTGATTAGAAGATTTAATATTATTAAAATGACAACTCTTCCTCAAATCTATAATAAAAATTCTAGAGACTTTTGAAAATAGAATTGAGAGGCTGATTCTAAAATTTATAAAGAAACATAAAGGACTTAAAGTAACTAAAGCAATGTTTTTTTAAATTTCTTTTAAGATTTTATTTATTTATTTGAGAGAGAGAGAATGAGAGAGAGAGCGAGCGAGCGAGCATGAGAAGGGGGAGGGTCAGAGGGAGAAGCAGACTCCCTGTTGAGCAGTGAGCCCGATGTGCGACTAGATCCTGGTACTCCGGGATCATGACCTGAGCCGAAGAGAGTCACTTAACCAATTGAGCCACCCAGGCGCCCTAAAGCAATTTTTTTTAAAAAGACCAAAGTTGGAAGACATATGACCTGAATTCAAAACTAATGTAAAGAAAACAGTGTGGTATTGGTGTGAAGACAGATACATAGATCAACTAAACAAAAATTAATTCCAGAAATAGGTTCAAAAGAGTATGGTCAAGTTATTTTTTGTAAAGGTGTTAAGACAATTCAATAGAAAAAGAGAAGTCTTTGTAAAAATGATGCCAATTAACTGAATACCGACATGAAAAAAAATGAACATGAACCCTTATTTTATACCACACGGAAAAATTAACTATAAACATATCATGGGCCTAAATATAGCAGCTTAAACTATAAAATTTCTAGAAGAAAATATAGAAAAAAAAATCTATGTGACCTTGGGGGAGACAAAGATTTCTTAGAACACAAATTACATGAATCATATATATAAGAAAATAATCAATTACATTTGTGAAACTTAAAAAACTTTTGTTCTTCTAAAGCACTATATAAAAACACAAAAAATCAACCCACAGAACAGGAAGAATGATTTGTAATACAGATATCTGACAAAGGACTTCTAACTAGAGTACATAAAGAACTCTTGACAATTTAATAATAAGACAATTATAAAAAGGGGAGGCAAGACAGGAAAGATATTTCACAATAAGAAGATATGAATAGTTAAAGGCACATGAAAAGATGTTCACATCGTAAGTTATTAGAGAAAAGCAAGCTAAAACCACAGTGAAATAAATACCCCTATGTATTTAGAATGACTAAAATTTTAAACGCTAACAATACCACCATTTGCAAAGATATAAGACAACTGGATCTCTCATACACTACTGGTGTAACAGTAAAATGCAACAACTACTCTGGAAAATAGTATGAATGGTTTTTTGACAAGTTAAACATTCATCTACCATGCCATCCATGAGAAAAGGGTTAACAATGCAGGTACGACTGCTTATTCCTTGTTATTTCCCCAAGGGAACCAGGGCTGACTGTGGGCCAATCCCTAGGAACGTGGTCTTTAGACTTTTCTTTATGTTAGTTACTGATGGTTTTGTAAAATGCACCCAGAGCAACGGACCAGGCCTATTGGCTTGTTCCACTGCTTTGTACAAACATCAAGATTGATGATGTGCACCTGAGTTTCTCGTACCATGGTTGACTGCAAAGCAGGACATGTCTACATGTGACCAAACCCCTCATAAAAGTCTCATATTCTGAGACTTAAGTGGGCTTTCCTGAACAGAAACATTCCATACACATCCTGTAGTTCACTGTCAGAGACAAAGTGTGTCCTGTGTGCTCAGACAAGGAGGAACTAGAAAGCCTATGCCTTAATTCCCTAGACACCACTAATACTATTGATTTCTCTTTCCTGCTGCCTATTCTGTACCTTGGGCTGTAATAAATCTTAGCCATCAGTGTAAGTTGCTTTTGAGACTTATCAATTTTTTGGCAAATCATGGAAGGAAACAGCACCTACTCATTCCACTTTTAGGCATTTATCCTTCCAAAAAACAAAAACATCTATCCACGAAGACTAATACACAAATATTCATAGCAGTTTCATTTGTGATAGCCAAAAACTGGAAATATCAACAGGTAAATGGGTTAACAAATTGAGATATATCCGCTAACTGGATACTCATCAGCAAAAAAACCAACCAACCAACCAACAAACAAAAAAAACCCAGAATGAACTGTTAATATATACAACTACATGGATACAACTCAAAATCATTATGCTGAGGGAAAAGAAGCCAGATACAAAAGAGTACATACTGCATGATCACATTTATATGAAATTCTAGAAAATAAAAACTGATTTACAATGACAGAAAGTACATATGTGGTTGCCTAGAGCCATAGCTGTAGGAAGAGACAGAATGCAGCAAAGATGAGGAAATGCTAGGGAATGATGGAAATTTTCTAAACCTTGATAATATCTTTCAAAAATTCTGCTTTAAATATCCTAACCTAAGACCCAGGCATGTTTGGTAACAGGATGTTGAAGAAGTTTCCTGTGTAATGGATTTGACTTCTTCTGTAAGAAAGTAAAGTCATTTGTTAGATGGTAGGACTTATCAACTTTGAAGAGAGTGAAAAGGTTTGAAATAGTCAAAGAACTATTTTATCAGAAAAAATAAGAAGACAGTCTAGCTATGCAAGGTCCATTTGAGACTGCTAATCATGAATGTGTACCGGTATCTTAACTCCCTTTAGCAGTACACAATACTCACCTGCAGGGAAAGAGAAAACAGCTGGATTTGTACAGGATTAAATTTTGTCAGATGAGTGCAACAAAGAGGAGAAAGGAAGATGTGGTAAGCAGACTATGGCCTCCAAAGATACCCTCCCCTAGTCCCTGCAAACTGGGAATGTGTCACCTTACATGACAAAAGGTACCCTGCAGATGTGAATAAATTACAGATTTTGAGATGAAGAGTTTATTCTGGATTATCTGGGTGGGCCCAATGTAATCGCAAGGGTCCTTACGAATGAGAGAGGGTGGTGAGACAGTCAAAGAAGGAGCGGTAACAGTGAAAACATGTCAGGGTAATGCAACATGAGAGGAGTCAACCAACCATTGCTGGTGAAGGTGTAAAGGAGCACAACCCAAGGCATACAGGCAGCCTCTAGAAGCTGGAAGGCAAGGAAATGAATTCTCCCCTAGAGTCTCCAGAAGGAACGCAGATTTACTAACACCTTGATTTTAGCCCAGATACATTTTGGCCTTCAGACTTCTAAAACTGTAGAATTATTTGTATTGTTTTAAGCCATCAGTTTGTGCAATTTGTTACAGCAGCCATAGGGAACTAATAGAGATTAAGTACTTTTTTTTTTTTTTTTAAAGACTGTGCTATCTAAGCGGAGTAAGAAAGAAACTGAATGAAGGAGATGGCTAATGGATGAGGGGAAATAGAAGAGCCAATGACAGCAATAAACAAGGAAATAAAGTGGTATAGTTAAATTGTATCTTATTTCATTTGCTGAAAAGAAATGTTCATTCTTAAAATATATTGGGGGGGAAGCTCACCGGAATTTTTTAAATAACCTTCTTAAAAAAGGTGAATGAAAAATAGTCCAGAAACAGTAATAGAGAGCAGGAAGACTAACGACACTCTTACTATTTTATATGCCCATCATAAGAAGAAAACATTTCTTACTCATCTTTCTCTTCCAAATACCCAGCACAAGGCCATTACAAGGCCAGTATGCAATTAGTGTTTTAGGAATAAATGAGTAACTTTTTTTTATCACTATTATCACAAGGCGCTCCTAAAAAGCAGATAAAAAACCTGAGGACAAAAGAAGAAAGATGAAACATAACTCAGCCTAACCAATCAAGGTACCCTATCTCCAAGGCCAAAGTGAATGACGAAGGTCAATCAAAAATCATACTCAAGACTTTCTGGTAGAACTGATGAAGTTGGAGCCCCCAGCAGCCTTCATCCTCAGCCAGAGGTAATAAGCCCACACACAGAAGAAAGCAGAAGCAAGAAATGAAGACACAGATTTGCCGACACTACTGATGGATCCAGCTGTGTCTTAAGATAGAGCCATGAAATAAATTTCATCCCCTATACTTTTATTTTATTTTTTGGCTTACTACTTTAAAGTACATTTCTCTCAGTTACAAAATGGCAAGAACACTAACTAAAAAGGGCAGGAAACAATTGTCTTTAGTATTTAAATATGATATACAGGCTAAGCTAAGCTATTGTTTCTTTAACTAAAAGTAGAGCTGTTCAGAAATTATAGTTATGACTTCCCTCTTTCTCCTGTCTATGCTTCTTAGTACTGTTCAAAAAAAAAGACTCTTTGGTAGAAAGTGAAAATGTCTAAGATTTAATAGAGAAGACTTCCGCTTTAGATGGAAAAAGAAAGATCCTTGCTCTCTATGGTCTCATCTAATTCAAATATTCCATATTGCATTTTCTTTTGCACAGCCACCCACCACCAAAAAAAGCTCAGAACAATATAGATATATCAAGATTCTCCCTAACTCATAACATATGCATAGGCCAAATCCAAGTCCCAATGTCCAAGCCAATTTTACTCAGTTTCTAGAACACGTAGTTGGGAATGGAGAAAAAAAGAGAAGAGAAATGGATATGTTCCCCCAAAAAACTGGTCAAAGATAACGTGAATAAACAGTAAATAATTTTCATCACCCAGATATTAACTTCCAGGCCACTGGCCATGAAATGCCCCCAAAATGAAACTAAATAGCATAACTATGTAACAAGGGGCTTTTTAAAAATTAAAATTAAAAAAATAGACATGAAATGGTTTGCTAGTTATACCTTTTTAATCTTGGCATTTTTATTCCAATTACTGTATGAAAAAGTCCTTACTCCCTATAAACTGTCAGCAGTTTTACCTTGCTTCTTGTCTTCACTTTTGATTTGCTCTTCTGTTTTCTTTTCAACTTCTTTTTATTTAAAATTTTCTTATTCCTAAAAGTGGAAAAAAAGAATTATGAAAGTTCATTATTAGGATATACAAAGCTATGAAAAATGTACTTCCAAAGTAGATATCTGAATGTTTCTTCTGCAAACTTTCTATGACACAATATACTCTCCATGCACACATAAGATACTAACACACAATGTAGCTATTGAGATAATAACACAGCACTGGAATGCTAAGAAATATACATTAAATGATCAAAAAATTGAATTTTGCAAATATTTTTATAAAATTAAAAAAGGCAAATGGCATCAAATATAGTTTTTAAAATGTTATTCAATAGTGGGGAGGCTAATAAATATCAGGTATATTCCTTTCCCAGAAAAATCTACTCTTTGTAATTGCAAAGGCTACAGTATAAAAAGGGAAAGGAAGCAATTTTGACTAAATTGCTATAGAAAAGACCCCAACTCATATTCTTCTTATATCCTGTAGCCAGTTTTTTCATAAGCTCACAGGCCTAAGACCAAATTATTCTTTAAGCAGAAGGATGCCCTGAATGACTTTGAGAAAGAGATAGAAAAAATGTGGCAAAAAATAAGAATTATAGTGGAAGAAAGAAGAATCAGGGAAAACAATTTTATTTTATTTAAGTATGTCTCTAACACTGAGGTACATACTGTTAGTTATTAAAAAATACAAGATGAAAAAGACAGTTATTGCCCTCAAGGAGCTCAAAGACTTGAATGAAAAACACAATTTAATGATCAGCAAAAGGATGCTACTGAAGAGGAGGAGGAAGAGGAAGGGGAGGGGAAGAAAAGAAAAGAGGAAGAGGAGGAGGGGAAGGAAGAGACACTAGATGCCAGAGTCCTTAACATTTGGTAACTAATTTAGTGGAAGTTGTGACCAAAACAAAAGTTGCATGCGTAGGCCACCTGGAGGTAGGGATGTCATTCACAAAAATAGGGAAGTCAAAGGGAAGAATTTAGTTTCCAAAAGGAAAACACTGGTTCTATTTTTTTTTCCAAGATTTTATATATTTATTTGAGAGTGTGTATGTGAGAGAGAGAGAGCATGAGCTGGGGGAAAGGCAGATAGAGAGGGAGAAGCAGACTCCCCGCTGAGCAGGAAGCCCAATGTGGGGCGGATCCCAGGACCCTGAGTTCATGACCTGAGCCAAAGGCAGATGCTTAACTGATGGAGCCACCCAGGTGCCCCTATTTTTAATTTTTTTAGAAGGGTAAAGGACAAAGGGAGACAGAGCATCTTAAGCAGGTTCCATGTCCAGCACGGAGCCCAATGCAGGGCTCCAACTCACAACCCTGAGATCATGACCTGAGTGGAAACTAAGAGTCAGCTGCTTAACCAACTGACCTACCCAGGTGCCCACCGTTCATTTTTAAAGATGTTTGAGTTCAAGATACTAAAATGTCAGCAAAACAGACATGAAAAAGCATATGAAAATTTATCTTTGACAGTTCCTTCAGCTTTACTCCCTAAACCAACATAATCACAAATTCTTGTCAATTATGTCTTATAAATAGTTCTTGAATCTGTCTACATCTCTATGGCTGCAATTCTAATAACCTGTTACCACCACTTCTTTGTTGGTCTACTGCAAAAGCTTTTTAATTCATTTCTGTACAACCATGTTTGCTTTACTTCAATTCATTCTTCACCCAGTAACCCAAATCAACTTTTAAAAACACAAATCTGAAGGGTGCCTGGGATTCTCCCTGCCCCTCCCCCAGCTCACATGTCCTCATCAGCATGTGTGCTCTCTCAAATAAATAAATAAAAATTCTAAAAAAAAAAAAAAAAAGAAAGAAAGAAAGAAACACAAATCTGGGAGGTAACTACCCCACCCAAAACCCTTCTCAATTCTCTTGGCTTAGAGTCCAAAAGCATTGGCATGGCTTCAAAGATCTTCTACCAAGATCTGATCTCTGCCAGCCTCCCTGCCTCTTTTTGCATCCCTCTCCAACCTGTTCATCATACTCCAGCCACAAAGACAACTTTCTAGTTATGTGGACCTGCTAAGCTACTTAGGGGCTTTCACAAAGGCTCTCCCTCTTCCTGGAATTCTCTCCCACATCTTTTGCTAACCACCATTCATCTCTAAGGCCCCAATATAAGCGTCACTTACTCCGTAATGTCCCAGACTGGGTTAATTTCCCTAATACTCACTCTCACAACACTTTACACTTGTTTCACTGTGTTATCTACAACTGTAACTATGTATGGGATTATGTGTTCAATGCATTACTCCTTCACCAAGCTGTAAGTGCCAAGAGTACAGACGCCATGTGTTTCTTGTGCTGTGCTCTAGCTTCTTAGTCTAAAAAGTACTTAGAACAAAGTACTCAATACTATTTTGAGAGAAAGAAAAAGTTGGAGGAAGGAGACAGGAAAGAGAGAAAAGAACGAAGTTCAGAGCTTTAAACATTACTCAGAGGACCAAGGTTAGATTCGTAGATACACAGATACATTTAAAGGATATGTAAGCCAGACATATCCACTTAGGAGCTATCCATGAAATGATTTTATGCAGATTTTGGTGCAACGGAGGTAATGGAAAACCATGTACATGGATAAGATTTCCCCCAGAGAGCATGCTACGAAAGTAAAGAGAAAAACTGATCAATAGTGTCATGTGGGACACATGAACAGATACACCAGCTTATACAGTCTATCCAACTATGAGCATTGCTACAGCATGAAAAATGTCTATTTCAACTCTGTACTTTCAAGACCTGCATCACTGCCTGACATATCATGGTTGTTCAAGAATTATCAAAAATGAACAAAAAGTTAATGAAAATTAATGGATATTTCTCATTATGGTTTAGAAAAACAACTTCTCTTTTATATTAAATGAAATCAGTTATTTGAGCAACAGGAACATGTAACTGCTAAAAGATTAGCTCCTTTTGTACAACTTAGAAAAACATCAAAGTTCACTCAAAACTAATCTTTAGAGAAGTAGAATATATAAACCCAAATAAAATGACTTTCTTGAAGCCTACTCATTACAGACTAAAAATTTTCACAAATATACATCAATACTTGTTTTTGTTTAATGAATGTCTTTGAAGTTCAAATGGCTTTAATATATATTCCTAAAATACTTCTTCCTATGCATTTAATTAGTTTGGCATTTAATTAGTTATAACAATTTTAATGAACCTAAGCCCACCAATTCCTGACTATAAAGAATCAGCTTCTCCCAAATCCCCACAAAATGATTTTACTGTGTTTTGTTGTTATCGTTGTTCTTGTTGTTAATTTGGCTTGTTTTGTAAGAAGTAGATGGCTGTCAAAAGAAAGCCAGTAATAAGTTAAAAGTTATTATGAAGAAAATCTATAGTCAACATTAGAAAATAAAAATGCAATTTGTCAGTAAGCTAACATCCCCTTATATAACTAATGGAAAAGCTTAGTTGAAAACTAAGTTTAAATAAAGTTTTCATGATATCAGAGGATGGACAGATAAAAGAAAAACTCTAGAAACCAGTCTTACACAATAACAATTCACCCTGGAATTTATGATGATTTAGGACTTCAAATCCTAATCAAACAGGAACTTAAAATGAAAAAATGTCTGGAATTGATCTCATAGGATTTTTAGTCATTTCACAAAAAGAACCTCATACCTATGAGATTTGAAAGAATTATGAGTACTAATAAAAGGCAAAGGCTATTAACATTCTTTAAATATTTATTTTAAAAATATTTACTTTAAAAATTCCAAGGAAGAAATTTTAATAGCTACCACGGTTTAAGGAAAAACAATTTTTTTCCTGAAATGTAAGAACAAATGAATATTTGCACATTGTTCCATGATATAGATCATTAGTTTCTCTATCAGCTTATTGCTGAGTCTGTTTTCTAAAAAAAAAAACAAAAATTAGTCAAAATTTAATTTAAAAACATCTCTCATCCTGAATCTGTTTCTTCATTTGTAAAATAACAAGATGAAGGAGATTATTTCTAAGATTCCTTTTAACTCTAAAATATTGGAGTTTTAATAAGTCCAAATTCAAAGAACTTCTAGAATAAGATTTCAATCTTTTGTTTAATTTCCCTTAGTAATGAGAAATGAAAAAGTCCTAAGTCTATGGTCTAAGGCAAGAATAGGTGAATTTTTTTCTGTAAAGGGCAGACTGTAAATACCTTCCACTTTGTAGGCTGTAGGATCTCTGCTGCAACTACTCAACCATTACAGCAAGAGAGAAGACATAGACAAACTATTTATGAACACTGAAGTTTGAATTTCATAGTTTTTATATGCCACAAAACACTTTTTTTTTAAACCTCTAAAAACATCAAAACCATTCTTAGCTCACAGGCAATACAAAACAGGCTCTGAGCCAATTTGGTTTTTGTGCCACAGTTTGTCGACCTCTGGTCTAGATGTACTTTGATAAACAGGCTCAACAAGAAAGAAAAAAAAGTAACTACGAGTATGCAACACAGATAAAAACTGTTCAAAATATCATTATGCTTATACAAATAAGCATTCTTTTTTTAAAATTTAGTTTAATTTTTTTTGTGTGTGTGTTCCAAAATTCATTGTTTATGCACCACCATCCAGTGCTCCATGCAATACATGCCCTCCTTAATACCCACCACCAGGCACATCCAAGCTCCCCCCTCCAAAACCCTCAGTTTTTTTTCTCAGAGTCCACAGTCTCCCAGGGTTTGTCTTCTCCTCCAATTTCCCCCAACTCACTTCTCCTCCCCATCTCCCAATGTCCTCCGTGTTATTCCTTGTGCTCCACAAGTAAGTGAAATCATATAACTGACTCTCTGCTTGACTCATTTCACTCAGTATAATCTCCAGTCCCTACATGTTGATACAAAAGTTGGGTATTCATCCTACTCAAGGAACTACAGAACACTCATGAAAGAAACTGAAGAGGACACAAAAAGATGGAAGAGCATTCCAGCTCATGGATTGGAAGAATAAACACTGTTAAGATGTCTATACTGCCTAGAGCAATCTATACTTTCAATACCATCCCAATCAAAATTCCACTGGTATTTTTCAAAGAGCTGGAACAAACAATTCTAAAATTTGTATGGAACCAGAAGAGACCCCAAATTGCTAAGGAAATGCTGAAAAAGAAAAAGAAAACTGGGGGCATCACGTTACCTGATTTCAAGCTTTACTACAAAGCTGTGATCACCAAGACAGCATAGTACTGGCACAAAAACAGACACAGACCAGTGGAACAGAGCAGAGAGCCCAGATATGGACCTATGGACCTATAGATATGGACCTATAATCTTCGACAAAGCAGGAAAAAATATACAGTGGAACAAATAAGCATTCTTAAAATTATGTCTTTTTTTTTTTGCAAAGATAAACTCTGGACTTCCTCTTCCTTAAAGTAAGATACTAGAGAGAAGGAAGCCATTGCTCTTTCTTCAAAAACTTTACTAGCCTAAGAACGCTGTGGAAGTAATTAAGAACTAGATAAACCAAAACTCCAGAGATGAAAGAGCACTTCCATGGTGAGCTCAGACCACTGGCATTTTCCTCCATGGGGGTATTTGCAAAGTTTGGATACACGTGAGGTCAAATTGAGCCTCGTTTAAACAGAGGAACTCTATTAAAGAAAACCAGAAACTAGTGGAGCTTTAGCTGGAGTGAGACCGGAAATCTAGAAAAGCCTCAAATACATGGGCAGTTTCCCTAGTGATATAAAGCTTAGTAATGGGATGCTGGAGGATAGGGAGGCTGTACCAACAGAGTCAATTTCCCAGTCTCCCAATGTCTAAAAGACAGAATCCCAGTCAGAGGAGGAGTCTCCTTAATCCATGAAAGGGTAGAAATTGTCAACACCTCATCCTACTTGTCTAACATAGCAAAGAGCAAAACTCTCTGAAAGAAAGTAACTGCTAGGCACATAATAAATATATTAAGAGGTATACAAGAAACAAAATAATCAGGCAGACTCAAGATAACTGTTATTGAATTTAGGAGACAAGGATTTAAAATAGATGCAAAGATGGAAAAATAGGATGAAATACAATTTTCAACAGAATCTAATTTTTAAAAAGCCAAGTAGCTTTTCTAAAAAATAAATAAATGAAATCAAGAACTTGTCAGGTGATTTTAAGAGCAGACTAGACCAGAGGAAAATAGGATTCATGGACTTGCAGATAGGCCAAAGGAAAATATCCAAATTGAAACACAGAGAAAAAAATGAGATGAATAAAACAGAGTATGAAACAAGTAGGACACAGTTAAATGGTCTCATATTCATGTAAATGAAATCCAAGACAGAAAAAAGAATGGAGCAAATGCAGTATGTGAACAGGTAATTAATGAAAAGTTTACAAACATGAGGAAAGAAATCAACCCAGACATTCAAGAAATTCAGGGAAATGCAAGCAAGAATATGCAAAGAAAACCACAGTCACACCAAATGCTAGGCACAGTCAAACTGCTGAAACAAAGAATAAAGAGAAAATCTTAAAAGCAACAAGAGAAAAAAGATACACTCAAAAGAACAACAGTAAGATTGATAGCTTCCATTCTCTGTGTTGAACAGTGCTGGGGAAGGAGAGGTGTAGACCTAGAATTATGTACCTATCAAAAATATCCGACCCACAAAAGCTGATATAATTCATTGTCAATGTACCTATAGTACAAGAAATACAACAGGAAGATCTTTAATAGCTGTTATGTCAAATTTTTAAATAAAAGGACATAGAGCAAAAAAAAAAAAAAAAAAAAAGGACATAGAGCTAAAGTAGAAGAAATGGAGAAGAATCCTGAACGTGATTACCGGCCTTGCAAAAAATGTTGGTATGGCTATATTAGCATTTGACAGTATTAATTTTTAAGGCTAGAAGTATTATTAGAGATGAACTGAACACTTTATAGTGCTAACAGGGTCAATTCAATAGGAAGACCCAGCAATCCCAAATCTGATGCATCAAATAGTAACATAACTTCAAAACATATGGAGTAAAATTGAGCTACCTAAAAGGAGAAAGACAAATTCACAATCAAAAGAGCAGATTTTAACATACCTCTCTTTAATTGACAGAACAAGTACAGGATAAAACAGCATGGATATAGAAAATTTAAAACATGATTTATCAACTTGACCTAAATGACACACCTAGAAAATCACACCTAAGAACAGCAGAATGCACATTCTTTTCTAATGTGAATAGAGTATTTACCAAAATAGACAACAGAATGTTGGACCACAGACTAAGTCTCAACAAATTTCCAAAGACTGCGATTGTGATCACAGAAAAATTAAACTAGAGACCAAAAGAAAAAAAAACTAAGATATTCCCAAATATTTGGAAATCTAAAAAGGAAAACAAAACAAAACCACAAAAAACAGATTTTAAATAACCTATGACCCAAAAACCTATAACAGAAAGTTAAAATAGAATTCAGAAAATATTTTCAACTAAATAAAAATGACATATGACATATCAAAACTTGTGAAATGTAGCTGAAGTAGTGCTTAAGGAAAATGTATAGCTGTTTGCAAAGACAAAAATGCATATAATGAAAAAAGAAATTCTGAAAATAAATGATCTAGACTTACATTTTTAGAAGCTAGAAAAACAGTAACAAGTAAACAATGTAAAAAGAGGGAAACAAAAGTAAGAATAGATAATAAAATAGAAAACAGACATTGAGTAGGGAAAATCAAGGAACCAAAACTGGTTCTCTGAAAAGACTGATAAGGAAAGACTGCTCTAGCAAGACTGGTCCGGAAAAAAAACAAAAATAGAAAACAAAACCAAAAACAAAAAAAACAAAAAACAAAAAAACCCCACAATTACCCATATGAGAAATAAGAAAGGGGACATCATCATAGATCATAGATTTCACAATTTAAATACAAGGGCAAATTCCATTGAAAAATGTAACTTCTCAATATTAAAACAAGGAAAAAATACAGTATCTGAATGGTGTTATATTCTGTTAAAGAAACTGAATCCCTAACCAAAACCCTTCCACAAAGAAAACTGTAGAATCAGTGGCTTCACCAGAGAATTCCTCTAAATACTTAATTCACTGGTACATTTTTTCAATTTCAATCTTAAACTAAATCTTCCTATGAATATAAAAAGAAGAAACTTCCCAACTCATTTTATGAGACTAGCATAATTCTGATACCAAAATCTGAAAAGAATATTTCAAAAGAAGAAAATCTCAAGCCAACATCTCCTTTGAACAAAGAAGCAGAAATACTACCAGAGCCCAAAAGTGGAAACAACCCAAATATTCATCAACTGACAAATGGTAAACAAAGTGTGGTACATCCATATAACAGGATACTATTCAGCCATGAATAGAATAGACACATGCTACTTTATGGATGAACCTTAAAAACGCTATGCTAAGTGAAAGAAACAAAGTCACAAACTGTATAATTCCATTCATTTCAAATGTCCAGATTACACAAATCCATAGAAACAGGAAGCTGATTAGTGGTTGCCAGGGGCTGATGGAAAAGAGAAGCAGAGTGAGTGCCAATGGGTATACAATTTCTTTTTTGGGTAAAGAAAAATGTTATGTTTGCACAACTTTGTTAATACACTAAAAACGACTGATTTGTATACTTTCACATGGTGTGTTTCATGGTATGTGAATTATATCTCAACTAAAAAAATAAGATAAAAAAAGCCACTGATCTAAACGTAATTTCAACGTTCAGAAACCTATAAAAAAGATAGATAAATTACAAAATCCAATCAATATAACTCAACAGGATAGTAAAATAAGGAAAAAAAAATATGATTATTTCAATAGAAAAAGTATTTTATAAAACTCAACAACTACTTGGGATGAAATACTTCCGTAAGGCAGGAAAAAAAATTAATCTGATAATTACTAAATCTGGTAATTACTTAATCTGGAAGCCAGTAAATTAAACAAAAGAAATAAAAATCATAATGGTGGATTAGAAAACAGTAAAGCATTTTTACTTGAATATAACCTAACTGTATTTACAGAAAGTGCAAAGTAATCCACAAATAATTAGTGAATTATCCAGGTCACTAGATACAACACCAATTTTTTAAAAAAATCAACTAATTTATAAAACACTGTATGTACTTAAAGCTTTTCTAAATAAACCAGTTATTTCTCCTATGTAATTAATGTAATGATACTCTCATCACTGTGTTCAAGCATTACTAAATAAATTAGGGAGGAACAGTAGTCTGATTACTAAGTAGAAAACTTTTATTTACTTTCCTAGGCCAATAATTAGTAACAAGAAAAGAGATTTTAGCAGTTCAAACTGATCTAGGGAGAGATGCAAACAGATTTCCTATATATAGCTTCAATCTCTTGATCTATTTAGAAGTCTTCATATGGCAGTGGGGATGGGGGATAATAACTCTATATAAAACCTTGGCAGTGGGCACAGCAGCCTAACAAAATGTGGGAATAGAAAGTGAGGAAAGAAGTCTCTGAAAAGTTAAACTTTAGACCA
Source organism: Martes martes (assembly GCF_963455335.1). Classification (NCBI taxonomy): domain Eukaryota; kingdom Metazoa; phylum Chordata; class Mammalia; order Carnivora; family Mustelidae; genus Martes; species Martes martes. The sequence goes on along the minus strand of NC_137890.1, from coordinate 29,970,483 downwards.
TGCCTCATTCCTATTTATACTGTAGATACCCGTAGCCAAAGTGGGTGAGAAAAACTCAAGCTATGAAGACAATGTAAAACTTTCTAAGGACAATCTGTTCACCCCAGGCCTCAGAGAGCTATCACAAGGGTAACGACAGTTATCAGTCAAATAAGCAGGCACACAAAAAGATACAAGGAACCCTGAGAACTAGCAGAAATAGACAACAGATACCAAAACAGAGCGCAGGTAGAATTTTCAGACCCAACTATGCTTACCAAATTTAAAGAAAATAAGAGACAGCTTTAAAGTATCTGCAGCATATGCGGAATACAGCATATACGGAAGATAAACAAATCAAACTTTTATGAAAAATAAAAATACAGTAACTGAAATTAAAGACCCACTAGGTAGGTCTGCAGCATCTCAGACACAGATGAAGAGAGAATTTGAAGAGATTAGAAAAAAGTATCAGCACAGAAAGATAAAAAGGTTGAAAATGTATTCTTGAAACCTCCAGTTCTGAAACCTCCTTCAACTCCCATCATCCCAAAAGAGATAGCCTTTACTCCATCCAAGTATACTTTTCATACACTGGACCCCAGCTCATTAGCCATCCTCAGGATTTCACTCAACCACTTACGTCCTCTTTTTGTTCACTAGTGAATCTCTTAAACCTAGAAGCCTACTGGCCTCCTCCAAATGAAGGGGGAAAAAAAGTTAAATGATTCTGTATTTCTCCTCATCATGAAATTTCTTAGGGAAAAGTTGTCTTGAACTTTTTCAATCCCTTACTATCAAATTCCTATGTATGACTTCTCAATGCCACAAACTTCCTTATTGCTTATTCAATTCCCTAGCTTCAGTCTTTATCCTTCACATTCCACTGTATATGAGTATTGTCAGTCTACTCCTTTAAATACCTTCCCCTTACCCCTTGACTTCAACCAATATTTTAGTGTTCCTTCTATCTTTGATGATGATTCTTTCTCGGTCTACTTTAATAGGTCCTTTTCCTATCCTTGAAATGTTTATTATATATATTACTTCTCCTGAGAGTTATCTGTTCATATTCTATATTTGTGTCTTATAAACTCTATTTTTTAATAATCCATAACAATCCTAAATAATAATTATTGAAAGTTCAGGAACATCATCGGAATACTGGTCGAGAGCCAGTTGCGTTCTCTGACAATAAAGGTACATCTACCAAAAAACTGACAACCTTTCTAGCTACTTCAAAATCCTACCCAAACTCATTTAGTTCAGATTAGATCTCCTAACCCTCTTCTTCGCTCCTTAAATGGGCCTTACTTCATGAATTATCCTCATTCTCTCTTTATTCATTTTTCCCATTCTTTTCCTTTAATCTAGTAGGTTGAGAGTACAGAATTTAGAGACAAATGGCCAAGGTTCAAATGCAGACTGTGTCATTTATTAGCCATGCTCTGGGAAAGTTACTTAACCTCTCTGTGTCAGCTGTCTCATCTGTAAAATCGGATGAAAACAGTACCTCTCCTATTGGATTATAAAGCACTTAGAGTTACACCTGGTATTTAATAAATACTAAACAAATTTTATTTCTTATTATTATCATGCTAAAGTGTCTACCTTGATTTGGGTTTCCTCAGAAGCAGACTTGATTTAAGGATTCATGTAAAAGAAGCTGTTTTGAGAAGTGAGCCAGGAAAAACACTGGAGGAGGGGATCAAAAGTAAGATAGGGAAGGGAAGGCAGTCAGTAAAGATTGGGTTAGCCAATTACCCTGATGGGCAACTACAGCATGATTCTACTGGAAAACTCTGGTAGATAGTATAGAACATGGCTTAGTGACCCCAACTAAAATGAGAAAAATGAGGTATTTACCCACCAAACTCCTCATCCATCACCGGTTGAAAGCCTTTCTAAAGGCATTAACTTTGGCATTTCTGGCTTGTCCTGCCCATAAGCCAAGAATGTCTCTATGGCCAATAAGAAAGCTCTCAGGCAGAAAGTCATAGACACAAGTAGAGAGCATGGAGATAAATGCCAAAGAGATAGGGCTAGGACACTAATAACATCTACTACAGCATCTCTTATCCAAAAGATAATTCTTTGTCTCCTTCTTCAAGTTACTATCTTCCTTATTTCCCTTTAAACACTGATTTTTTTTTTTTTTTAAGATTTTATTTATCTGAGAGAGAAAGAACAAGTGAAGGCGGGGTAAGGGGAAGAGGGAGAGGGAGAAGCAGACTCCCTGCTGAGTGGGGAGCCCAAAGTGGGGTTTGATCCCAGGACCTGATATCATAACTTGAGCTAAAGGCAGATGCTTAACCGACTAAGCCACTCAGGTTCCCCTAAACGCTGACTTCTAAATACTCTCCTTTCTTCCCCTAACCTCCATTTACTTTCCCCCTGAAAGGTGACTTCTCCTTGCCTTCTGGAAAAATGATGTGGGGGTGAGTGGGTGTAGGTCATTATCTCTTAATGCAAATTTGAAGATGAGGTCCTTAGACTTCTATTTAGCTAACTTACAGGAAAAGAGGCAGTTTGTAAGTGATGGTATGTTCATGAGGAACCTTTGAATATACTGAGCATAATGTATTTGAGACAAGATTGAGAAAGTCCCAGCAGCAGACTTTTCAAATTACAGGTCTAGAGATCAAGGGAAAGGTTTTAACTATAAATCACACACCAGGAAGTAAAAAAACAATTAGGTAGTAACTAAAATCACAGGACTGACTGAAATAACCAAGGAAGAAAATTTAGAGAGAAGGGTACCAAGAATGGACTCTTGAGAAACTAGCCCTTTCTTCCTTATTATGTAAAGAAAAGGCATTGTTATTTCTATACTTGTAATCTAGTCACCTATTATATCTATCAATCTTTCTTCATTCTTCTAACACCAAAACATTCCCGAATCCATTCTGTTGTAAATATACTTATACTGGAACACAGCCATGCTCATCTGTTTACATATTTATTGTTTACGGGCACTTTCAAACTGTAACAGGAGTTAAAGAGTTGCTAGATTGTAGTATCCTAAAGTCTAAGTACTTGAGGCCTAAAGTCTAAGTACTTGAGGGTATTTGGTCCTATACAGAATTATGTTTGCTGACCCTTCACCCGAGACAATAAACACCAAGCAACTTCATATGAGTATAAATGGGTTCCCAGAAGGAAATAAGATAGACCTGAGTTTGAAATATTTGAGGAGATAAAGGCCAAAATGTGCCAAATTAAACAAAAACTATCACACAGATCTCAGAAATTCAATGAATACCGAGCACAAGCTAAGCACACATACACACACACAAACTTTATTTAGGCACAGCATAGTCAGATTACTAAAAATCAAAGGAAAAGAGAAAAACCGTAGGAGCAGTCAGAGAAAGAATTATGGTTCCAGTATGGTGGCACAAACTAAAATACAGCCTATCTTTCCCACTGTTTACAACTAAGAACTGTGGACAAAATACAAGAAGAAAAAAGAAAAGAAAGAAAAAAGAACTGAGGACTCTGAAAAGCAAACAAAAGCATTTGTAGAGCAGAGTTCAACTTGGAAAAACGACCCACAGGAGAGTGAACTTCCCAGTTCAATTATTTTTCCTTTCTCTCTAACAGCTTTGCCCAAAGGCCAGGAAACAATCACTGATCAGAGCAACAATCCAGAAGTTAAACCTCTAAGAGAAACCCTATCTTTCTGGCCAGTGGAATTAAGGAAAAGGGCTCCTAAGCACTGGAGAATGTGGAAAAAAATCCTGAAAAGGATAATGATGAGAGTAAGGGAGTCCCTAATTCTATGTACAAACCCACACAGGTCTTGGGCTTACGCCAGACCTACAAAGGTACAGATCAGACCCTACCAGTATAGCAATGACTCAGAATTGAACTGAGATTTAAAGTACCACCCATAGGAGGCAACACCAAATTTGCCATCTGAACCTAAAGGGGTTGACAGTCTGCTAAAAGGAACAATCAAAATCAAAATCCCCCCCATTATAAGCCTCAGAGTTTACAAAACATAACATTAACAATGTCCAAGATGCAATCCAAAATTCTCACAATGCAAAAAAGCAAGAAAAATGTGACCAATTGCAAAGGAAGAAATAATTAATGGGTACCAACTCTGAGGTGACCCAGATGTTCCAATTATACAACAATAGTTTTTTTTATTGTGTTATGTTAGTCACCATACATTGGTAGTTTTTAATGTAGTATTCCAAGATTCATTGTTTACGTATAACATCCAGTGCTCCATGCAATACAAGCCCTCCTTAATACCCATCACCAGGCTCACCCGTCCCCCCACCCCCCTCCCCTCTAAAACCCTCAGTTTGTTTCTTGGAGTCCATAGTTTCTCATGGTTCATCTTCCCCTCCAATTTTACCCCCTTTGGTTTTCCTTTCCTTCTCCTAATATCCCCAACACTTTTTTTTTTTTTTTAAGATTTTTATTTATTTGACAGACAGAGATCACAAGTAGGCAGAGAGGAAGGCAGAGAGAGAGGAGGAAGCAGGCTCCCTGCGGAGCAGAGAGCCCGATGTGGGGCTCGATCCTGATCCCAGGACACTGGGATCATGACCTGAGCTGAAGGCAGAGGCTTTAACCCACTGAGCCACTCAGGCGCCCCTCCCCAACAATACTTTTAAAGCAACTACTATAAATATGCCCCATCAAGTAAAGGCAAACACACTTGAGCAAAAAAAAAATTCCTCAGAAGAGAAATTATTTTAAAAATGAACTAAATGTAAAATTTAAAACTGGACAATATAATGTGTAAAATTAAAAAAATTTAAAAAAAACTCAAAGGATGAGCTAAGAGAAGGGAAATGACAGAGAAGACTCCGTGAACTTGAAAAAAGTATGAAATCTGAAGAACTAAGAGGAAAAAACACTGGCAAAAGGAAAAATGAAGAGTTAGAGCCTTCTGGGACAGCCTCAAAAGTTTTACTGTAATTGCCACTGGAATCTTGGAAGGAAAAAAGAAATCAGGGCAGAATATTTTAAGAAACAATGGCATCACAAATTTGGTAAAAGACAAATTTATAGATTCAAGAAACTGAGCGTTCATCAAAGAGGTTAAACTCAAAAGAAAATAATGACCAGACACATCAAATCAAACTTCTAAAAACCAAAACTAAAAAACCCACACCCCAAAACATTCTTAAAAGCAGCAAAACATGACATATTACATAGAGGGGAATAAGATTCAAAATCAGCAAGTTTGTCATCAGAAATCATAACAGTGAAATGCCAGTGGAACAACATCATTAAAATATTGAAAGAAAACAGAGACTACTCAGAATTCTACATCCACCTAAAATATTCTTTAGGAATGAAAGCAAAATGAAGAGATTCTCAGATGAAGAAAAACAAAGACAAGTTTATCCCCAGCGGACTGATGTATAAGAAATGCTAAAGTAGGGGCGCCTGGGTGGCTCAGTGGGTTAAAGCCTCTGCTTTCGGCTCAGGTCGTGATCCCAGGGTTCTGGGATTGAGCCCCGCATCGGGCTCTCTGCTCAGCGGGGAGCCTGCTTCCCTTCCTCTCTCTCTGCCTGCCTCTCTGCCTACTTGTGATCTATCTCTCTGTCAAATAAATAAATAAAATCTTTAAAAAAAAAAAAAAAAAAAAGAAATGCTAAAGTAAGTACTGAAAACCTGAAAGGAAATGTGGCATCTTCAGGAATGAAGGAAGAACAGAAATAATAAATATACAAGTAAACACAAAATACCACTTTTTTCCTTTAAGTTTTTTAAAAATATACCTACTAAAAGCAAAAAATATAATACTGTATGGTGAGGTTTTCAAAGCATGCAGCCATAAATATATATGGCAACTATAACATAAAGAGGCTAGGTAACAAAATAGAGGGGGAAAAAAGGATCTGTATGGTTGCCAGGTTTCTCTAATTAATTAATTAATTTTAAATATATTTTTTTAAATATTTTTTTTAATTTTTATAAACATATATTATTAGCCCCAGGAGTCCAGGTCTGTGAATCACCAGGTTTACACACTTCACAGCACTCACCATAGCACATACCCTCAGGTTTCTCTATTTTAAGTGAAGCAGTACAACAGTAACTCTAAGTAGGCTATGAAAGGTTACACATGTATATTATAATTCCTAAGGCATTAAAATACAAAAAGATAAAGCCAAAAAGGCCAATAGCTATACTAAAATGGGATACTGAACAATAATCCAAAAGAAAGCAGAAAAAGGAAGAGAGGAATAAAAACTAAAGAAGAAAACATAAGACAGTAATAGGTCTAAAACCAACCACATCAATAATTAATTATATTAGATATTAATAATCTAAATTCTCCAAACAACAGGCAAAGATTGACAGATTAAAAAAAAAAGAGCAGATAAAAAAAAAAAAAAAAGCAAGACCCTACACATGCTACCTAAGGGAGAGAAACTTTAAATATAAAAATACAGATAATTCAAAAGTAAATGGATGGGAAAAATGTTACCATCCAAACAGTGAGCAAAACAAGGCTGAAGAGGCTATTTTAATATCAGATAAAATAAGTTCAAAGAGTATTAATAGGGATGAGGAGAGATGTGTCAAAATGAAATAAAAGAATAATTTATTGAGAAGTTTTAATAATTATATATGTATATATATATACCTAATAGCAGAGCCCCAAAGTATATGAAGCAAAAACTGAGAAAATTAAAAGGGCAAACCCAAATCCAAGTTAAAGTAGGGTATTTTCAATAGCAGTTTCTGAGCAACTTACAGAACTAGACAAAAGTGAGCATAAACATGAAACATCCAAGTAACACCATCAACCAATTTGAACTGACATAGAACTCTACATGCAAAAATGGCAGAACACACATCCTTTTCAAGTGTACATGGTACAATCTTCAAGGTATACCATATCCTGGGAGATATGGCTTATCTCAATTAATTTTAAAAGACTAAAATCATACAAAATATGCAATAGATTGTAATAACAATAATATAGTAAGAAAATACCAAATAAAAATAATTCTTTTTTTTTTAAAGATTTTATTTATTTATTTGACAGAGAGAGAACTCACAAGTAGGCAGAGAGGTAAGAAGAGAGAGAGGGGGAAGCAGGCCTCTGCTGAGCAGAGAGCCCGATGTGGGGCTCGATCCCATGACCCTGAGATCATGACCTGAGCCCAAGGCAGAGGTTTAATCCACTGAGCCACCCAGGCACCCCTATGTATGGATCAAAGATAAAATTACCAAAAAAATTAGAAAATTTTTTAAGCTTGGGTGCCTGGGTGGCTCAGTCAATTAAGCATCTACGTTTGGCTCAGGTCATGATCCCAGAGTCCCAGGATCAGAGTCCCCACATTGGGCTCCCTACTCAATGGGAAGTCTGCTTCTCCCTCTGACCCACCCCGCCCCATGCTTTCTCTCTCTCTCTTTCTCAAATAAATAAATGATAAAAAAAAATATATTTTAAACTAAATGACAAAGAACATTCAGAATATCAAAACTGTGGGACACAACCAAAGTAGCGTTTACATGAAAATTTACAGTTTTAAATACTTATGTTAGAAGAAAAGTCTAAAATCAATTATCTAAGATTCCACGTTAAGAAACTAGGAAAAAAGAGCAAAGTAAACTCAAAGTAGAAGTAAATTATTCTGATGACAGGAAAGTCAACAAAAGAGAAAACAGATCAACAGAGAAAATCAACAAAGCCAAAAGTTGTTTCTTTGAACTTATGAACAAAACTGACAAACTTCTGGCTAAACTGATCAAAGAAAAAAGAGAAGACTCCAACATGAGGAATGAAAGATGAATTATCACCGCAGGTCCCAGATATTAAAGAATAAATGAATGCTAAGTAACTTTCTGCCAAAATGTTCAACAACTTAGATGAAATGGACAAACTTCTCCAAAAACTGACATGAGAAATAAAAAATCTGAATATCCCTATATCTATTAAAGAAACTAAATTTGTCAAAAGCATTCCCAAAAGATAACTTCAGGATCAGATGGTGTCTCTGATGAATTCTATCAAATATTTAAGAATAATTTCTTAAGAAGTTTTAATAATTATATATGTATATAGACCTTATAGCCCCAAAGTTTCATAGAAACTTTTTAAAAATACAGAAAGAGATTATTGTCCAAATAATTTTATAACAAAAGGATACCTGTAATATTATAACCTGACAGACTAATAGACCAACATCCTTCAAAAATGTACATGTGAAATTCTTAACAAATATTAGCAAATCAAATTCAATAATACATCACATATAAGAAGGTTTTATCCCAGGGATGCAAGGCTGACTTAACATTCAAAAATTAATTTAATTTTTCCCTTCTGAAAACTAGGACCTTTTAATCCCCAGTGCTCAGCTACAGAGATGGGAGTGTAAATTGGCCAGCGGTGCTAAGTGGAACCATTCCTATTTCCATGTGTCCTTCCCACTGGGAACCGTGGAGGATGGGCCCTCATCCTGCAGGGTATAATGTCCAAATTGCTGGGTATCATCATCAGTTGTATCATCAAAAGACTGTTTTGCTGCTCTATCAGGTCAGAAACTTCTGGGTGATGTAATGCATGATGGGACAAATGGATCCCATGAATCCTCCTGTGCTAAAAAGTGGGTCCCTTGGGACACCTGGGTGGCTTGGTGGGTTAAAGCCTCTGCCTTCGGCTTGGGTCATGATCCCAGGGTTCTGAGATCAGAGCCCCGCATCGGACTCTCTGCTCAGCAGGGAGCCTGCTCCACCCCCTCCCCGCTGCCCCGCCTGCCTCTCTGCCTACTTGCGATCTCTGTCTAACATACCATTACCAAAAAAAAAAAAAAAGTGGGTCCCTTACTCTGAAACAATGTTATGTGGGACCTTGTGATGATGGATCTGTAAGCTCTGTAAGCCCTCAAATAGTGGCAATGGCTGAGCCTCTGCAAGCTATAAAAGCAAACTCATAAATATGTGTCAAGAAGCGCCTAGGTGGCTAAGTTGGTGAAGCATCTGTGTTCGGCTCAGGTCATGATCTCAGGGTCCTGGGATCTAGCCTCACGACAGGGTCCTTGCTCAATGGGGAGTCTACTTCTCCCTCTGCCTCTCTCCCCACTTGTGCACTCTCTTTCTCTCTCTCAAATAAATAAAATCTTAAAAAAAAATGTGTCAAATCCAGTCAAAATGAATTATGGTCTCTGAAGGATGGTTAGTTTCCACTACTCAGGCAGGACATTCAGCAATTCAGTTGCCAGATGAGTACTGGTAAGTAGAAATCTGTTATTGGGCCCTTGCATAGCCACCACCAGTAATTTTCCACAACACTTGTAGGCCAAAAGAAATACACAACAGTAGTTTATTAACTACTTAGATCCAAATAACCAATAAGAATCTACATCCTAACAACTCAACCATTTGAAAAAATGATACACATAAACTGAAAAATATTTATAACCACAACTGCTTAATACTTGGACATGTATAATGCTAGACACTGCACAACTTCTCAAAATTGGAATCAGACTGAACATGCCACCCTCCCTTCCTGTTTCACACTAATTTTTGTGCAGTGCTTGATTTATATCACAGCAACTACCAAAAATCCAACTTCAAAAAGATATGACAGCATCAAAAGGAACATATCATGATCTAACGTCAAAACTGTGAACTACCTCTAGCTAGTTCTTTGTGACAGATGCTGATGTGTTTCCTTTGAAATTTCCAAATATCCCATGGTATTCCTGTGTGTCTGCTATGGTGTTTCAGGGTGCCTCAGTGCATCTGGGACTCAGCACACACGTGTGTGTACCCATACACATGCACTCCCTTTCTTCTCTTAGTGGGCCTAGCACCTCCCAGTAGGTTTTGCTGTGACCTAACTCTAGTTATTGGTTTGATGATAGCCAGTAGGGGGAAGAAGAGATTGTATAGTAAGGGCAGCATAGTTTTCATGTAACTACCCTCTAGCTAGGAGAAAAAGGCTACTCTTACAGCCCCAAAGAGCTTGGGGGAACTTGGGATTTCAAGATTTTCAAGTGCATCAACTCAGATGTCCCATCCAAAGAGTTGGGGTCCCATTTACTTCTAATCAAAGCAGACAACTGGCATAGAAAACTTCTGAGAATTCAACATACCTCAGAGTTCTGCTACTCTTTTTTTTTTTTAAAAGATTTTATTTATTTACTTATTTGACAGAGGGAGATCACAAGCAGACAGAGAGGCAGGCAGAGAGAGAGGAGGGAACAGGCTCCCCACTGAGCAGAGAGCCCGACGTGGGGCTCGATCCCAGGACCCTGAGACCATGACCCAAGCCGAAAACAGAGGCCTCAACCCACCGAGCCACCCAGGCGCCCCAGAGTTCTGCTACTCTTAAAATTAAGTCTTCAGCCTAACCTTTAGCCTTTTCTTTCCTCCTACTAAGGATGAGTATCTTTACACAATGCTAAAGAAATCACCCAACTTTTTCATTTTGCCCCCAGTTACTTTCACCCTTTCATTATTGTCTTTCTCCAAGCTATCAACATCACTTATCAACAACCATCTGATTACACTGGCCTTAGAATTAATAACTTCCCGAACCTCTCAAAAGCATAAAATATTTGTACTCTCCAGTGCATTCCCTTCTACAGGAACTTCATTCCAAGTCACCACTACTCAAAGTATTAACAACTACACAGCCACGGTGTATGCCAAGGATTATTAGCATCACTGCTCCATCTACATCCCACAGTGGGGTTCTCACTGCCAACCAGACAGCAAATCCAGCTCAAAAATCCCATTTTAAAGTCTACTTCCTCAGATCACTCCTAGCACCACAACTGTTTTGGGTAAAGCTCCACAGGAAACAGACTCTGAAATGGTGATTTGTGTACCAGAAGTTTATCAGTGTAAACTCTGAACCAACAACTGTGGGAGAATGAAGGAAGTAAGACTGAATTGTAATGCAGTCACACAAAGGACTGAGCCAATCCCACGTGGAGCTCTGGCATTGGGAGTGGATCTTGTCCTACCCTAGGGTAAAAGAGCCAGACATTTATATCCCTAAAGACAACAGGCATTGGATGCACGTTGACGCTGAAGAGGAGGCATGACTTTGAGAGAAGCAGTTCTGTTGGTCCAGGGAATGCCTGGAATGGGACTCGGCTGCAATCGGTTTTACCTGCCAGTATTCCCAACAGCTAGGGGAACTTGTACCTGAACAGAGGGATCTGGGTGGTGAACCAAGCAGCCACTAACGGAGTATTACACTAATTTGGCTAATGAGGGGGGAGAATTAAGCCATTTGCCCTGCCTTCTTAGGAGGAACCACACTCCATCCCCAGTTGATGAGAGAAAACTCCTTTGCAGAAGAGTACCAGCTAATAAATAAAGAAAAAATAACAGAACTACTAAAATCATCATTTTGAAACTCCTAATGAAATAACTGACTCAGACAAACATTATCAAAGAATGCTAAAACCATTAGGTGAAAGATATTCAGTGTCCTGGAGTTATGAACCATCATTACCTGCTTATTGCACAAGAAAAAAGGATACATTTACAGAGGAGAGATCTAGTGGGTACCATCTTACCCAAGTAATTAGACTGAGCATTAGTAAACAGTGGCACAACCTGAAAACATCTGGATGGGCTGCAATATGGAGTATTCAGCACTATATGCAAAATATTCTAGCTAAAAAATGTTTAACCCAAACCTAATGAAGCTTTAAATCCTAACTCCATTTACAGGAAATACAGGGATAAAAGACATGGAGACTAACAGTATCTGGGGTCCTGCCCTTAAAGAGGTAGATTTATAAGACATTCTAGAAAACGTAAAATAAGAGTGACAGAAAACTGATCTGTGGTGGCCAGGGGCTAGGAATAGGAGGGAATTAACTGAAGAAACTTTTTGGAGTGATGGAAGTGTTCTATACTTGACTGTGGTGATGGGTCTAAGACCCTTCAAATGAACATTTTAAAAGGGCGAATTTTATTATATGTAAATTAAACCCTGAATAACCTGAATCCTCTTCAGAAAACCTGAAAATTTTTTAATTAAGAAGAGTATTCTGACTATTCTGTTGCTTTTTAAAACAAAGATCTTAAAATACAAAAGTATTTTTAAATTAAAATTTTCATTTTATTTTTAAGGCTGATCACAAGATTTTCTCTTATCTTAAGCTAGGACTAATTTATCTCATGTCTACCTACCAATATGCCAACAGAGCAGTTTTTGCCTTAAAATGTATTTATATAGGATTCCATAATTAGAGCAATATCAAACACATTATTACCTAATCACAAATATAGATATACAAACTCTAATTCAATCTCACATCACTTACTAAAGTACTCCTACAATAATGTCTCTTTATAGTTCAAAACCATCAGTGTCTACTGAATAAAATCTAATTTTTACCTTGCTGTTCAAGCTGCCTTACCCTGACCAAAGTCTCCATTCCCATTATGAATTACCACTACTCTCCCTCCTAACACCTACATGATCCCATTAACAGAATTCTTAACATTACCTACACACAAACTGTGCTTTCTCACTTTTTGCTCATGCTTTCTTGCCACACCAGAACGCCATTTCCTTTAACACTTTTATAAGTACCTGCCTTTGCATTTTTCACCACTACCCAGATAATAAACTCAAGTATAGAAACTATGTCTTATAAATCTTTATAGGGCCAATGGTTAGCACCAAGTAGTAATCCCCGAACCTTTGTTGGTTAATTGACTACTTAACCTCTTAAAACCAAAATCCCAAGCATCTGAGATAAAGTAGCTGAAGGAACTAAATGGGTTTAGCTTAGAGAAGAAAAGCAATTCCCTATTTTAACCATAATCTCCTCTATTGCTTCCACTTTGTTCTTCTACCACTTCAACCCACATCCCCTGACTCCTCTTTATCTCCCAGTCTAACAGTTCCCTCCTTGCTATTACTTTCCTTTTTACCAAATGGTCAATGTCACCAAAACTTTCACTTTCTTTTTTTCCTTTGACCTCTAGTCACACTAACCTTGAGCTAACTCAACCAACAGTTTCCCCCATTTCTTTGTTGAGTGAAAAAACTTACAATATCACGCTGACTAGAATTTTAAATATATAATTTTAATAATAACAATAGCAGCAGCAGCTGACATTTAGTGAGTACTTACCCTGTACAGGCACAATATCCTTTTAATAACCCTATAAGATTACAGGTAAAGAAACAGACAAAGAAATGCTAATTAACTTACCCAACTTAGAAAAAGGTAGAACTGGGATTTGAACTAAGGCAGTCCGCCTTTAAGGCAGATTTAGCGACTGACCTATAATCCTTCCCAAATGCAATGCTCTATTACCATCCACACTCAGAATTTATCAGACATTCCTTTACTGATTTCTAGTCCAACCCCCTTCCCCAAGTTAATGTTCTAATTTTGATCAGTTCATTCATACAAAAATATATTTACTGAGTCACTGAATAAATGAAATCATTATTCTCATATTCATCACAGTCACTAAGACCAAAAATAAGAGTAAGATATGATCTTTGCCTTTTAAGTCCTCAAATGCCATCTGCCCCCTCACTCTCAGCAGAAATCAATAATATTTAGTAGCATTAATGTGCCAAGCATTTTAGATATATGAATTCATTTAATCTACATAGCAATCCTCATTATCATTATCCCCTTTCTACATATAAGTAAGGCATAAACAAAAGTGAAATAAAAAGTGGGTCTACACCAAAATAAAAAGCTTCTGCACAGCAAAGGAAATTATTAATAAAATGAAAAGGCAAACTACAAAATGTGAGAAAATATTTGCAAACCATGTATCTGGTAAGAGGTTAATACCCAAAAACAAATACTAATAATCATTCAATTAAAAATGGACAGAAGACCCGAAACGACATTTTTCCAAAGAAGGCATACAGATGGCCAACAGGCACATTAAAAGATATTCAATACCACTAATCACTGGGGAAATGCAAATCAAGACCACAATGAGATGACTAACTCACACCTGCTGGAATGACTGTGATCAAAAAGACAAGAAATAACAAGTATTGGCAAAAATGTAGAGAAAAGAGAATGCTGTGCACTGTTGATGGAAATGCAAACGGGTAGAGCTGCTATGGAAAACAGTATAGAGGTTCCTCAAAAATTGAAAAATAGAATTACCATATGATCCAGCAATTCCACTTCAGGGTATTTATCCAAAAGATATGAACCACTCACTCAAAAAGATATTTGCATTCCATGTTCACTGCAGCAATATTTACAACAGCCAAGACACGGAAGCAAACTAAGTGTCCATCAAAAGATGAATGGATAAGGAAAATGTGGTATGCATATATGTACATATATATACACACACATATGTGTACACACACACACACACACACACACAGAATATTATTCAGCCATAAAAAAGGAAATCTTGCCATTTATAAAACCACAGATGAATCTTGAAGACATTACCCTCATTGAAATAAGTCAGACAAAACCAAATACCATAAAATCTTACCTATATATGAAATCTGAAACAAAACAAAAAACCTGAACTCATGACACAGAGAACAGACTCGTAGCTGCTAGAGGTAGGAGGTGGGGGTGGATAAAATGGGTATAGGTGGTCAAAAGATAAGGTTATAAAATAAAAAAATCATGGGATGTATTGTACAACATGGTGACTATCAGTAATACTGTATTGTTTATCTGAAAGTTGCTGAGAGTAAATCTAAGAGTTCTCATCACAAGAAAACAATAGTTGTAACTGTGGTGATGGATGTTTACACTTATTATAGTGATTTCACAATATATACAAAAATGCAATTATTATGTGATAAACATGAAACTAATATGATGTTATATGCCAGTTATAGCACAATAAAATTTTTTTTCAAAAACTTGAAGCAAGTAAATTATATAATATATCCAAAGTCACAGCTAAAAAGTGGTAGAGCCAGAATCGAAAACCAGTCTAGTTTCAGAGTCTAAGCTCTTAACCACCTCACCAAAATGCCATCAAAATCACTGACTCCATTAGGCTTGCATCCCTCAACTACTCTACAGGACATACAAAATATAATCCACAGTAATTAATTTATTCAACACTGACATAACCCATTTGCCTTATTTTTTGTTCCTTGAACACAAGCTTGTTCCCACCTCAGAGCCTTTATAATTTCTTAAAATACTCTTCCTCCAGATCTGCCTTCCCATCATTATGATTCACCTTAAATCTCAAGACCCGTCCTGAACATCTTACCTAAAATAGCTCCCCCACTATAAATCATCTATCACATATAATTGGTTTTATTTCTTTCATAGTTACTTATCACTACCTGAAACTATCAGTTGTCTATTTCTCCCCCACTAGAGCAGAAGTTCCAAGAGAGTAGAGATCTTGTCTATTTTTCTCAGTGGTACATCTTCAGCACATAAAACAGAGCCTGGCACACACCAGACTGTTGGTATTTATAGAATGGATGCCAAAAACTGTACTATACATTGGGATTACTAAAATGAATAGGATAGAGTTCTTAACCTCAATAAACTCTAGTCTTTATAAATAGTTAACTCCTCCCTTTCTATATTAAAGGAAGACTAGCCCTTAATTTTTTTTTAATATTTTATTTATTTATTTGACAGAGAGAGATCACAAGTAGGCAGAGAGGCAGGCAGAGAGAGAGGGAGGGAAGCAAGCTCCCCGCCAATCAAAGAGCCCGATGCGGGGCTCGATCCCAAGACCCTGAAATCATGACCTGAGCCAAAGGCAGAGGGTTAACCCAATGAGCCATGCAGGCGCCCCTAGCCCTTAATTTTTTTCAATGGCTAACCTCTCCACCTGATATCTTAAACCTGTCTCTGAGATCTCTTTGACCTCTCTCCATTAATCATCCCCTCTCCCAATTCTTTAACTTCTCCTTCTCCACTTACTGAACATTTCCCACCCACTCTCCCATATTTGAATATCCTTCCCTCAACCCTGCAACTCCCTGTTACCCCAAAATCTCTCAATGACTCCTCACATCTCTCTATGATCACTTCCTCAAAAGTTACCCAGTGATGGGAAAAGTGTTCTCACTTTTTAAGTATTTAACACTGCTGAGGACTTTCAATCCACTTTCTTAAGACCAGAGGTGCCACAGTCTCACAGCTGTCTTAATTCTTTTTTCTCTTTTTTTCAGCTTCCTTCACTATCTCCTCTCTCTCACACCTTTAAATTGGAAGCTCACTAGAGCTTCATCTTCTATTCTGGCTCCATTCTCTGTCTTTAAAGATCTCATCTTCTCTTCTAACCCAACTAGTGCCCCCATTCAAATAATTGTACCATTCATTCACAACCTAAATCCTAGCTCCACTTGCCGTGTCATAGTTAACAAAAATGTGACTGAATTCTTATGCAAATTCCCAATAAAAGATAGTTGCAGGCTCACTTAGATAAAATAATGCGAACTGAAATAAGCAATAATGTTCTGAATGAGCACTAGAAGGCAGTAATACACACCTTAAGCTGGTTTCCATGACTACTTCTTAAAATATTTGAACTAATTCTTCATTAATTATAATTGATAGGTTGTACAAAAATGGATCAATGACCAAAAATCACTAATAAATGTTATATACGTGATTAATCTATATGAATTTTGTCTAAAACTGTTAATAAAGCTCTAGATACACAAAACTGTATTACTACACAAGTATACTAGTAGAAAGTTAAAATAGGAATGCCAGTCACAAATTATAAACCTGGAACAACATACAAAATAAATTAAAGTTTAAGAGGAGTTTGTAAAGATGTACGTAAAGTGCCATAATTCAGAAAATCACAGCTCAAAATTATAACTATCAGAGCAAACTGTCTAATGAGGTTTTGTGCTTTTTTCAAAAACATGAGCAAGAAATCGGTTTGTGCCACTATGGCCTTCAGTTTAGATAGCAAAAGGTCGTTATATATATTTATACCCAAATGATAAACTGCCCAACCCTGTAAACAATTACAGACATGAGAAGACTGGTTTACCCATAAAAAGTGTGAACAAAGCTCCATCTTAACACCTCTGCAATGGGTAAGAGCCCCAGTACACAATGGTAAACTACAAATACCTGACTCAACAGCATAGGCCCTTTCATAATTAAAGGACATCTTATTATTGCCTAATACACTGCACATTCAATAAATACAGTAAACTCTGGAACTTACTGACAAAATACTACTATGCTTTCCCCATGTGTTGCAAGAAGCTGTGAGAAAAAAAGATGAAGCCAACTCCCAATTACCACTGTCAAAGCCAAGCTGGTGAAACAAGTCAGTCATCATCCTTCAGGGTATGTGGCATGTAAGGACAAGGAAAAGAAAACAATAGGAGAACCCTCAGCAAAAAGACACCCACATTTTAAAAAAAAGAAAATGAAAGTGATTTAACATCTCATAACAAGGAAGCTTAAGATACAGTGAGCCTAGGAAGAGATGTAGGAGCTACTCAAATTTTCTAGTTGGTGGAAGCTAAACACTGTAAGCAGTCATATTTAGAAATTCTACAGCTTTCCCCCTTCCCCACAAAACCCCATCACCCTCTTCTACTCTAAAGCCTATAAATAATAGGGGAAATAGAACATAAGATGAAAGGAAATGGCTGATGGGACATCAGAACACAAGTGCAGCTGCAATCACATCTCTAGAATACCAAAAGGTCCAGTTACCAAAGCACAGCTCTAAAAATCTCTACTAGACACCTTTCACATCCACATAAATCTCCTTCTGCATCCCCTTTGCATAAATCTCTTAAACTCCGTGCCTTATCCAACAGCACGATTATCTATAACTCATCCTATATATGACACTATCCTTAACCTATACCACTGCTCCCCTTTAGCGAAAGGCAGATTTTTTGAGGTGGAAAGTGGAGGATGGAATATCACGGGGGGGGGGGGTAGTGGATAGAATACGTGCAAATACCATTGCGGCAGAGATACTGGAACGCCACTTCACCACTCTTGCAAATTCTCTCCGTGCAATACCTTCTTAGCCTCTACCAATCCCTCCTCCCTCCTCAACAATACACACACACACGTGTCATAACCGACCGGCACCATCACCTTTTCTAACATCACATGCTACCTCCCACTCTCACTAACCTCCCACAAAGACAGTCACACACACGGCAGAAATTGTTGCCACCGCACCCTATCGCAGTTAGTGTTTCCACCACCCAGCAGCAAGCGCTTGTAGAAAGACAACTCAGTAAACAGGTACGCAGACACACATACATGCACGCGCGCACACACAGACACACAGACACACACACGAACGCACACACATGCGGCATGTGGCCTAAGCAAGGGCACTGGAGACGCACCTGGAGGCTGGGTGTCCAGCGTTGCTGCCCCCCTGGTCCCTGTCACTGAGTGCAGCTGTGTAAATCCTCCGGTAGCGGTCGGCCAGGGCCCGGCCTGACAGCAGCAGCTGGTAGTGACCCCGGGAGTCCGCGGCCGGCAGCCCCAGCCCCAGCCCCGCGGCAGCCACGGAGCCCTCGGGAACCGGCATGAACAGCGCCCCCGGCGCCGAGGAGGAAGAGATGGTGGCGGCTGGGAAGAATCCGTCCCCGCCGGGCCCCGAGGAGGCGGCGGCGGGGGAGGCAGTCGCTGAGCACATCATCATCCTCGCTGCCGCCGCCGCCACCGCCGCCACCGCCGCCTCGTCCCTGCGGGCCGGGCAAGCAGACACGCGCGCGCACACACAGCCCTTTTCCAACGACGACGGCTCTGGCAGCGGCCTCTCGTTCCCGCAGCAGGGGACTACAAAGACAGCGTCCTCCTCCTCCTCCTCCGTCTTCTCCTTCTCTCCCCTGCGCCGCCCTCGCCGCTACTGGGACCGCTCATCTAACCCCGCCACCTCGGGAGTGTGAGGAGGAGGCGGTGCCGCCGCTGCCGCCGCCGCCACCGCTGCCACCGCCGGGGTTACCCGCAATGGGAAGCTGCCGTCCGCACTGGGCATGCGCCACTCCTTGCACATGCTCAGTAACTCCAGCCCTTTTCCCTCCCCACCCCCCTCTCGCCGCCACTCCCTCAGCCTCTGGGCTTTGGGTGTGGGGTGTTTGAGTTGTGCGGAATCTGAAAGAAATCCACTTCTCCGGGTTTTACTAGCAGCTTGAGGAAGCGTAAGGAAAGTACTGGGAAGGCTGTCAGCTACAGACTCTTGGCTTCAGGTAATGGGGTTCGCCTCAGGTGGGAGAACTTGGACCTGAAAGAGGGAATGTCCTCCCCGCTGGAGAATGAGTGTTACGCACCCTCCTGATACTTCTTCGCAAAGTGTGCACTCCCAACATGAAGATTTTCTGAGAAGAGTGCTGATTAATTGAGAATCAAAGGCAGAGAAGACCAGCCAAATTAGAAGTATCAGTGGTGATCTTATTTTAGATTCTTTATCCTTAGGATTAAAATCCCTTTAATTTCGAAAAACAGGTAGTAAGCTAGTGCATTTTTTTCTATGAAAGTAGAATTCACAGATTAAAAAAGTAGAATTTGCAGATAATTCACATTCCTAAATTCTTTTTCTCAACACTTACCACAGAGCCAAACCTTAAAGCAGTAGTACTTTTTTTTTTTTAAGATTTTATTTATTTGACAGACAGAGATCACAAGTAGGCAGAGAGAGGCAGGCAGAGAAAGAGGGGGGAAGCAGGCTCCCCATTGAGCAGAGAGCGCGATGTGGGGCTGGATCCCAGGACCCTGAGACCATGAACCGAGCTGAAGGCTGAGGCTTAACCCTCTGAGCCGCCCAGGCACCCCAGCAGTAGTACTTGTCTTACATACTTCGTTGACCCCACACTCTTCTTTAGAATGCACTCTTATCTCCTGACAGTGGTCACTCAATGGCTTATCTTTTTCTGCCCAGACTTACATTACTAGAGATAATTCTTGAATCTGACCCGAAGCTGTTAATTGTGACTATGTGTGACATCTGAACACGTCATATCTACCAAAGATCTTAACATTTTATCTCTTAAAATGTAACATTTGCTGAGTCTCTTGTGCCAAGCTATTCTACTAACCCCGTATAAATAACTTCTCTAGAAATGCATGTGCCAATGAACCCTGATTCCTAAGTTTTTCCTATTTGACTCTCAATTTGAAGAGTCTGCCCAATTTATACTCTTGACAAAATAATTTCCTTATCCTATCATTCCCAGGACTATTTTCTTTATCTACTTACTGGCTCTTAAAAAAGAGGGGGGAGATTTATTTATTTATTTGGGGGGGGGGCTTGCTTGCTTGTATGCACAGAGAAGGGCGGATGCTCCTAGAAACCCAGAACCCCTGAGACCTTGGCCTGAGTGGAAACCTTGAGTCCACTGCTCCACCCACTGAACCACCTAAGTGGTTCACCCAAGCACCCCTCTATTTACTAGCCCTTTCCACAAGTGTACTTTTCAAAAAACAAAACAAAACAAACAAAAAAACAACCAAAACCTTGTTTAGTGTTTTGAAAAGTATAAACAAGGAGTGGAGAAATAAATTAATTCTAGCTTTTGCTGGAAGAGAGTGCTAAAGCAGTGCATTTTACCTGGGGCTTTAACATATAGTGTCATTTTCATTTAAAAAAAAAATGATAGCTACAAGTGGGATAATAAAAACATAGGGACAAGGGTGCCTGGGTGGTTCTGGGTTGAACCTCTGCCTTCGGTTCAGGTCATGATCTCAGGATCCTGGGATTGAGCCCCACATCAGGCTCTCTGAGCCTGCTTCTCCCTCTCTCTCTGCCTGCCTACTTGTGATCTATCTCTCTCTCTCTGTCAAATGAATAAATAAAATCTTAAAAAAAAAAAAAGACTATAGGGACAAAGGACTGGCATGGGAAGTCATGATATTTTAGCACTGTGAGTAGCCCTGTTAAACAGGTTTTGTACTTGTTTCCTCAACTATGAGCTCATAAACAAGAGCTTCTTATTTATCTTTGTGTCTTCCTCAACCCCTAGTCTAGAAACTGGCACATAGTAGGTCACCAGTAATTATTTGTTAAACTAAATTCCTGTCCTGATGCTTCAGCACAGTTAAAAACCTCAGCGTTGGACAGGAAGCACCGCCCCCCCCCAACCAAAGACAAGATATTGAGGCAGTAAAATGCTAGGATAGTTAAAGGCCTGAACAAGTAGGAGCTGCAAGGGCTCGTTACTGATGATCAACCAGCCAGATAGCCAACAGGCTCTGACAATCCAGAATTTAGATCCTGACTCTGCTATTTGTATGTCTTTGGGTAAACTTCATCCTCTGAATAATGGTCAAAGGATATTGCATGGGATTGCAGAAGAACTTCAAACATCTAGGATGTCCACCTTGGCACATGGCTTTTCTCGAATTGTAATACACAGAACAGAGCACAAGACTTCCGTGAGGACGGAACTGTGGCTGTGTCTGTTCACCCACTTCATTCTCAGCTCCTAGCACAGGCTCTAGCCTTAAGTAGGAGGGAACCAAGTATTGGGTGAATGAATTAATGAAGGTCGCCTGCAAAGAGAAGCATTTCCAGTTCGGGTTTAGGTAGTGGCTTGCTCAGTCATAGCGCTCTTGGAGTTTCTAGTGGGGATAGAATCCAGCGGCGGCTTGATTCTCAAAAGTTCTTCCCACACCTTAACTTCGCTTCGACTTTTACCTCACGCTTCTGTCCCAGGCAGGCCCCTTCCGGGGCCTTCTGGGTACACGCAAAACCCGGTAACTGGATAATTTCCTGAGAAACCCGTTGTCATTGAGCGGTGCAACTAGGCGTGCGCGGAGTCGCACACATGCTCACTTAGGTGGCGGAGAGTGGCGTTTCTGTAGCGGTTGGCCGCATTTCCTTCCACGGCAGCAGCAAGGGCTGCTCTACCCCAAATTGATAGCCAATGCAGTTTTTTCGCCTCCGCCGCCTCTCTTTCCTGCCCGAACACTGCGCGCTCCCTGGGCACTGCTACAGCTACTGCCATGGCAGCTGGGCATTGGGAAGGTTCCCTTGGGTTGGCGGGGAATCGGGCGCAAGCCGGGAACGAAAGTCATCCTTAATTCCATTGCCGAGGGGATTTGAGGAGAGGGTGGTCCCCAAGGCGATGCGCTAGAGCCACCTGAGCCGTCGCTGCAGACGGGGGATGTGGGTTTCTCGCCGCGTGCAAAGCAATAGTCCCCTCCTGTCAATCCTGCGCGTACTACTACTGAATACCTCACACTGCCTGTGTGGTGGGCGTGGGAACGGGGGGCTCTTGTTAGTCAAGAATATGCAGAATGAAAGAATATAAAGAGATTTGCTTCTGTTTTTCCAGCCCCACTGAGCGCGGCCCCAGCACTTTCGGCGCTGCCATCTTAGCTTTATCTTCTGGCCAGGCTGGGCGTGTGTGTGCCTTTGGTTCGGAGGGAGGGTGGAGGGAGTACTGGGCGGGTTGGGTGTCAGAATTGCCTAGACAAGACTTAAGGACTCAATCGCCCGTAAAGAATAACATTGAACTACGGCAGATCCTGACTTTGCCCATTTTATAATGAAATTTTAAAATAAAACACATGCGTAGTATTTTTTAGTCTACGGTTGATAATCATGTTCATTTCTCAAAAGCATCTCTCCTCAATGATTGTGTAAGACTATGGCTTCATCTTTCAAACGTATAATCACAGATCTGGTCTCTTTTCCACTTGAAATTGCAAACCTGGGAGTACAATTTTCTAAACTCTTCAGATTTGTATTTTATGTACTCTATATCTTTAAGGATATGTTTTTTGGTGTTTTTTTTTTTTTTTTTTTTTTAAGGAAGCCTTCAACACTGAGGTAGTAAATAACAGGCAGAAACCGTAAAGTGCATGTAAGAGGACAATGATTGATGTTGTTAGTTTCATTTAAAAGGTTAACATTGTACTAAAGCTATAAGATTACAAACACAGGAAGCACGTATGTTATGAGGAACATCAAGACTGCTGAAAATGCTGTGGTCAAGTCAAGAGTCAGGGTTGGTTCCCAAATTTGTACAACACTGTTGGGACATTTAAAAACAAAATTGGTAGCTGAGACTATTTTAAAACAAACAGTAGCTGAGAACAATTTAGAAGGAAAAAAATGCTCAAGCTTGAAGAGTGAGGAAGTATCTCACTCTTTAGTAACCTTCCCTTAAGGACCATGATTCTACATTCTTGACAAAATGTCCATATGCACTTAAAATGAAAATTACTTTTTGTACTATATTTAATACTCCAAAATGAACAGAAAAAAAATTCAACATGGTTATTTAAATTCTTCTACACAAAAATTACATATTGGCTCCCCTAGATATCATGACCTCTTGCTTTAAACAAATGTTATTTTTAGAGCTTTGGAAGATTCCGTAATTTGTAGGCATGAAGAATTCATGCTTTTTTCTTTTTATTCACATTAATTTTTAAAGATACAAATTTTATGTCTTCCTATAAATAAAAAATTTAGATTCTAGGGGGCTTGAGATAAATATGGATGTTTTCAGCCCTGAAAAATTATTCTAAATGTGAAGATATTCTTTGAAGTGTGTGAAATTCATTAATATATATTTGAATGTAAATCATATTTTGAAAATCTTATTGTTGTGATGCATTTTAAACCAAAAGAAGCTTTCACAAATGATAAAGGTGTATAAAGTATAATTCTTTGAAAGAGAGATGTAAGAACCTTGCATTGCATTTTAACCTTGAAAACTTCACTGTAGTTTATAAATTACTAGGTTGGTCATTATTACTAAGGTTAAATAGTTTAATAATAAAATAATATCTTCCTAAACCTGAAGCACTACTGAAATTCTTACATAATAGTAATTTTATCATATCAAAATTTCCTTGAAATACATTGTTGTTAAGATATTTCTTCCTAATCCAGATATCAGGATCTATCTACATGGTTCTAAAATGATTATACTAAGCGTGATCTTATTTTAAAGACATGTACCCTCTGCCAGGCTATGTTTTCTCATCAATAAAATGAGGGTAATAAGAGCACTGACTTCATTAGACTCCTTGAGGATTAAGTTAAATTATATATATGAGGGATTTGCTTAGCATACTACCTATATACTACCATAAAACTGTTATCGTTAATAGTATGTGTGGTCTCCCTTATTTGAGGTGTATCCCAATCTTGTGCCAGAGGAAGAAACAAACAGTTATAAACTTTGAGTTATACACTTGGATTTGGAAGTATGTTTTTTAATAGAGTCCTTTTCACAAACACAGATTAACTATATCTTTTTTTTTTTTTAATTTTTTTATTTTAATAAACATATAATGTATTTTTATCCCCAGGGGTACAGGTCTGTGAATCGTCTGGTTTACACATTTCACAGCACTCATCATAGCACATACCCTCCCCAATGTCCATTTCCCCACCACCCTCTCCCATCCCCCTTCCCCCCCCGCAACCCTCAGTCTGTTTCTTGAGATTGAGTCTTTTATGGTTTGTCTCCCTCCCAATCCCATCTTTTCATTTTTTCTTTTCCTACCTCCCCCCAAACCCCCCCACCTTGCATCTCCACTTCCTCATATCAAAGAGATCATATGATAGTTATATTTCTCCGATTGACTTATTTCGCTAAGCATGATACCCTCTAGTTCCATCCACGTCGTCGCAAATGGCAAGATTTCATGTCTTTTGATGGCTGCATAGTATTCCATTGTGTATATATACCACATCTTCTTTATCCATTCATCTGTTGATGGACATCTAGGCGCTTTCCACAGTTTGGCTATTGTGGACATTGCTGCTATAAACATTCGGGTGCACGTGCCCCTTCGGAGCACCACGTTTGTATCTTTAGGATATATACCCAGGAGTGCAATTGCTGGGTCGTAGGGTAGCTCTATTTTCAGTTTTTTGAGGAACCTCCACACTGTTTTCCAGAGTGGTTGCACCAGCTTGCATTCCCACCAACAGTGTAGGAGGGTTCCCCTCTCTCCGCATCCTCGCCAGCATCTGTCATTTCTTGACTTGTTAATTTTAGCCATTCTGACTGGTGTGAGGTGGTATCTCATTGTGGTTTTGATTTGTATTTCCCTGATGCCGAGTGATGTGGAGCATTTTTTCATGTGTCTGTTGGCCATCTGGATGTCTTCCTTGCAGAAATGTCTGTTCATGTCCTCTGCCCATTTCTTGACTGGATTATTTGTTCTTTGGGTATTGAGTTTGATAAGCTCTTTATAGATTTTGGATACGAGCCCTTTATCTGATATGTCGTTTGCAAATATCTTCTCCCATTCTGTCAGTTGTCTTTTGGTTTTGTTAACTGTTTCCTTTGCTGTGCAAAAGCTTTTGATCTTGATGAAATCCCAATAGTTCATTTTTGCCCTTGCTTCTGTTGCCTTTGGCGATGTTCCTAGGAAGAAGTTGCTGCGGTGGAGGTCAAAGAGGTTGCTGCCTGCATTCTCCTCAAGGATTTTGATAGATTCCTTTCGCACATTGAGGTCCTTCATCCACTTTGAGTCTATTTTCGTGTGTGGTGTAAGGAAATAGTCCAATTTCATTTTTCTGCATGTGGCTGTCCAATTTTCCCAGCACCATTTGTTGAAGAGGCTGTCTTTTTTCCATTGGATATTCTTTCCTGCTTTGTCGAAGATTAGTTGACCATAGAGTTGAGGGTCTATTTCTGGGCTCTCTATTCTGTTCCATTGGTCTATATGTCTGTTTTTGTGCCAGTACCATACTGTCTTGATGATGACAGCTTTGTAATAGAGCTTGAAGTCTGGAATTGTGATACCACCGACTTTGGCTTTCTTTTTCAATATTCCTTTGGCTATTCGAGGTCTTTTCTGGTTCCATATAAATTTTAGGATTATTTGTTCTATTTCTTTAAAAAAAATGGATGGGATTTTGATAGGGATTGCATTAAATGTGTAGATTGCTTTAGGTAAAATAGACATTTTCACAATATTTGTTCTTCCAATCCATGAGCATGGAATATTTTTCCATTTCTTTGTGTCTTCCTCAATTTCTTTCATGAGTACTTTATAGTTTTCTGAGTATAGATTCTTTGCCTCTTTGGTTAGATTTATTCCTAGGTATCTTATGGTTTTGGGTACGATTGTAAATGGGACTGACTCCTCAATTTCTCTTTCTTCTGTCTTGTTGTTAGTGTAAAGAAATGCGACTGATTTCTGTGCATTGACTTTATATCCTGACACTTTACTGAATTCCTGTACAAGTTCTAGCAGTTTTGGAGTGGAGCCTTTTGGGTTTTCCACATATAGTATCATATCATCTGCAAAGAGTGATAGTTTGACTTCTTCTTTGCCGATTTGGATGCCTTTAATTTCTTTTTGTTGTCTGATTGCTGAGGCTAGGACTTCTAGTACTATGTTGAACAGCAGTGGTGATAACGGACATCCCTGCCGTAGATTAACTATATCTTGACCTGACAAGAAGAATAGAATCCAAAAATTATTTGTTTCCCTAAAATACTCTGCTCTTATATGATTTGTTAAGTCACAAAACATATTGCTTACTTTCATTAAGTTCAGTAGGTTTTGGGAATTCTAGCTGACAGTTGCATTTTGGCACAATAGTCAAAACAGATAATAATTTCTTCTCAAATGGCTGGTGGCTATGGTACACTCCTAGGGTCAGAAATTATATACCATCCATGGCTCACATTCTCTGTTAATTTACCTGTAATTAACATGAAAGTCTTAGCCCCACCTAGTTCAAGTTCCTGTTTTGATCAATATTTTTACTTTTTATTTTGAAAGTAAAAAAAGTTGATATATTCGTTCTTCATAATTAATTATCTTAAAAAGATTTTGCCCCCTTTCTTTAACGTCAGGTTTGCTTTCATACTGGGCCAGAGCTGTTTAAAAGTTTTTAAGACATACAATACATGAAAAATAGTTCATACTTCCCTAAATTAATTTTTGGTGACAGTGTTTTCTTAGTATAGACAGAATAATCTTATCTGTATGATGTCACATGTTGGGAACTAAATTATTTATGTGGTAGAGCAAAGACAACATTGCTTCTGGAGAAAAACTATGGCTTCCACACAAGTATTCCTAAAGTCCACCTCTACATGAGGGTGAGATGGAGGGGCGGTCATTTGCTCATTTGTTCCTGAATCCATTTCTCTCCATTTCCCTGCTCTGCTCTGTACAGCAAGGGAGTGAACCCTGCAAACTACATTTTCCAGGCTCCCTTGACAGCTAGTTTCAAGTAAGATTCAGCCAATGGAGTGAGATAGATGGTTGGGAAGTGGGAAGACGGGAGAAACCATGCCTCCAAACCTCTTACCCCACCTCACCCCCTTCTGCTTTGGGCAACATCTCCCCTCATCTCCTCTGTGGTTCCACTCCGGCTGGGCAACTTCTCCTTCCATGATCCAATTCTAGCCAGGTAACGTCTGTTGTGGAACCAATTCTCATTGGGCAGCCCTGGCTCCCAGGATCTGGTAATAGCATCTCCTCCTTTGGTCTCTCCAGCCTTAGGCATTATAGTGGCTTCCTGCAGATATCAATCCTTAGATGCCTCTGTCCTTCATTGGGCTTTTTGGTTCCTTCACTACTGTTGCAATTAGTTCCTCATATTCAATTCTCTCTCTTAATGACCTCTCACATGCCTTTCTGTTTTCCTGTTTGGACCTGAGTGATACGAATAGTCTTCCATCCAAATAATAGACTTGATTTG
This sequence comes from Martes martes, assembly GCF_963455335.1. Lineage (NCBI taxonomy): Eukaryota > Metazoa > Chordata > Mammalia > Carnivora > Mustelidae > Martes > Martes martes. The sequence continues at coordinate 29,942,931 of NC_137890.1, read as the reverse complement.
GCTTCTCAGCAAAATGATGGCATTTTATCATCTCATATCTGGTCTTTAAAGCTTGTGCATCTGAGCTCAGTCAGCAAAACAGAAATCTGGTTTGAAAACAAAATTGATTGATCCACCACACCCAGTCCAAATTCACTGTCCCCTCACCTTCCTTGCTTGCCTCTACTTTAAAGACTGCAAAAAGTGAAATATTCTCTCTGAGAGCCTCTCCTGTATTTAGGGTTGGCTTTAGGACACAATTTAGGCCAGCAAGATAAAGGAAAATCTCTTCTTATTGCTTCTGTCTCTCTTTCCACTTTAAAAATGAACAGGATGGCTGACATTTGGTAGCCATGAAACAAGCGGTACGAGATAAAGGCTGAGAGCATCACTGACATTGGCCTTAACATTATAGAGTTATTGAACAAAATTTCAAACTTTTTTTTATGCAAGAAAAATAACTCTAAATTATCTCAGTTACTGTTAATGAGGTATTCTGTTACTTGTAAATAAAAATGTTCCTACTCGATACACCAGCTCCAACATCTTGTCCAAAAAAATGTGCTTTCTATCTAATTTCTTTGAGTAGTCTGCCTGAAAGAAGAAATATTTATGAAAAAATAGTCAAAAGCATAAAAATCCACTCATTCCCATGGGTCCTAAATTTCTTTGCTTTATTCAAGTCACAACATCAGATAGTTCACTAAACTATGTTGTATATCATGCTATTGGATTTATTAAAGATTTCTGCAGTGATATGCCTCCCACATAACCTTCCAGATCTGAGGCACTTATTCCCCTAGCTTCTGGGAGTATTGACTGCTCATAGCTAAGTCCCTTTCAAAAGTTACTCTTGGCTTTAGGGAGCTGTCTCACTTAAGGTTCCACTCCATCCCCAGAGGGAGTCCACATCAAAAACAGGTAGATGTGGTGTACAAAGATCTGGACCTCTGACTTTAATTCAGGATGATTCTGAAGAGCCATCCCTGCTCCAGAATTCTGCATGGAATTAGCTAAGGCCTTTGTTGCAATTGCATTGCAGTTCCATTTCTTTCTCTCTCTTGAGCCATCCTCCTTTCCTCGCTCATTCGCAGGCTGTTGTTGAAAGCACTCAGCAATAAACCTCCTGCATGCAAGTCTCCATTTCTAAGTCTGTTTCTCAAGGAACCTGACTTAAGTCAGTTGGTATGGGGAGTAGTCTGAAAAAGTGAACTCTAAAATGGGATGGATGTTAGATCTTGATCATCCACTGGTTGGTTGACAATAGGGATCTCATCTGTGGTGGACAGTTTCTAGGGTGACTCCATGATCTCCATCTCCTAATATACCTGCTCTTGTATAAGCCTTTCTCCTTTGTGGGGTAGGACCTGAAGTTTTCTTCTAACCAATAGAATAATGCAAAAATGACAGGATGTACACATTTACACATATGTGACTGATTAGTATTATATTATCACTCTCATCTTGCTGGGGCTTCCACTTCCTTGTTGATGTGGAAGGAACAAGCTGCCATGTGTGAGCCACCAAATGGAGAGGTACACATAGCAAGGAGCCAATGGTAGCCTCTGGCCAACAGCCAATAACGACTGAGTCCCGCAGTCCGGCAGCCTGTGAGGAACTAAATTCTGCCAAAAAAACATCTGGCTTTGGAAGTAGTTCCTTTCTCAGTTGAGTCTTGGATGAGACTGTAGCCCCAAGTGATACCTTGGTTGCAGCCTTGCAGAGGACAGAGCTAAGCCATGCCTAGTCTTCTTCTTTTTCTTCTTCTTCTTCTTCTTTTTTTTTTTTTAAGATTTTATTTATTTGACAGACAGAGATCACAAGTAGGCAGAGAGGCAGACTGAGAGAGAGAGAGAGAGGGAAGCAGGCTCCCCGCTGAGCAGAGAGCCTGATGTAGGGCTCAATCCTAGGACCCTAGATCATGACCTGAGCTGAAGGCAGAGGTTTAACCCACTGAGCCACCCAGGCTTCCCTATGCCTAGTCTTCTAAAGTATGGAAACTGTCAAATAGTAAGTGTGTGATAAAGTCAACCACTGAGTTTGTGACAATACTATTATGCATCAACAAAAGATCTAACAAACCATCAATGGTGGTAGGCTGGGTGTGATAGCCCTGAGATGGGTAGAACTGTGCAATTGCTGAAACTTTCACTGGAGGTGAACTAAGATGGGATAATTGCAGATGGAAAGCACCTTGCACCTATTGTAGGTGCAATAGACTAAGCTTTTGAGAGGCTAAGGAAAGTGTTCATTATAAAGATATTGGAACTAGGGGCACCTGGGTGGCTCAGTGGGTTAAAGCCTCTGCCTTCGGTTCAGGTCATGATCCCAGGGTCCTGGGATCGAGTCCCGCATCGGGCAATCTGCTCAGCAGGGAGCCTTCTTCCCTCTCTCTCTCTGCCTGTCTCTCTGCCTACTTGTGATCTCTCTGTCAAATAGGTAAAATCTTGAAAAAAAAAAAAAGATATTGGAACTAGATTACTCTTGCTGAGCACCATGGATGTACTGGGAAGAGAAATGAAAACCTGAAAGTTAGGGTTCCAGTGGTCTGAAACATGCCAAAAATCTCCTACAAAGTAAAGGGTAAGTTATCACATTTCACACTTCCTACCACAAAGAAGGAGGGACAACACTTGCTAGGCTTCTCTGAGTCTACAGGCACAATATTTACTTGAGAATATTGCTCTGACACATTTCCTGAATGACACAGATGGCTGCCAACTCTAAGTGCTGCCCAGAACAGTAAAGGGCTCTGTATCATCTCTTAACTATAGAGAGAGCAGTTTTGCTTCTTGGACCATACCACATGACAGCGCCTATGATATTAGATGTATCAGTGGTGGGGAAAGATGCTGGAGAATGAATGGGAAATAAATCATAAAGAAAAGTGCAAGGGTTCTGAAGCAAGGCAAAACAAAACAAAACAAAACAAAAACAAAAAACCCCCCAAAAAACCTTTTAGCAAAAAAAAGTCTGGCAGGCTATTTGGGCCCTGATAGAGACAGAGCACCTCACCATGAGATGTCAAGTTGTTGAACTGCCTATAAGGAGCTGAGTTTTGTCAGACCCACTAATTCATAAGGTCCAGTGGGACCATAGCAAAATGTATGGTCCGAGTAAGTAATATATCCATGATTGGGCATGAGCAGGACCAGAACACAAGTAAGCTGTATGGATGTGTGGCCAGACTCCTGTGTCCATCAACCATTATTGCACTGGTACCTGCCTCTAAGCTCAATTAATGTTGCTGCATGGGATTATGAAGTCCCCTAAAACTGGCTGGTGGAGGAGAAAAAAGGCTAAGATTTGTTCAAGCATTTTGCATATAAAGAGCAGTGACCTGAAGTAAGATTCATAGGTAGTAGCAGATGGTTTTGGCAATGGATAGGGGCTTGGAAATAGAAAGACTGAAAGATTGGGGAGAAGAAGGGCTGTGGAAGAGACATGTGAATGGACGTATGAGAGTGGGCATGAAGTGTGGCAGTCTTTGAATCAAATCACATGGTGATGTGCATCAGAGAATATCCCATCAAGGTAGAGACGATAAATGACCACATAGACATTTCATATTTGCTAGACTCTGCTTTTGTCCACCCACAGGGGACATGGAGAGCACATGCACAGGGTAGCTATGGTTCAGACTAGCTATGGTGCACATGCACAAAGTAGCTATGGAATTTACAGTTAGTTCTCTGCCTTAACAATGCTGATCTAGCTACTGTAACAGCCAAATATACAACCTGCCAGTAAAATATACCAACACTAAGTCCTTAATACAGTGTGATCCCTGAAGACCAACCAACCACTTGCAAGAAAATTAATTATATTCCACCCTGGAAAGGCCAGTGATTCAACTTGGGTGGGAGTGATGCATACTCTGCTGTGAATTTGCTTTCCCTACCCACATTGGCCAGAACTGTTATCTGAAGGCTTACAGAGTTCTGTTTCATAAATAAGGGATTCTTAAAACCATTGTCTCAGACAAGGGGATTCACTTTATAGTAAATGATGTGTGACAGTTAATGTATATTTGTGGTAGATCAAATTATGACACCCCCACCCTCCAAAATTGTCCACATTGTAATCCTTAGAAACTGTGAATACCTTACATGGAAAAAGGGACTTTGCAGATGTGATCAAGTTAAAGATCTTTAGTTGAAGATTATCCTGGATTATCCAGGAGGGTCCAATGGAATCACAAGACTTTTTTTTTTCTTTTAAGATTTATTTTTTTATTTTAGAGAAGGAGGGGAGGTTGCAGAGAGAGAGGGAATTTCCAGCAGACTCCCCGCTAAGCACACAGGCCTATGTGGGACTTGATCTCACAACCCTGAGGTCATGATCTGAGCCAAAATCAAGAGTCAGTTACTAAACTGACTGAGCCACCCAGGTGCCTGAGCAAGATTCTTATAAGAAGGAGACAGGTTGGTCAGAGTGAGAGAAGGCAATGTGACAATGGAAACAGAGAAGATGTGATGATAAGGAGAGGAGAAAGAGAAAAAGAGACAGATTTAAAGATGCTATGCTGCTGGCTTTGACTGTAGAGGAAGGGCCATAAGCCAAGGAATACAGGTGGCCTCTAGAAGCTGGAAAAGACAAGGAAATGAAGGCTTCCCTAGAGCCTCTACAAGAAATATAGCCCTGCTAACATCTTGATTTTAGACTTCTGACCATCAGAAATATAAGATAGTACATTTGGTTTGTTTTTACTTAGTAAATTTGTTGCGGGAATAAGAAGAAACAAATACAGTGCCAATTGGATCCACTTACCCTATCATATAAATTACCACCCGGAACTTGCTGTTGATAGAATTGAAGGTGCAATTGGGGCACAAGTTACACATAATACACCTTAAATTAACAGCTATTACATGGCACTGTGTCCCTACTGGGTAGAATATATGAATTCAAGAACCCGGAGTGAAAGTAGTAGTGGCCTACTCCCAATGAACCCTTAGAGAATATGTGCTTTTCTCCTGTTTAGACTCTGTAGTTCTAGAGCTCCTAGTTCCCAAACGTCAAATGCCCCATTGGACTTAGAATCATGGCTGCTCTCAGTAACTTCAGGCTCCTCAGTCCAAGAGACCACTAAGAAAAGAGTCTCTATACTGGCAGGAGTAATTGACCCAAGTCATCAGAAGTAGATAGGGCTATTGTTCCATATGCAAGCAGGGAGAATATGTATAACACTTAGGCAAGCCACGGATGTATCTCTTGATACCCCTTACACAATTTTTATGTTAAATGAATAAGTACAGTCCACATAGCCTGAGAAGGGCATGGTGACTAGGGGCCCAAGGACTCTCAAGAATGAGTGTGGGTGACTGTACAAGATAGGCCACCTAGACTAGCAGAGGTTCTAGCTGAAGGTAAGGAAACCTAGGGCAGCTGGGGAAGAGGGTCATTATGAATTTCCCTTGTAGCAGTGAAACTCTGTAGCAACAAGGACTGTGGTTTATCCCACTTATTTTCCTCTTTAAGGTTTCTTCAGGAAAAAAAAAAAAAAAAAAAAAGACAACCCAGAATCCTGTATATAGGGTGAACTCTCTAGAGAAGCAAAAAAAATTAAGCAATGTTAGGAGTGAACTGAAATGGGCATTATAGGCTATTGCCCTGATTGACTGCCGTTTTCGATTGAGTCACTTCCCCGAGGCCATAGGTGTTGGCTGCTGACAGTTCATAGCTAAGCCCTTCCTCCTCTGAGCGTTTGTCCTCAGCAAAACGTTGTTGTCTGGACCATGGTTGTGTCACCACACACCCTGAGTGCATTTTGTTTCACTGTCTTCACTGCAGTGGTACAGGAGCCTAGCCTTACCCTTAATTTGGTGACAACTCTACAGGTCATCCCAATTCCTTAGTTCTCTGTGGGTTGGCTGATGCTTCTCTGCTGATCCTCCATTCAAAATTCTCTCTACCTAGACTTGTTTTGTCACTTCTCTACAAGTTTTATTCCTAAGTGTAATGTCAATAAACTTCCTGCATGCAAGTTCTTGTTTCAGATCTGATTTCCTGGGGGAGTTTAAACTAGGACAGTTACTGTGATTAAGATATACAAAATTTGTCATTGCATTTGCTTGAAATATTGATGGCATTATTCATGTCATGCCGTGTTCTAAATTTCATCTTATAACTAAGTACTCAAAAAATTGCTTTCCCTAAAACCTATTCTTTTTCTTTTCATTAATAAAAATTTCATAATTGATCATGATTCCTTTTGCACTTGGCTACTGAGAAACAATAAATTGGGTATGTGCTTCAGTCCTTTTTCAAGTTCTAATTAAAAAAATCATTAAGTTTGTAGCAAATCAAAGCAAAAACTTATCTTTATTAAATGAATGGCTAAGTAAGGGAACAGAGCTTAATATAAAGCCAAAAAACCTCTCTTTTCTGAACCCCAGATATTAACACTTTCAGCCATCCACTCACTTTAATACTGTCAGGGTAGTCCTCCTTACATGACAGGGAAGAGATTGTGTACTCTCTGAAGGATGAAAGGAGGAAGGGGTTAGGCTATACATGCCCAATTTCTGCTTCCTAACTCAACAATGAGATAAGGTACTGCTTCTCCCCTATGCATCTTCTATCATCATTATTCTCCTGATGGTTAGAACGTATCAGGCACCATGAACAAAAGACATCAGTTAGGTCCTTATAGCTTCAGCATGACCTGTTGAGGGCCTCAGCTAAGGAAGTCAGCACAGAGGAGACTTCAAGAGGTAATATGCACAGGAACAAGTGATCTAATGTGGAGAATGAGAGAAATGGAGGATCCTAATCTGACTCCCAGATTCTGGGTGGATAATGGTGTCATTCACTGAGATGGGAAGCCAGGAAAAGAGGCTGTTTTGGGACAGGAGATTAAGAGTGATGTTTATCTTCTCTAACATATTTCTTGTCTGTTAAGAGAATGCTTTTAGAGGATGTGATCATTCCCCAACTTACACACATTCCTCTGGCATTGATTTTTGATTCGGTCCATCCTATTCTCTACAAAATGGTCATTTTTGAAAACTATATGCAATGAAATATTAACCAGCAGTAAAAATGAACACATGCCACAACCTTGTAGATGTTATACTAATGAAGAAGCCAGACACAGAAGCCACATATTGTATGATTCCATTTATATGAAACATCCAATATAGACAAAAGCATTGAAACAAAGTAGATTTGGTTGCCAGTGGCTTGGGGAGGAGGGGCAATGGGAAGGGACTCCTTAACAGGTATGGTATTTTGGAAGGGGCGGGGGAATGTGATGAAATTGTTCTAAAAATAGATAGTGTGGATGATTGCACAACTGTGCAAATATATTAAAAACCGCTGAATTGTACACTTTTAAGAGTATGAATTTTATGGCATATGATTTGTATTTCAATAGAACTTATTTTAATCTTGATGAAGTCCCAAAAATTCATTTTCACTTTTGTTTCCTTTGCCTTTGGAGACATATCTTGAAAGAAGTTGCTGTGGCTGATATCGAAAAGGTTACTGCCTATGTTCTCCTCTATGATTCTGATGGATTCCTGTATCACGTTGAGGTCTTTTATCCACTTCGAGTTTATCTTTGTGTACGGTGTAAGAGAATGGTCGAGTTTCATTCTTCTACATATAGCTGTCCAATTTTCCCAGCACCATTTATTGAAGAGACTGTCTTTTTCCACTGTATATTTTTTCCTGCTTTGTTGAAGATTATTTGACCATAGAGTTGAGGGTCCATATCTGGGTTCTCTACTGGTCTATGTGTCTGTTTTTGTGCCAGTACCATGCTGTCTTGGTGATCACAGCTTTGTAGTAAAGCTTGAAATCAGGTAACGTGATGCCTCCAGTTTTGTTTTTCTTTCTCAACATTTCCTTAGCAATTCGGGGTCTCTTCTGATTCCATACAAATTTTAGGATTATTTGCTCCAGCTCTTTGAAAAATACCGGTGGAATTTTGATCGGAATGGCATTAAAAGTATAGATTGCTCTAGGCAGTATAGACATTTTAACAATGGTTATTCTACCGATCCAAGAGCATGGAATGGTCTTCCATCTTTTTGTGTCTTCTTATTTTAAAGATCTGCTTCAGATCCTTCAGTGATTTTGTATTAGAGTAATTAAAGCTAGTTTCCACAACAATCCCCATGAACTGCTTATTCTCTTTACCCTTCAGAGCCATTCTTCTCCCTTCACTGAGCAGCTTTGTGCCCTAGGAGGCTAGATCTCCAGTGCATTGCAAGCCTGGACTCTCCCAAGGCTGCATTCTGATTGGGTTTACCCAACAGGGATATCCTCTCAGGAGAGAGAAAGACAGGAGAAAAGGCAGGTCAAGGTATTTTTCTGGCTCTGTCCCCTTCTTCTGGCAACAGCAATATCCCTTTGTGACTAGAGTTCCTGCTGGGGCATTCCTCCTCTGTGGCACCAGCTCTCAGAGCTCTGATAACTCTATTTCCTCTCTGCCTTTTCAGTTGCAGGAGTGGGAACATCTTCCTGATTCCCATGTTTCTTCCCTTACCATGTCCATACCTCTGAAAGGATTTTCTTCCTTAAAGTCTATTCATTTGGGGGCTCCTGGGTGGCTAGTCAGTTGAGGGTCCAGTTCTTGGTTTCAGCTCAGGTCATGATCTCAGGGTTGTGGGATCAAGACCCATAGCTGGCTCTGTGCTGGGTGTTGAGTCTGTTTAGGATTCTTTCTCTCCCTTTCCCTCTGCCTCTCTCCTCCCCCCACTTCGCTCTCTTTGTCTTTCTAAAATAAATAAATGAATAAAATATTTTTTTTTTAAATTTCTTCATTTAAACCACTTGGGATGATTTGTTTTCTGGTAGAATTCTGATTGATACCCCCCAAACCTCAGTGGCTTAACACAATAAAAGTTGACTTCTCACACATTTGATACAAGTCAGATAACCCTCTTCTGCCATCTGGACTCATGGCCTCCAACACATGGCAGGAAAATGGTGAATTAGATGATCATGGGGGATGCTGTCAAAGGCCAGACTTACATCCATCCCACCCATAACCAATGCCCAAAACAAGTCACAGGGTCCCAAGCTAACTGCTACCATCATGGCATGGTGAACATACGGCACTATCTCTGACTAGTACTACAAAATTGCCTTCATATTTAAATGTACTCTCTAGTAGAGCATAAAAGATATGTCACCATCTGGCCCCAACCTACCTTGTTAACTTCACGGCTGCTAGTGCCCCATGCTGTGTCTTTGCACAAGCTATTCCCTCTGCCAGAGTTTTCATCCTCTCTGTTCTCCACTTGGATCACTTCAGAAATCAGCCCAATAATTAACTTGTCCAGAAAACTTATTCTGACTTTCCCCAGGGCTGATTTAACTTTTGTTCCTCCATGGTACAACCAAAGTGGCAGGAAAACATCTCCATTATAACATTAATGGTTCTGTTATAATTTCTTTTATTTCTTCATCATCTTGGCAATTGAGCTATGAATTTCTTGAAGGCATGGATTATATTTCATTTCTACCTTTGCCAGTACCTATCACTGTAGTCACTATACAGATAATAATTTTAGTTAGTGGTTCTTAGCAAAGGTAGTAATGTTCCCTCAAGAGAGCATTTTGGAAATTTGTGGACATATTTTTCATTGTCATAATAACCAGGAAACCCTACTGACATTTAGGGTATGGGCTAGAGGTAATAAACATCCAGCATTATATGGCACAGTCCCTCACAATGAAGAACACTTCTCTGTCCTGAGAGACTTTCAGTTGTACCACTGGATCTTCAAATAGATGAGAAACCTGTTTATATTGACTTGAATCTGGAGCCCAACTCAGCTTTACATAGAAATGCTTTTTTTTGGTTGTCTATTATATAATCGAACAACCCAGAATATGGAGACCTAAAAGTAGAAGTTTATTATCTCCTATGTTTCTGTAGGATAACTGGCTCACTTGGCAAGTTCTTCTGTTCCATGTGATGCTGAGCATTGCTGCACTCAGATGGGCTCAGTGGGGCTTGAACATCCAAGATGGCTCTCTCTCATCACTGGGAGTTGATCTAGGGGTGTCATTTGGAGCACCTCAGATCTCCTTCATGTGGTCTTTCCTTGTGGCTTAGGCTTCACTGGGTTTACATTTATAAAATATTTATAAAATAATAGATATTTATATATTTAATTATTAAATATGTGAAGTAAGTATAATTATACGTAACACCAAAATATTTGTAGATAGAAGGGTAGATAGAAACAAACTTTCATTTTAGTTTTCCCTTAAATTAAAGCATTGTATTTTTTTTTATTATGTATAGATATGTTATATTATTTATTAATTTAATATCAGGATAGTAAAGAAGTTGTTACACAATATTTACTCTAAGGAGGAGATGGGGTAATAGATTTGAAAAATTACTGATTTGTGTGAACTGAATGGATAATCTGGCATTCCCTTTTGGTTTCTGTATTTGTCTTCTCTGGACACAAATCAACTCAAATCTCTAAAAATATGGGGAATATGAATAAATGAATAACAGTATCTTATTCTGTGTTCTTTCCAATTATTAAAATGTATAATTCTTGTGGAATAAATGGCATTTATCTTCAAAGCTGATTTTTTCTCCCAAAGAAATATTTTTTTGTTATTTTCTAGTTTGAGCCAGATTAATACGAATGTCTAGATAATGTGTCATAACAACACTGTTATATTTTATTGGTGTACCTTAATAAGAACAACTTCTTGATTAACTACTACATAATCTTATTTTTGGAATAAGATGGAAATTATACATAATGATTTTAGATTCCTGATATTGTAAATTGCTTCACCTCATATTAAGATCTCTTAAGAAAAAAATATCATTAGACTTTTTAGTGAAGCCAGCCTGTGTATAAATGTATTTATCCCATACCTTTCCTTAAATGATTAAGTTGAATAACTGTTGTACTTAGAATATACTTATTATCTGAAACTAAATTCTGTAGAGCTATAACTACTAATAATCTCTTCCTGTGATCTCCTACTGCTTATATAACGCATTACTATATAATCAACGGTTTGTTTTCTAATGCTTATATTTTCATGCCAAAATACATAAGTGGGTCTTTGATTATTAAATCACTAGCATTTCCCATAATATGATTTTTTAAACAAGTAGACAAATACAAAAATCAAATAAACTCATTTAATGTCCTTTGCTCTGGGATCTGAAAAATGCTGCCCTCCTGGTCTGGTAAGCAGAGGATACCCTCCCAGTTTTTGGATAGATGTTAACCATTGGTTCCGGTAGACATATGTATCCTTGTTGATCTGGTAGACAGGTAATACCCTCCTGATCTGGTGCTACTCTCTTGGTCTGCTTGGCTGATTCTTCTTTCCTGGCTGGTAGACACATGCTACTTCTTTGTTTGATAGATGCTAGTTTCCTGATTTAGTAGACAGATGTTGCCCTTCTGGTCTGGTAAGGCAATAGAGAACCAAGCTCTCAAATTAAAATAGTCCTATAAATCATCGCTTAGCTTCTGCTCAGGAAACAGAGCAAATGATTCTGTTAGTTACCACTGGTGTAAGGCACAAATGGCCCCTGAAAATTGTACTGTGGACAGGATATAAGAGATATAATTACTTAACTACTGTTGCTACAATAGGCTCTGGTAAACACTGTCATTTTCCTTCTTAAACTATTTTAAGGAGGGGCAAGAGAAATCCAGTTTCACATCAAGCTTTATCTTCATGCTTTATAAAACTGAATACTGGTGTGGAAACCCCATGAATATTTGACCACAGAGAGAAAATCCCCACTCTAAGCCAACCTCTGTGTCTATATCAGTTTTAGTTTGCGGAACTAGGTCAGCATCAATTATACTGTGGCAAGAGAGAAATTGGACTGGTTCCTTGTAAGTACAAGTAGTGACTAATTTAATTGTTAATTTTTTAAAAACACTGCCAACATATAACATTGAAAGCTAGGACAAATATTTTTGACATACTCTTGTTGCTCCCCCATTTTCCCCACACAAACTATAAAGTACTTTTTCAGTGTATTAGAAAAGTTTACTTAATCTTTGTACCAAAGAAATTATAAGAAAAAGACAAATAATAGTAAATTTTAGAATCAACCCACCAATATTGCTTATAATATAGGTGCTAGTCTATTTGAGTTAATATCACATCTCTGACATTTAAAAGTTTATCCTTATTTTAAAGCAATATAAGTTCAATCTAAAAATGAATATTGGCCTATCCTAAGGGTGTTTACTGAATGTGAAAGAAAATTAATTCTGTTGACAAACAAAAATAGTGCCTTAAAGTGTGTGTGTGTACAACATCTTGTCCAATGAATCCATTTTACAAGCATGAACTGAGCACATAAAAATTTCTTTTCTTGTGGTGACATAAAAACACGAAATAGTACAAAGGAGAGAATCAGCTTATTGTCCTATCCAAGAAAAATGCATCCCCTGGTTCAAAATGTAGTATGAAACTCACTTAACAATTGTAAACACATTAGTTAGTAGTAGTAATACAACTTCACTAGTCAAAATATTTGAGTGATTTAATGGATTTTCACTTATTAGAATTATACTTTTCATAATTGCACGGATCTGATAACTATTGAATAAACTATTCTAAACTATATAAATCCCACTGCTATGATTCCATACTTTATGTAATTGGTGATAGAACAATATAGTTTTAGAGTACTACAATAACAGTTTGTCTTATATGAAGTGAATTTGTTATCATGTGGGTTTGTGGTGTAGCCCTATTAATAAATTAAAAAAAACAAAATCCTTCTGGGCCATTGTACTACTTTAATATGGCTAACATTCAGCAAGAAGACAGCCCTAGTTCAGAAAGTGAAATAATTGAATTGGAGAGCTAAAATGTGAGAGGGAAAGTCATAAAGATAACTAGAGGTTTAGCAGAATTTTGCAGAATCAACAAGGACATTCCATTCTTGTCCTTTCCCTTTTATTCCACATATGGAAATCATCACTATGGCATCTTTTGCTTTATGACTATGATAAATTATTTGTTAAAAAGAACCTCAAGGGGCACCTGAGTGGCTCAGTGGGTTAGGCCTCTGCCTTCGGCTCGGGTCGTGATCTCAGGGTCCTGGGATTGAGCCCCACATCGGGCTCTCTGCTCGGCAGGGAGCCTGCTTCCTCCTCTCTGTCTCTGCCTGCCTCTCTGCATACTTGTGATCTCTATCTGTCAAATAAATAAATAAAATCTTAAAAAAAAAAAAACCTCAATAAGCTGATTAGTTGTTAACTACTTCTTCCCAAGAGGGTGAACATGGAAAGTAGTGACATTTAAAGTTTGTTATTTATTACCAGCTCTCATAAAATGCATATTTACTTATAAATCTTCAGGTGTATACACATGCATACGTGCATGGGTGGATATATAGCTAAGGAATAATGAAAATAATTGGCTTACATAAATTTTCAGTTGATTTTTGGCTCTATCTATTACATGTTTTTACATTTAAGATTTTCTAAATTGTACTTTATAGCTATTCTTCTTGTAAAAATTCCATTTCTGTAGCAGATTAGCTACATTCAATATATCATATTTGTATAGCATGCTATAGTTTTAAATATCTTCAAAATATAATTGCAAATAATGAAGTAACACTGCTCTATTCTGGATGAGACAACTATGTCCAGAATGGTTAAAAAATGTGTCCAAGGTCATAAAAATAAGATGTGGCTTAGTGCTATATTTTATCCTAATATTATTTCCCATTATATTTTAAAATGGCACTTAGTATAATCTCTAAACCATGTATGTATATGACCTTTTAAACTGAGCTTGAAAGAATTTTTTTAAACAACTTGGACACATTAATTATCTCTCTGACCCTCAACATCCTTATCTCTAATATGGAGATAATAGTAGTACCTGTCTACAGGATTGTTGTGAGCTAATTCATGGAAATTCATACAACAGTGCTCAGTACATAGTAAGTGCTTAGTAAAAATGCTAACCATAGTGATTACTGAGACCACTGATCTTTATAGTCTTTTCTTTCATCCGTAAATAATCCTGCTTTTCAGAGGGGATGCCCTTAATTTTCTGAATTCTAATTCCATTTCCTTTTCTTCAGTAGATCTTCAGTTTCATATATTTTAGGTAGATTTCTTCCATTCTGCCTTCCATACTTTTATTTATGTGTGTGTGCTGTATGTGTCTGTTTGCCTACCTACTTTGAATTTCTTTTTTAATGAGTTGCCTATTCAAATCTTTTGCTGTTTTTTATTGGGTAGTCAGTTTGGATCCCCTAGGAAGCAGATGCCAAGCTGAACATATACAGAGACATTTATTACTAATTGTAATTGCATTTCAAACTTTATAGAAACAAGGGTGACCTGCTAGTAGAATGTAATGGGGAAGGGAGTATTCTTTTCTGGGTTTTTTTTTTTTTTTCCCTTTCTTTTTGCAGTGAAACTTTGTGTGGCTATTGGTTTTACCGGCCCTGCTGTGGTGTAGTTGTCCATTCTGGGGTGCGAAATATACTGATAGATCTGCCATTACTTTATGAGATCATTTGTTACATTATCTTTTAAGAGTAGCATCCATTTTCTGGAAAACAGCATGGAGGTTCCTCAAAAAGTTGAAAATAGAGCTACTCTATGACCCAGCAATTGCACTACTGGGTATTTACCCTAAAGATACAAATGTAGTGATCCAAAGGGGCACATGCACCCCAGTGTTTATAGCGACAATGTCCACAATAGCCAAGCCAAACTATGGAAGGAACCTAGATGTCCATCAACAGATGAATGGATAAAGAAGATGTGGTACACACACACACACACAATGGAATACTATGCAGCCATCAAAAGAAATGAAATCTTGCCATTTGCGATGACGTGGATGGAACTAGAGGGTATTATGCTTAGTGAAATAAGTCAATCAGAGAAAGACAATTATCGTATGCTCTCCCTGATATGGGGAAGTTGAGAGGCAACATGGGGGGTTTGGGGGGTAGGAAAGGAATAAATGAAACAAGATGGGATTGGGAAGGAGACAAACCATAAGAGACTCTTAATCTCACAAAACAAACTAAGGGTTGTAGGGAGAGTGTGGTTGGGTTATGGACATTGGGGAAGGTGCTATGGTGAGTGCTGTGAAGTGTGTAAACCTGGTGATTCACAGACCTGTACCCCTGGGGCTAATAATACATTATATGTTAATAAAAAAAAAAGAGTAGCATCCGTTTCAATAATTTAAATGTTAATGTTGAGAAGTAAAGCTGCCACCTTTAGATTTTCCTGTTTCTAATTTTATGTGAGGGAAACAATAATTGGTTACCTTTGAATTCTGAAATTAAAAAATGGCAATTTTTTTTTAAAGAAAAAGAAGGATAGAAGTGTCTTGGAATAAATAGTGAAAGTCTCTGACCTTAGTGCTGATTTGACATGTGCGAAAGGAGAGAAGGAAGGAAAGTTGACTGTGAGGAGTCTCTCATTGCAGTGCAGCTCTCAGAAAGCATCAGCAAGGCCAGTGGGGAGTCCCAGAGCAACAAATGCCTGTCAGGGAAGTACTATGGTGGATGGGAATGAATAGGCCCTAGTACCCTGCCTTGCTCAGTTATTGGCTGAGAGCCGACCTGGAGAACCTGGCCTTGTGAATACTGTGGTGGATCCAAAAATGTTGCAGCCATCTACCAACTACCCTTCTTATTTATTTGTTTACTTATTTATTTATTCATTCATCCATCCATCCATTTATCCATTTATAAGTTTTCAATTTTAATTCTAGCATAGCTAATATACAGTGTTATATTAGTTTCAGGTATATAATATAGTCATTCAGCAGTTCTATGCATCTTTCCCATTCTTCATGATAAGAGTATTCTTTAATTCCCATCACTTATTTCACCAACTACCCTTCTTGCCAGTTTCTCTTGAAGGGAGATCTGAGTAACACATCTTCAAGGCCCCCACAATTGCTCAGTGTTTTCTCACAGATACTACGGAATCCGTTGCATATTTTAAATATTAATCCTTTGTTGGTTGCAATAAAAGTCTGATTGGTTGCAATGACTTGTCTGTTAACTTCGAGATGTCAGTCACAAAACGGGTATTTACCATTTGTGGAATCCAGTTCTACGTCTTCTTTGCTTCTGAAGTTGCATAATATTATGTAGCATCTGAAATATTCCTAAAAGAACTTCTTCATCAAAGATTATTGAAAGCCTTGTTCATATGATATCTGTTGCCAAATTCCATTGCTATACATATATGCTACACATAGAAATTTACAAGGTTGTGAGTTTGTTTTCTTTTTTTTAAATCAAATGTCTGCTACCAGGTTGCATTATTTCCTTGGCAAGTCTACCACCCACCCACTGATTAAACAATACAGTCCATTTGTAATAGAGCAAATTCTCTGTTGCCTGAGAATTGGGCTTGGGATTGTTTAGGGGCTACAGATCTGGCTCTGAAATAACTGGTGTCTGCCATTCTTTCTCAGTCTATATAAGAAATCTGAGAGTAGGACAATGAAAGACAGTTGGGGGTTGTCAGTGGAAGTGGTAGGGAGGAGAGGGTGCTAAGAGAATTTCTTCCAACAATTGGGAATAACCAGCTAGAAGAAGAGACGCCATTCTGTTTCCTGATAGATGTCTTCATTGGGAGAAAATTCTTCCCATTCTTCATGAGTCTTTCACGTATCTACATGTCTTATGAATTAAGTACGGACTACATTTTGTTCTGGTTTATTTTTCAAGAACATTTGTACAGCAAACAGTCTTGGAACTTAAGGTTAGTGTCTCCCTCTACAGCAAAGGGCAAGAACCCTTGCTGTCTAGTGTAATAAAGACATCTTCTTTTGGAACAAAGGTCAGGCTTACCAAGTGCCTGTCTTAAAACACCTGGATTCCCTAAATTTGAAGTTCTCCTGAAATGCAACCCATTTCATGTGCAGGTGACAGCTGTCCCTCTTTATGACTCCCTGTGGGAATTGGGCTTGGGAAAACAACACAAAACTGGTAATGTTGTGGCTAAACTCTTGCTGTAACAAACTACTCTTCTAGTCTGATGCAGGAGTCTTGTGTTTTCTACCAGCATTCTTGAAACTATGACAGATTAACTTATTAGCTTGCAAATAATATATTCGCAGACTTTTCACAATTCTTAATATTCTGCTTAGACAGTGGGTTTGTGTTGCTTTTCCTCTGTGTTTATCTGAACATAAGGAAAGGGAATTGGAAAAAGATGGCAAGACAGAAAGAAGAAATTGAGTAGACCAATTTTTACATAATCACCATTGAATGGAGTACACAAATTATCTATTGCCACAGTAATGCCACACAAAAAACAACAATGAAATTTTAATGACTACAATAATAAACATTTATTTCACTCAAAAGTCTGAGAGATTCAGCTGATATGAATTGAGATCACTTTTTATTTATTTATTTTTTATTTTTTTGGCGGGGGTGAAGGGCTCCTTAATGAGCTAGGATGACTTCAGCTAGAATGGCTTAGGCATTTCTGATCCTAGAATCAGTTACTTGGTCAACACAAACATGGACTTCTCCTATTGATGGGAGTGAGAAAGAGCATGGCAAACCCAGTTAGTCCAACATTTTCTAAGTTCCCATATCATGTTTGCTAATAACCCATCACCAAAGAACAATTCAGAGATAACATTGACTAAAGAAAATAAAACTATTTGGGGACAAAAATATCCCAACACAAGTAAAAAGGAGTAAAAAGGAAATAGCCTCTATGTCTTAGTGAAAGAATCTACAGAGTCATAATAAAAGACATGGATGTATACAAGGAAGGTAAAGAACTGGGGCTCTAAACAGCCAATGGATTAAAGATGAAATTAAAAGAGAAATTAAAGAGTTTCTTGAAACATTAAAAAATGGAAACATAACATATCAGAATTTATGGGATGCTGCAAAACAGTTCTAAGAGGAGAAAGTTCATAGCAGCAAATGCCTATGTTAAGAAGTAAGGAAGATCCCAAATAAAAAACTTAACTCTACACCTTACAGAATAAGAAAAAGAAGAACAAACTGAGCCCCAAGTATGCAGAAGGAAGGAAATAATAAAGATTAGAACAGAAATAAATAAAACAAGAAACAGAAAAACAATAAAAAAGATTAACCAAGTTAAGATTTAGTTCTTTGAAAAGATAAAACAAAATTGACAAAGCCTTAGGTAGACTAACCAAGAAAAAAAGAGGAGCCAAGAAAATAAAATTATAAATGAAAAATAGATATTACAACTGAAACCACAGAAATACAAAAGATCATATGAAGCTTCTATGAACAACTATATGCCAACAAACTGGAATGCCTGAAAGCAATGGGAAAATTATTAGACATATACAACCTACCAAGACTCAATCAAGAAGAAAGAATATCTGAACAGCCAATTACTATGAAGGAGATTGAATCAGTAATAATAATAATAATAATAAAAAAATCTCTCAATGAAGAAAAGCCCAGGACCAAATGGCTTTACTGGTGAATTTTACTAAACATTTAAAGAAGAATAAATATCAATCTTTTTCAAACTCTTCCAAAAAAATCAAAGAGGAGGGTGACCTGGGTGGCTCAGTCAGTTGAGTGTCTGACTCTTGGTTTTGGCTCAGGTCATGATCTCAGGTTCATGAGATCAAGCCCCAGATCCAGCTTCATGCTCAGAAGGGAGTCAGCTTGGGATTCTCTCTTTCTCTCTCTCCTCTCTCTCTGCCCCTCCCTGTGCTGCCAATCTCTCTAAAAATAAATAAATAAATCTTTAAAAACAAACAAACAAAGAGAAGGGAATACTCCCAAGCTCATTTTATAAGGCCAGCATTATCCTGATACCAAAACCAAACAAGGGCACTACTAGATAGAAAAGAAAACTGCATGCCGATATCCTTGATGAATATAGATGCAAAAATTCTCAACAAAATACTAGCAAACCAAATTCCACAGCACATTAAGATTGTTCACACATGATCAGCTGGTATCCCTGGGATGCAAGGAGGGTTCAATACATGCACATCAATATGATACATCATATTAATACAATCAAAGTGAAGAATTATATGATCATCTCAATCGACAAAGAAAAGGCATTTGACAAAATTCAAGTCATTAATGATAAAAAATATTTCATAAATTAAGCATAGAAGGAATTTATCTCAACATAGTAAAGGCCATATATGACAAGTTAACATTATACTCAATAGTAAAAAGTTGAAAGCTTTTTCTCTGAAATCAGGAAAAAGACTAGGCTTCCCACTCTCACTGCTTCTGTTCAATGTAGTACTGGAAATCCTAGCTAGAGCAACTGGCAAGAAAAAGAAATAAAAGTCAACAGAATTGGAGAGCGAGAAGTAAAATTGTCTTTACATTATTTACAAATGACATGATCTCAAAAACAGAAAATCCTTAAGATTAAACTGAAAAACTTTTAGAACTAATCAATGAATTTAGTAAAGTTACAGGATACAAAAGTAACATAAAAACCAGTAGCATTTTTATATACCAACAACAGTTTCTGAAAAAGAAATTTAATTTAATTTTAATTTAAATGGCGAAGTGAAAAATTTCTACTCTGAAAAAAACTGAAGAAGACACACATAAGTGGAAAGGTATGTGTGTCTTGTTCATGAGTTGAAAGTGTTAATAATAATGAGTTAATTAATAAAGGATTAATCAATAATAACAAAATGTCAATACTACCAAAAGCCATTTGTAGATTCATGGTAATCCCTATCAAGATTCCAATGACATTTTTTACAGAAATAGAAAGAATACTTCTACAATTTATATGGGACTACAAAACCCCCCAAAAGCTAAAGAAATCCTGAAAAAGAACAAAACAGGAGGCATCACACTTCCTAATTTTAAGCTATACTATAAAGCTGTAGTAATTAAAATAGTCTGGTACTAGCATAAAATCAAATAGACCAATGGAACAGAATTAAAAGCCCCCCAAATGAACCCAAGCATATATGGTCAACTAGTATTTGGCAAGGGATCCAAGAATACTCAATGGGAAATAGATAGTCTCTTCAATAATTGGTGCTTGGAAAATTAGATACTCACATGATCTCTATCTTATACTACTCAAAAAAATTAACTTGAAATGGATTAAATACTTAAATGTAAGCCCTGAGATTATGAAATTCCTAGAAGAAAACATAGGAAACAAATCCCTTGACATGAGTCTCAGTAATTATTTTTTGGAAATCACACCTAAAGCACAAGCAAAAGAATAAAAGTGGGACTACATTAAACAAAAAATAGCTCTGTCGAGCAAAAGAAACTATCAACAAAGTGAGAAGACAAAGAATGAGAAATAAAATTTGTAAACTATATATGTGATAAAGTGTTAATATTCAAAATATATAAAGAATTCATGGCAAAGAAAATGAATAATCCAATTAAAAAATTGACAAAAGACCTAAATAAACATTTTTCCAAAAAAGTGTATAAATGGCCAATAGGCAGGGGAGATGGAGAGGAGAAGGGAGTTGAGGGAAATTGGAAGGGGAGGTGAACCATGAGAGACTACAGACTCTGAAAAACAACCTGAGGGTTTTGAAGGGGCGGGGGGTGGGAGGTTGGGGGAACCAGGTGGTGGGTATTAGGGAGGGCACAGATTGCATGGAGCACTGGGTGTGGTGAAAAAACAATGAATACTGTTATGCTGAAAATAAAAAAAAAATGGCCAATAGGCATGAAAAGACGTTTGACATATTTTATTGAATATAATATGGAATATTATATATATAAAAATGGAATATTATGGAATATATTATTCAGCCATAAAAAACAAGGGGATCCTATCATTTGTGACAGCATGAATGGACCTTGAAGGCGTTATGCTAAGTGAAGTAAGTTAGACAGAGAAAGACAAATACTGTATAATATCACTTATACATGGAATCTTTAAAGATTTTTATTTATTTATTTGACACAGAGAGAGAGATCACAAGTAGGCAAAGAGTTAGGCAGAGAGAGAGGGGAAGCAGGCTCCCTGCTGAGCAGAAAGCCTGATGTGGGACTCGATCCAGGACCCTGAGATCATGACCTGAGCCAAAGGCAGAGGCTTAACCCACTGAGCCACCCAGGTGCCCCATACATGGAATCTTTAAAAACAAAACAAAACAATAAAAAAAAAAAAACCAAACAAAAATACACACCAGATTCATAGAAAAAGAGATCAGATTTGTGGTTACTAGAGGTGGGGGTTGGGGATAGGAGGGACTGGAAGAAGGTGGTTAAATGTACAAACTTCCAGTTATGCTGGTAAGGATTTCATGTACAACATCGTGACTGTAGTTACCACTGATGTATGATATACAGGAAAGTTAAGGGATTAGATTGGAAGAGTTCTCATCACAAGCAGAAACTTTCTTTTCTTTTCTTATATGTATGAGATGATGAATGTTAACGAAAGTTACTGTACTAATCGTTTAACAATATATGTAAATTAAACCATCATACTGTATGCTTTAAACTTATACAGTGCTATATGTCAATTATTTCTCAATTACACTGGAAAAAATACCCTCAAAATAATTGGGGCTCTTAATGCAATCTGTCTTTCACATGAGAGAGTATATATGAGTTTCCATGGGCTAAGTAAGCAGGATGGAATAGAGCTGGACTTCAGCCGTCTACTCAGAATGCCATTTAGGATCATTTCCTCTGGGAAAGGACTTCCAATAGCTGGAGACTATAGATGTCCCACAGGTGCTGGAAGCTGTGGGTCAGGGGTACGTCAGAGAGATTGTACTGGAATCAGTCTTCCACCCACAGTTTGGGGACCTGTGTAGTGGTGAGGTCCTTCACAGGTTGCCAAAGAACTCACATAAGCATTCTATGAGAGAACCAGTGTTTTGGGTCCCTGGGACTGAGGCTATCTGTGATCTGTCAATTAATGACAACCAGTGTAGGAAGGACTGCCTTCTTTTTTTTTTTTTTTTAATTTGTCAGAGGAGAGAGAGAGAGAGAGAGAGAGAGAGAGAGAGAGCACAGGCAGACAGAGTGGCAGAGGGAGAAGCAGGTTCCCTGCGGAGCAAGGAGCCCGATGTGGGACTCGATCCCAGGACGCTGGGATCATGACCTGAGCTGAAGGCAGCCTCTTAACCAACTGAGCCACCCAGGCGTCCCAGGACTGCCTTCTCACCTGATCCATCCCCCTCTTCTGCCCCAGTCCCATCAAACCTATTCCTTGAAGAAGAATAGAAAAGAGATATAAATTGAGCAGATAATATCTCTTTACACATTTTAGACCCTTTAGCAAACCTGTAGATAAAACTAATAGCTGTAGAGAACCCCTTCTGCTGGGGGTTGGGGAGGAGGGAAAGGGAAAGGGTGAAAGACAGATGGAGAAAAAAGTGACTGAATCTTGTGGAATTTGCTTAAAATGATGTTAACAGAACACTATTGATTAAAGAAGATAAATCCATCTTATATTTATACCTCTCCTGAAATAATACTCCTCAATAAACCAGGTACATAAAAAAATACCCTGTTCATTTTAGTTGAACAACAGCATTTAAAAAATATGCCTATCTCCAAAATTTAGACCCAAAAGAAATATAAGATGCCATTAGGGCAAATAATTTTTTAAAAATTTTTATTTATTTTTAAAATTTCTCTTCAGTGTTACAGAATTCATTGTTTATGCACCACACCCAGTGCTCCGTGCAATACGTGCCCTCCACAATACCCACCACCAGGCTCACCCAACGTCCCACCCCCCTCCCCTCCAAAACCTTCACTTAGTTCCTCAGAGTCCACAGTCTCTCAGGGGCAAATAAATTTTAAAAGTAAATGAATCCAAGGATTGATATTGTATTCTTTCACATGAAACATCATTGCCCTTACATCACTGAAAGATGAGTAAAACTTGCATTTAAAACATCAGGTTTACATAAAAGACTCTTAATTTCACAAGACAAACTGAGGGTTGCTGGAGGTTGGGGGGGTAGGGATAGGGTGGTTGGGTTATGGACATTGAGGAGGTATGTGATATGGTGAGTGCTATAAAATGTGTAAGCCTGACGATTCACAGACCTGTACCCTGAGGCAAATAATACATTATATATTAATAAAAATAATTAATAAAAAATCAGGTTTATATTTTTACTATTAATGGATATGTGCTCATTTATAGAAAACTTTGGAAATGCAGTGTAAATATTCAGCCATAATCACACAGCTCAGAAATAGCATGTTAATATTTTGGTGCATTTTTATTTAATATTTCTTAAATGTGTGTGTATATATTTTAAGAGATATTTATGGGGGAGTACAGATGGCTCAGATGGTTGTGTCTGCCTTTAGCTCAGGTCATGATCTCCACGTCCTGGAATTGAGCCCCATGTCCAGCTCCCAGCTCCTCCAGGAGTCTGTTTCTCCCTCTCCTTCTGCCTCTTCCCCTGCTTGTACTCCCTCTGTCTCTCTCTCTCTCAAATGGATAAATAAAATCTTAAAAAAATAAAATAAAAGATATTTATGATTATACTGTATATCCAACATTCTGTTTTGCTTTTTTATTCAAAATTATATTATCATCATTTTTATAAAATTAAAGATTGAGAAATTAATTTTAATGGCTATATGATAAAGAACATATGAAAGTACTATATTAAATATAGTACTATATATATACTATATATATATAGTACATATATGTGTATGAAAGTACTGCAATGATTGTTTTTGTCATGTTTTGTTTACTGGAGTGGTGTTTTATGCATGTATTGTATATATATACAGATTTAAAATATTTATGTGTGTGCGTGTGTTTTATATTCTGTCTCCTGGGAACTGTTTATTCTTTCCTTTTCTAACCATGACTGGCAACTTTAAAAAGCTCATTCTAATAAGTTCTACTTTTTCAGATTTGATAAATTAGATAATAATCAGATTGTATAATTTTGCATTTGTTAACAGATCAGAAGTCCCATATCTTATTAAGAACTTATGAACACATACCTAGGCTATTGTGGTGATTTAGCCCAGCAAAAATAAAAAGCATCAAGTTGGAATAGGAGAAACGTGAGCGCAAAATTTATTTTTACCACCTACTAGTACTGTGATCTGTATCCATACTTCTCTGAGCTTCAACTAATTCAGTTATAAAAAGGAGAGGATGATCCTTGTCTTCTGAGGTTGTTGTGAAAATTAGAAGATATATAAAAGAATCCAGCACATAATTAATGTATAACATTCTGTCATCCTTCAAAGTCAAACCATCAGAAAGCATCTGGAGACCCAGTAGAAGACTGATTAATGGGAAAGTATAATTACTTTATGCTTTAATAGTTTCTTCCCATAATGTAATCTTTTTTTAAAAATTGGTAACTCTTACGTTCCCTTCAATAAGGGTAAAAACCTCAATTTAATATATAAAAACCCACAGTCTATAACTCACTTCCTTTTCTTATTTCCTCTCTAACAGTACTCTTAAGTTTACTCAAGTCTTTCTTTCCTTTTATTATTTTTTTAAATGCTTCTTCTTCTTCTTAATTATTCAACGTTCTGTGAGGTTCATTTTATTTATAACTAGAATTCTTTCCTCATCCTTGTTAAGTGCTAGCAACTTAATTATCAAATGAGAAGAATATCGGTATTCTGATTGGCATTCTTGCTTTCCACTAAACTGATTTTCAGGAAGAGAACTAAGTTTCGGATCTGTTCTGCAAGCTCATTTCACAATAATAATGAATTAAACTGACTAAAGTACAAGAACAATTTCTTCTGGTTATAAGATATACTCTGTATTTCATATTAAGCATTGATTTCATTTTGTGTAGTAGGAAATATTGTATCCAAAATAATGGTGCTTTTTGGAACCGATCCCAACTGGGATCCCCTAGTTTCATTCACAAAAAGGTTGAGAATTGCATTAAGGATTCCTGCTTTTGATATTATTGGTCTAAATATCTCTGAGGGTATCATCTTTTACAGAATATTTAACTTCTGGAAAGTATACACCTTGGAGGGATTACTGGTTTTGCACATGATAGGACAGTTCTCTAAGGATAATACCTAAAATGCAAAACCAAAATTGTAATGCTGGGGTTGGATGTTTTATATGCACTTGAAAATTTCTGTAGTAAAATTTACAAACATTAAGATAGTTGGGGGATATGAGGGATAGACTGGGAAGGAGCATATATGTGGACTTTTTTTGAAGTTTATTTTATTTTTTTAAAGGATTTTATTTATTTATTTGACACAGAGAGGGAGAGCACAAGCAGGGGGAGTGGCAGGCAGATGGAGAGGGAGAAGCAGGTTCCCCACTGAGCATGAAGCGGCTTGATCCCAGGACTCTGGGATCATGACCTGAACTGAATGCTTAACGACTGAGCCACCCAAGTACCCATATAGACATTTTTTATATTAATTCCTGCATAATTAACATACGGTGTTATATTAGTTTTGGCTATATAGCACAGTGATTCAATAAGTCTATACGTTACTCAGTGTTCAAGATAAGCGTGCCCATGATTCCCTTCATTTATTTCACCCATCTTCCCACTCTCCTCCCCTCTAATAAGCACCAATTTGTTCTTTACTTTTTTTTTTTTTTAAAGATTTTATCTATTTGACAGAGATCACAAGTAGGCAGAGAGGCAGGCAGAGAGAGGAAGGGAAGCAGGCTCCCTGCTGAGCAGAAAGCCCAATGCAGGGCTCCATCCCAGGACCCTGAGATCATGACCCGAGCCGAAGGCAGAGGCTTTAACCCACTGAGCCACCCAGGTGCCCCTGTTCTTTACTTTTAAGAGTCTGTTTATTGAGTTGCCTCTTACTTCTTTTTTAAAAAAATTTTATAATTATGTTCTTTGTTTTTTTAAATTCCACATATGAGTAAAATCATATGTTGTCTTTCTCTGGCAGACTTATTTCATTTAGCATTATAATACCTTTAGATCCATCCATGTTGTTACAAATGGAAATATTTCATTCTTTTCAGCGGGCAAATAATATTCCATTGTATATATATACAGCCTCTTTATTCATTCATCTATCCATGGGCACATGGGCTTCTTCCATAATTTGGCTATTATAAATAATATTACAATAAATATGAGGGTCCATATATCTTTTCAAATTATTATTTTCATATTCTTGGGGTAAATACCCACTAGTGGAATTACTGGATGATATGGTAATTCCATTTAAAATTTTTGAGGAACTGCCATACTGTTTTCTACAATGGCTGCACCAGTTTGCATTCCCACCAAAAGTGCATGAATGTTCCTTTTTCCACATATCCTCTCTAACACTTGTTTCTTGTGTTGTTGATTTGAGCCATTCTGACAGATGTGAGATGATATTTCATTGTGGTTTTGATTTGCATTTCCCTGATGATGAGTGATGTTGAGCATATTTTCATATGTCTGTTGTCCATCTGGATGTCTTCTAGAGAGAAATGTTTGTTCCGGTCTTCTGCCCTTTTTTTTTTTTTTTGAAGATTTTATTTATTTATTTGACAGACAGAGATCACAAGTAGGCAGAGAGGCAGGCAGAGAGAGGTGGGGGAAGCAGGCTCCCTGCTGAGCAGAGAGCCCGATGTGGGGCTCGATCCCAGGACCCCAGGATCATGACCTGAGCCAAAGGCAGAGGCTTTAACCCACTGAGCCACCCAGGCGCCCCTCTTCTGCCCATTTTTAATGGAATTATTTGGTCTGTGTGTGTGTGTGTGTTGAGTTGTGTAAGTCCTTTATAGAATTTAGATACTAACACTTTGTCAGATATGTCATTTGCAAATATCTTTTCCCATTCAGGAGGTTGCCTTCTAGTTTTATTGATTGTTTTCTTTGCTGTGCAAAAGTTTTTTGTTTTGATGTACTCCAAGTTTATTTTTGCTTTTATTTCTTTTGTCTCAGGAGATATATTTAGGAAAACATTGCTATGGCAGATGTCAGAGAAATTACTGTCTGTGTTTTCTTCTAGGATTCTTATGGTTTCAGTTCTCAAATTTAGGTCTTTAATCCATTTTGAATTTATTTTTGTATCTGGTGTAAGAAAGTGGTCCTCTTTCATTCTTCTGAATGTAGCTGTCCAGCTTTCCCAACACCATTTATTGAAGAGACTGTCTTTTTTTCCATTGCATATACTTGCTTCCTTTGTCAAAGATTAATTGATCATATAATTGTGGGTTTATTTCTGGGATCTCTATTATATTATGTTGATCTATGTGTCTATTTTTGTGCCAGTACCATACTTCTTTGATTACTATAGCTTTGTAGCTTTGTAATATAGCTTGATACCTGGGATTGTGATACCTCCAATTTTGTTCTTTTTTAAGATTGCTTTAGCTATTCAAGGTCTCTTGTGGTTCCATAAAAATTGTAGTATTATTTGTTCTAATTGTGAAAAATGCTGTTGTATTTTGATTGGTATTACATTAAATCTGTAGATTGCTTTGGGTAGTATGAGAATTCCAACACTATTGAGTCTCCCAATCCATGAGTATGGAATATCTTTCTATTTGTTTGTGTCATCTTTAATTTCTTACATCAATATCTTATAGTTTTCAGAGTGCAAGTCTTTAACCTCTTTGGTTAACTTTATTTCTAGATATTTGATTATTTTTGGTACAATTGTAAGTGGGAATGTTTTAATTTCTATTTCTGCTGCTTTATAATTAGTGTACAGAAATGTAACAGATTTCTGTATATTGATTTTGTATCCTGTGACTTTATAAATTAATTGATCAGTTATAGTAGTTTTTTGGTGGAGTCTTTATGGCTTCATACATGTAGTATCATGTTATCTGCAAATAGTTAAAGTTTTACCTCCTCCTTACCAACTTGGTTGGCTTTTTTCATTTTGTTGTCTGATTGCGGTGACTAGAACTTCCGGTACTATGTTGAATAAAAGTGGTGAGAATGGACATTCTTGTCTTGTTCCTGACCTTAGGGGCCAAGCTCTCAGTTTTTCACCATTGAGTATGATGTTTGCTGTGGGTTTTTGATATATGGTTTATATTAAGTTGAGGTTTGTTCTCTTTAAACCTACTTTGTTGAGAATTTTCATCATGAGTGTATCTTGTACTTCATTAAATGCTTTTTCTGTGTCTATTGAAATGATCATATGATTTTTGAAATGATCATATGATTTTATCCTTTCTCTTATTGATATGGTGTATTGCATTGATTGATTTGCAAATATTGAACCACCCTTGTACCCCAGAAATTAATACACTTGATTGTGGTGAATGATTTTTTTAATGTATTGTTGAATTTGGTGTGCTAATATTTGTTGAGGATTTTTGCATCTATATTTGTCAGAGATATTGGCCTGTAGTTCTCTTTTTTTGTAGTAACTTTATCTGGTTTTGGTATCAGGATAATGCTGGCATCATAAAATGAATTTGGAAAGTTTCCTCCATCTTCTACTTTTTGGAACAGTTTGAGAAGAATAGATATCAACTCTTCTTTAAATATTTGGTAGAACTCACCTGTGAAGCCATGGTCTTGGACTTTTGATTGTTGGGAGTGTTTTGATACTGATATAATTTCAATGTTGGCAATTAGTCTGTTCAATTTTTTTATTTCTTATTCAGTTTTGGGAGGCTATATGTGTCTAGTAATTATTTCTTTTAGGTGGTCCAATTTTGGGGCATATAATTTTTTCATAATATTCTCTTATAATCCTTTGTATTTCTGTGGTGTTGGTTGTTACTTCTCTTTCATTTTTGATTTTGTTTTTTTGAGTCATCTCTCTCTTGTTTTTGATGAGTCTGGCTAAAGTTTTATCAACTTTGTTGATCTTTTAAAAAAACCAGCTCTTGGTTTCATTGATCTGTTCTGTTGTTTTTTGTTTGTTTGTTTGTTTTCTTTTCTTTTTTAGTTTCTATTTCATTTATTTCTGCTCTGATTTTTATTATTTCCTTCCTTCTACTGGTTTGGGGTTTTATTTGTTGTTTTTTTTTCTAGCTCCTTTAAGTGAGGTTAGGTTGTTTATTTGAGATTTTTCTTGCTTCCTGAGGTAGGCCTGTATTGCTATAAACTTTCATCCTAGAACTGCTTTTGCTGCATCCCATAGCTTTTGGACCATTGTGTTTTGATTTTTATTTTTCTTCATGTGTTTTTTGATTTTCTCTTTGATTTGTTAGTTGACCCATTCATCTTTTGGTAGCACATTATTTCACTTCCATGGATTTATGGTCTTTCCAGATTTTTTCTTGTGGTTGATTTCTAGTTTCATAGTGTTATGGTCAAAAAACATGCACGGTAAGACTTCAATCTTTTTAATCTGTTGAGACTTGTTTTGTAGCCTCACATGTGATCTGTTCTGGAGAATGATCCATGTGTACTTGAAAAGAATGTGTATTCCACTGTTTTAGGATAGAGTGTTCTGAATATTTCTATTAGATCTATCTGATCCAATGTGTCATTCAAAACCACTCTTTCCTTGTTGATTTCCTGCTTGGATAATCTATCCATTGATGTATGTAGGGTGTTTAAGTCCTCTACTATTATTGTATTATTATTGATTACTTCCTTTATGTTTGTTATTAACTGCTTTATGTATTGGGGTACTCCTATGTTGGATACAAAAATATTTACAATTGTTATATCTCCTTGTTGGATTGTCCCTTTCATTATTATATAGTCCATCTTTGTCTCTTGTTACAGTCTTTGTTTAAAGTCTATTTTATCTGAAACAACTATTGCTACCCAGCTCTCTTTTCACTTCCTTTTGCGTGATAAATGCTTTTCCATTCCTTCACTTTCAATCTGCATGTGCCTTTGGGTCTGAAATGAGTCTTGTGTAGGCAGCATAAAAATAGGTCTTGCTTTTTTATCCATTCTGTCATGCTATGTTTTTGATTGGAATGTTTAGTTTATTTACATTCAAAGTACTTATTGCTAGGTATGTACTTATTCCCATTTTGTTACTTATTTTATGTTTGTTTTGGAGTTCTTCTCTGTACCTTTCTTTTATTTCCTTCTCTCATTGTTTGCTGGCTTTCTTTAGTGCTCTACTTGGATTCCTTTCTCTTTATATTTTGCATAGCTATTACCAGTTTTTGATTTTTTTGACCATTAGGTTAATATATAACATCTTATGCATGTAGTAGTCTATATTAGGTTGATAGTCACCTAAGTTTCAACTCATTCAAAAAACACTAAATTGTTACACTCTCCCTCCCATGTTTCAGATGTATGGTGTCATACTTTACATCTTTTATTTTGTGACTCTCTTGACTAATTTTTATAGATATACTTTATTTTACTACTTTTATGCTTCTTACTTTTCTTATTCCTGATTATGGTCTTTCCTTTCTACTCACAGAGTTGCCTTTAACATTTCTTAGGAGGCTGATTTAGTGGTGATGAATTCCTTCAAAACTTTTTTTTCTGGGAAACTATCTCTCCTTCTATTTTGAATGATGGCCCTGCTGGGTAGGGTAGTCTTGCTGGTAGGTTTTTTCTTTCAGCACTTCAAATATATCATTCTGCTCCCTCTGGCCTGCTAAGTTTTCACTGAAAAATGGTGGATAACCTTACGGGGTTCCTTTTGTATTTAACTATTTTTTTTCCTTTTGCAGCTTTTAAAATTCTGTCTTTACCACTACTTCCTGCCATTTTATTTATTTATTTATTTGACAGACAGATCACAAGTAGGCAGAGAGGCAGGCAGAGAGAGAAGGGAGGAAGCAGGCTCCCTGCTGAGCAGAGAGCCTGATGCGGGGCTTGATCCCAGATGCTAGGATCATGACCTGAGCCGAAGGCAGCGGCTTTAACCCACTGAGCCACCCAGGCGCCCCCTTCCTGCCATTTTAATTTTTGTGTGTCTTGGTGTGGACTCTACTGTGTTGATTTTACTGGCAGCTCTCTGTGCATCCTGGATCTGGATTTCTATTTTCTTCCCTATTTTCTTCCCCAGATTTGGGAAGATTTCAGCTATTATTTCTTCAAATACATTTTCTCTCCCATTTTTTTTCTCTCTTCTCCTTCTGGGATGTAATAATCATATTACATATGATATGATATGATATGATATGAGTTCCCTTAATCTATTTTCATTTTAATTATTTGTTTTTCTCTCTCATGTTCAGCTTAATTGCTTTCCATCACTCTGTCCTTCATGTCACTGATCCATTCTTCTGTTTCCTCTAGTCTACTATTTCCTCCCCCTCTTGCCTACTATTTATTCCCTCTAGTGTATTTTTAATTTCAGTTATTGAGTTCTTCATCTCTGATTGGGTCTTTTTTATGTTTTTTATCTCTTTGTTGAGGGTCTTACCGAGGCCTTCCAGTCTTTTCTCAAGTCCAGTCAGCATCTTTCTGGTAATAGGCAAATTACTTATTTCTATTTCTTTTAGCTCTCTTACTATGATTTTGTACTCGTCTTTCATTTGGGGACATATTCCCCTGTCTCATTTTGTCTAATTCTCTGCATTTCTTCATGTTTTAGGAAAGTCAGCTACGTTTCCTGATCTTGAAAGTAGTGGCTTTATGAAGAAGAGGTCCTGTAGTGCCCACTGTACAGCGTGCCCTGTTCACTAGAACCTGTAATTGAGGGGTATCTCCTATGTGTGTCTTGTGCACCCTGCTGCTGTGGCTAAGCCGTTTTTTGTCTCCAGTCCAATCGTCTGCAATGACTCTCTTTGCCTGTTGCGGGCAGGGCTTGGTCCCTGTGTTGTTAGCCAGTCTGGGACCACTTTGGCTTGAGTTGAGTCAGAGGAGGCATTTTCCTGAGCTGCAATGCCGTCAAACTGCAGGGCACTTTCCCTATGTTGTCCCCTACGAAGATTTTGTTGATGGGTAGGCCTGCAGTCAGACCAGATGTCTGCTTTAAGCCCACTGCTGGGACCTCAGTTGGACAGATATGTATGGTTTTCTTCCCCTCTCCCTGTGCAGGAGCCACTTTGGAGTGGTGCCAGCCCCTGTTGTGTGGCTGCTTGCACACTGCCAGTCTTGTGGCACCACTTTGGACGAGCTCTGGCCAAGTGCATCTTAGAGGGGTCAGGTCTGCAGGAGAATGCAGGGGTTGGGGACATAGTGCCAGCAAGGTTTGGGCAGGTCTGT
Source organism: Martes martes (assembly GCF_963455335.1). NCBI lineage: Eukaryota > Metazoa > Chordata > Mammalia > Carnivora > Mustelidae > Martes > Martes martes. The sequence continues at coordinate 29,910,969 of NC_137890.1, read as the reverse complement.
TATGGGAGAGGACCTGTAGCCACTTTAGGAAATTCCTGCTGCTGGGATCGAGGGGGCAGATCCACAGAAGCATGCAGGGATGGGGCTTACTGTTAGCTGGCTAGGTGGAAAGTTTGGCGCTGCACTGGTTCCCTGCAGGTGTCTGTGTATCTAGGCTGGGAAAAGGGGAGGGAAATGGCACCCACCAGCTCTTTTGTTCTTGAAACCTACAAACAATCCCTCCACATCAGCACATGCTCTGAGATTAGGAAACAAATTCTACCTCCTTTTATACCCCAGGCATTTTTCAAACTGCTGCTTCTATGCTGTGTCTCTGCAGGGCTGTTTGTTGTGCTGTCTCTTTAAGGTAAGTACTCAGTCCACTGAATTTTAAAGCTCCAGATGTCAAGCACTACTGATTGTAAAAACTCACAAAGCCAAGCCCCTCTGGACTTCAAAGCCAAATGTTATGGATATTTGTCTTCCCAGTGTGGGCCTCTTGTGCCCGAGTTACCTAGTATGGGGTCCTCTTTTCTCTCCTCTCAGTACGTATAAAGTTCCTCCCTCCTGTGAACAGTCCTGTGGGTCCCTTTGGCTCCTGACCATGTTTCCACCTCCCTACAATTGTCATTGTGGCCTCTTCTCTACATTTAGCTGTTCTTTGCTGTTCAAGTCATTTTCTGGTTTATTTATACTGCTCTGGTTGTTATCTAGTATGTGTGGGACAGGTGAGCCAGGATCCTCCTACTTTGCCATCTTCCTAGAAGTCCACCTATATTGATTTAATGGTACTGTTAGTGTTCTAGATCCTGGGTTGGGAGGTATATTTATGAATATTGATTATATTATGATTTATTACATCTTTATTACATATATTGTTTACTTAACATTATTTGCTTATTTATTTATTTATTAAAGATTTTATTTATTTACTTGACAGCCAAAGATCACAATTAGGCAGAGAGGCAGTCAGAGAGAGAGGAAGAAAAGCAGGCTCCCCGCTAAGCAGAGAGCCCCATGTGGGGCTTGATCCCAGGACCCCGGGATCATGACCTGAGCCGAAGGCAGAGGTTTTAACCCACTGAGCCACCCAGATGCCCCAACATTATTTATTTTTAAATGAAAAAAATTAATTTACCTTCCTGACACTTTTTATTTTAAAATTTCAAATATAGAGAAAATAAAATACAATAGATAATCCAAAATGGATAATCCAAAAAATCATATACTCCTCTTAATTCAACAACTTTTTTTTAAAAAAGATTTTATTTATTTATTTGACAGACAGAGATCACAAGTAGGCAGAGAGGTAGGCAGAGAGAGAGAGAGGGAAGCAGGCTCCCTGCCCAGCAGAGAGCCCGAGGCAGGGCTCCATCCCAGGACCCTGAGATCACGACCTGAGCTGAAGGCAGAGGCTTTAACCCACTGAGCCACCCAGGCGCCCCTTAATTCAACAACTATTAATGTGTTGCCAAATTTTAAAATATTTCTGTCAATATACATGTATACATTAATTTTCTTGCTGAAATGTTTAAAAGTCATTTGCAGACATATGAAACTTCACCCCCTAATATTTCATCATACAACCTTTAAGAATAAGAATGTTCTACTTAATCCCAGTGCCATTATTACACCCAAGAAACTTAATAATAATTTTGCATTATTTAATACCCACTGCATATTTTAAGTCTCCCAAATGTCTCCAAATTCCCTTTATAGATGCATATTTTAAAGTATTAAATTTGACATATTGAATTTGATGGTCATTTCTTTTAATTGAAACAATTTGCAATCCATTTTTTTCATGACTTTTTGAAGAGTCCAGAACATTTGTCTTATACAGTATATTCTATATCCTGATTGTTTCCCATGATGTTATTTAACCTGTTCCTTTATTCCCTGTATTTCATGTGGGCTGAAATATAGATCTAGACTCAATTAAATTCAGATTAAACCTATTTGTCAAGAATCCTTCTTTCACAACACATGTAATATGACTTCACATCTAATCAGGAACTATGTAATACTAGATTGTCCCACTACTAATGATACTTAGTGTGATTGTTAAATTCAATGTCAACTTTCAGATCTTCACATTGTAAAGGTACAAGGTACCCTTTGGAATTAATAATCGGAGAGGTTATACTTGGGCACTGGGGAATATCCTGTTCTCTCAACAGCCTTTGATTTTGTAATATTAGAAGCCATTTCCTAGGTATTGCAAAATCTTGATTTTCTAACTCTGTCATACTAAATGGAACTTTTCCCAGTATTTTAATGTTTTTTAATGAATTACATCAGGATCCTAGAGCTTTAGCTTATATGAGTGAGTTAAATTTAACATAATTATCATTTATTATTATTATTCTTGTATAGTTAGATTGACCTGGAAATGTTTTTTAATATCGTATCTATGGACTGAATTGTGTCACCTCAAAATTCATGTTGAAGTCATAACTCCCCACTGTGATGCTATTTGGAGATGAGGACTTTGGGAGGTTATTAGATTTTGATGAGGTCATGAGGGTGGGGCCATCATCCTGGGATTAATCCTCTTACAAGAGACACCAGAAAACCCATTCTTCCTTTGTTCCCCCACCACTTGAGGAGACACAGAGAGAGTGGCGTCTGTAAGCTACAAAGAGAATTCTCACCAGAACCCTACCATGCTGGTACCCTTATCTTAGATGTCCTGCCTCCAGGTAGTGAGAAAATTAATTTCCATTGTCGAAGCGACCCAGTCTACAGCATTTTGTTGTGGCAGTCCTAAGAGACTAATACATAGTTTTTAAAGTCTTATAGAACCTCTTGTCTCACCTGTACTCCTACCAAAATTTTCACATATTGCTACACATTTTCATCGGAAATATAATGCTCTGCTCTGAATTATACAAACTGAGAAACATTGAGGAGCATATTTATTGCTGTTTCTGCATAGGCATTACAGTGCAGACAAAGGTGATCCTAAGCAGAGGGTTCTCATGGTTGCCTTCCCCATGGAAGACCAATGGGGCTGCTTTTCAGTACTATAAATAGTGAATATTGCTGAATTTTCTCCTTAAGGTACATTCTACCCCCCCTCCAATATATACACCTTTACTGAGATATGATTGACATATGACATTTGTAAGTTTAAGATGTACATGTTAATTTGATACTTATATATTGCAAAATCATTTTTATCATAGTGTTCGCTAAAACCTGTAACACATTACATAAGTATTATTTCTTTTTTGTGCTAAGAATATTTAAGATCTCGTTTCTCAGCAACTTTCAAATATGTAGTACAGTATTATTAACTAAAATCACTGTGCTATACATTAGATCCCTGGAACTTACTCGTCTTATTACTGGAAGTTTGTACTCTTGACCAACATTCCTCTTTCCCTCGTCCGCCAGCCTCTGGTAACCACCATGTAGGCTCTGTTTCTGTGAGTTTGGCTTTTATAGTTCCAAATATAAGTGATAATCACACAGTGTTTGTCTTTCACAATATGACTTATTTCCCTTTAGTATGATGCCCTCAGGGTTCACCCATGTTGAAGCAAACAAGATGTCCTTTATAGCTGAGTAATATTCTACTGTGTGTGTACACACACACACAGACACACATGTATAAAACACACACACACACACACACACACACATATATATGTATATAAAACACATCTTGTTTAGACATTAATTCGTTGATAGATACTTAGGTTGTTTCCATATCTTAGCCATTATCAATAATGCTGCAATGAACATGGGAGTGCAGATACCTCTTTAAGGTCTTATTTGAATTTCCTTTGCATATATACTCAGAAGTGAGATTGCCAGGTCATATGGTGATTCTATTTATTAATTTTCTGAGTAACTTCCGTACCATTTTCTGTAATGGCTAAACTATTAGGGCAAATTCTTTTTTTTTTTTTTTTAATTTATTTGACAGAGAGAGAGAGACAGCGAGAGAGGGAACACATGCAGGGGGAGAAGGAGAGGGAGAAGCAGGCCTCCTGCCAAGCAGGCAGCCCGATGCAGGACTCGATCTTGGGACCCTGGGATCTTGACCTGAGCTGAAGGCAGACAATTAACAATTGAGCCACCCAGGTGCCCCACAAATTCTTGAAAGTTGAAAAATTTGGTCAAAGTTATAAACCTTCTTTAGGCTTATGATCTGGATTGGTGGTTGGCTTTCCATAAGGATTGTACCAAATTCCACTGATATGAACCATGTTTGTGAGTATTCCCCTAAATGTGACATTTGCTAACATTCATCAGTACAATTAAAAATATTTTCTGAATATAATAGAAAAATGTATTATCTGTAATTTTGATTATATTTTCATTTTAATTAGACATTTGTTTTTTTCTATAAATTATTTTTCTTATGCCATTGCCAACTTTTCTATTGTAGTTTCAGCATTTTCTAAATAATGAAAGTTTAATGACCATGTAGCAGGTTATATTTTACTGAAAATCATTTTTTACAGTTTGACTTTTGAAGAAAGCTATTGTATTAAAGATGCCATGATCCTACCAGCATTAGAAGGACACTAAGAAATGTGGAAAAAAGTGTTTCTCTGTATCTTGTTCCCAGAAAGCTTATTTTTAGCACACACATGTGAAAATCAGTCAGGCTAAGTGATTTAAAAAATGATGCCATTTCTAAGTGGGTATTTGATTTTTGTAAATATTTCAGCAATGAACCTAGATATATTTGCTAAATGTCAAAAACATAGCACTGAACATGGAGCAAGTTTTGAAACTCTGCTTCTACTGCTACTTGACTCCTCTGTAGAAGTTTCCTTATGGCGTTTTTGATATGGTCATGCTTTCAATGATCAAGGTCACCTCTACATGGGCATACTATAGTGATTTTAAAATTATAGTTCTTCTAGGCCTATTTTGAAGTTGGAATTTTTGAAATGTAGATTCTTCTTTGAGCACATTTTCTTCTTTCTGTATGATTTTGTTAAATTGAAACCTCTCCCTTCCTTATATGCTTCCTCAAAGATAAGAGGAGAAAGCCAATAATGTTCAACCTTGTCCCCAAATTGTGTTAAGTGATACTGCTACATAGTATAGCCAGGTGGCAGCTTCTTTTTATCTTCTGCAGTGTGTTCATTTATGGCCTTTCAATCAATGCTCAGCTCTACTTTGAGGAGCAAACATGCTTCTATGGGGTGAAATATGTGAATCTCAGTTTTTGTCACCAGCATTATGACCCAATAAGTTGTCCTTACACTGACATGATCTGCAAAAATATAGGACTTTGTTTTTTGGTATTTATCAGTTATACTTTGTCTTATTTTGTAATTATCTTTATATTTTATTAATTCTGCTTGCCTTCCATCCAATATTAACTCTCAGAGGGCATAGATGTGTTTTAACTTATCACTCCATCCCCTGCAAAATTCTTGATGAAGGAAGTGAGTTGAGTCATCTTGGTTTTGGAATTGAATTCCACATTCTATATGATTTGCTTGGGAAGCATATATAACTTTCTCTGGTTGGTCCTGAGTCAGAAGCAAGAGCAGATTATTTGAAAACAACCATCAATTTGGTCCTGTTTTAAAAATATAATTGTAGGGGTGGCTAAGTAGCTCATTCGTTAAGCATCTGCCTTCGGCTCAGGTCATGATCCCTTTGGCTCAGGTCATGATCCCCGTGTTCTGGGATCAAGCCCCGTAGAGGGCTGCCTGATCCATGGGAAGTCAGATTCTTCCTCTCCCACACCCCCTGCTTATGTTCCCTCTCTTGCTATGTCTCTCTCTGTCAAATACATAAATAAAATATTTAAAAAAATATATATATATAATTATATAGCTTATTGTTTTCTCAGAGAAAGCAAGCATCTTTCCCTCAGTTGTGTTATTGAAGTTACATCAAGGGCAAAAGTTTGTAATTATTTATCAGGAAAGACTATTTTTTCAATTAAAATTGGCATATATATTTTAAAAACCTCTATAATCCTGTGATAATATATATATACATTTCACAATCATTAGAGTTCTAATGTCTAGCTTAAATTGTCTGCTGTAATTTCCATCTGCTACATGGGACTAAGAATTATTATTTTCTTTTAAGTAGGAAGTGTTTTCATACTCAAAAACAAGAGTCAGTCTTTCTTAAAACTTCTTTACTTCAGGTCACATAAATTAAACTCTTTTCTCACAATTTTTTCTACCAAACTTTAAATGATATCTGTCTCTTTGTAATGGACTTTCTCAAAATTGCCATGCAGAACATCACGCAAGTTCTGACTAATGCATTGTTGTTTGAACAGTGGTAAGTCATATATATACTTGCGGGATCCGGGAGGTCAAAGGAACCACAAAAACAAGTGCAAATTTAGGACATGTAAAAAATTAGTAAAGGCCTAATAACCAAATGTCAGAGGGTTTATTTAATATGGTGGGTTTTTTGTTTGTTTTTTGTTTTTTTGTTAGCTATCCTGTTAGCCTAATAGAAGGAAGTGTTTCTGTTCCCATAATATACTGATATAAGTAGCAAGGAAATGAATGAAATTTCATGAAATAAATGGAATTTTCTACCAGATTATGGTTGAGGGACAGACTTGGCCAATGGACTCGTTAATCTATATGAGGATACTGGATCTGATTCACTGAATTGTGTACTTAGAATGTGATCACATTGACCCAAATACTCTCTTTTACTGGGACTATGGTATGATCACTTGCCACCTCTCTGCCTTAGCCAGTGGTGTGTGACCAAACAATATAGCTGATTTAACTGTTTGGCCTTGGAGACAGTAACTGTGGCCTCATTAGTGCCATAGTCATATGGTATGACTACACAAAAATAACTGACTAAAGAGAAATCTATTACTTGACCTTCCAGTGCTTTCTTTCTTACATGGAAAAAGTGAATAGAAATTTATTTTGAGACTGTTGATTTTGCCACTTGACTTTACTTTGCAGCAGGAAACCCTATTTCCTCTTTTTTTTTTTAAATTAAATTTTTTATTTATTTTCAGCGTAACAGTATTCATTGTTTTTTCACCACACCCAGTGCTCCATGCAATCCGTGCCCTCCCTAATATCCACCACCTGGTTCCCCCACCCTCCCACCCCGCCCCTTCAAAACCCTCAGGTTGTTTTTCAGAGTCCATAGTCTCTCATGGTTCACCTCCCCTTCCAATTTCCCTCAACTCCCTTCTCCTCTCCATCTACCCTTGTCCTCTATATTATTTGTTATGCTCCACCAATAAGTGAAACCATATGATACTTGACTTTCTCTGTTTGACTTATTTCACTCAGCATAATCTCTTCCAGTCCTGTCCATGTTGCTACAAAAGTTGGGTATTCGTCCTTTCTGATGGAGGCATAATACTCCATAGTGTATATGGACCACATCTTCCTTATCCATTCATCCGTTGAAGGGCATCTTGGTTCTTTCCACAGTTTGGCGACCGTGGCCATTGCTGCTATAAACATTGGGGTACAGATGGCCCTTCTTTTCACTACGTCTGTATCTTTGGGGTAAATACCCAGCAGTGCAATTGCAGGGTCATAGGGAAGATCTATTTTTAATTTCCTGAGGAATCTCCACACTGTTCTCCAAAGTGGCTGCACCAGTTTGCATTCCCACCAACAGTGTAAGAGGGTTCCCCTTTCTCCACATCCTCTCCAACACACGTTGTTTCCTGTCTTGCTAATTTTGGTCATTCTAACTGGTGTAAGGTGGTATCTCAATGTGGTTTTGATTTGAATCTCCCTGATGGCTAGTGATGATGAACATTTTTTCTTGTGTCTGGTAGCCATTTGTATGTCTTCATTGGAGACGTGTCTGTTCATATATTCTGCCCATTTTTTAGTATGATTATCTGTTTTGTGTGTGTTGAGTTTGAGGAGTTCTTTATAGATCCTGGATATCAACCTTTTATCTGTACTGTCATTTGCAAATATCTCCTCCCATTCCGTGGGTTGCCTCTTTGTTTTGATGACTGTTTCTTTTGCTATGCAGAAGCTTTTGATCTTGATGAAGTCCCAAAAGTTCATCTTTGCCTTTGTTTCCTTTGCCTTTGGAGACATATCTTGAAAGAAACCCTATTTCCTCTTAGGACCAGTCACTCCAGCCAGGTTCGCCCAGGGGTTATGAAAAGCTGGGCTCTATAGCTTGCAGCTCAGATGCCCCTGATACCACCAGACATTCCCAGATGCTCCTGGTGCTGGCAATGCTACCACTGTGGCACCTGGATGCTATTATAGCTTCCAATGTGCTTCATTGTCCTGTCCTGATACTGCTAAATGAATCTCTACCTCACGCTCTCTTCTGGTTCTTTATGTCACTAGCTCCATATTCAAAATCCTAGAGTTTGATCCTGATGATTGACTGAGCCTTGTTCATGCACCCATTTCCTAACTAGCACACTTCTTGGGAAAACAAGTATCCATCCTTTCCAGCTTCTTTAGGGGGAGGTAGACTGCCACCTGTGAAGATTTAAAAGGTGGGGAAGTACCCAAGACACGGAATGTGTGGAGACTCAGACAAATGCACTACAAGTTGGAAAGTGTAATGTATGTTCTGAGGTTGGAAAGCATGGAGAAAAAGTGGGGAAAACACTCTGGAAGTAGGACCCAGAACAAGGGGAACCCTGACAACCAAATGAAGGCATTTAGACTTTATTTGGTAGGCAGAAAAAGTCACTAGAAATTTCTGCATGAAGAGGTCAAAATGGGCTTTAGCAATAATGATCTGCAGCAGTTTGTATAGAAGAACATTTGGAGGAAGGAGATTTCGGAGGCAGAGAAACCAGTGAGCAGTCCAGGGAGTTATCTACACATGAAGTGATGGGTGTCTGAACTTGGATAGTGTCTGTAGCAAAGGAGGTGGAAAGAACAGGTGAGAAAATTGGGAGGTTAAATTCTAGAGCTTACTTAAAGAATCCACTTCCCTCCAAGCATTCTCATATTCAACATTCTTGATAGCATAAGTATGAATAACTCATTAAGAAGTATTCTTCTATTGCAAAGAGAACCCAGTGGCTGCTGAGGGCAGCACTCCTTAGAGTGTGGACAGCTGGGCTCTTGAGATCCTTGCAGCCAAATCTGCAAGATAAAAACTATTTTTACAGTAATATTGAGATGTTAGGTGCCTTTCTCACCATGGTGCCATTTACTCTGATGATACAAAAGCCATAGTGGCTAACACTGCTCCTCAGCACAAACCAAGGCAGTGGCACTGAACTATATCAGTAGTACACAGTAATCATTGTATTCTTTACCCACATACTTGTAAAAAAAAAAAAATGAAAGAAAGCTGTTTCACCTAAGAATATCTTTAATGATGCAGTAAAAATACTAAGTTTATTAAATCTTGATCCCTAAATACATGGCTTTTAAGAATCAGTGTGAGGAACTGGGAAGTACAAATAAAATCTACTGCACATCAAAATGTGCCAAACACAAGCATAATTGTTTGAATTGGAAGCTAAACTAGCTATCCCTGCCTCCCCTCCCTACACATCATTTTTACTTCAAACAACAACTGACAAATGATGATTTTTGAGCTTTAGCTGGTTGATAGACACTATCTTGAAAGTGAATGAAGTGAATCTGTCCTTTGGAAAAAATAGTTTTTGTTCCCAATGATAAAATTAAAATTTCAAAAGACCTGTATCTGTCAGCTAACCAACATCCTAACATTTAAAGATTTTTCCAATGAGATTATTGATGAAATTAATGGATGCAATTTAAAAATTATACAGTGAACTGTGTCAACATTTGAAAGATCTATATAACTCAGTGAGCAAATATTTGAAAAATGACCAGTGCAGGATGTTAAAAAGTCATGGGGAAAAAATCCATTCAAAGACCAAAACAAGCCAATAGATTTTATAACAAAGAATGAAAAATTCACTGGTATGGTTTTAGATTCTATATTGAAACTTACTTCTAAAAACTAATCTTGCCCAGTTTTGATGTTGTTACCATTGAAGAATATCTACAGTTCTCTTCCCTTCTCTAACTGTATATCTATGTGAGACTGGATTTATATTTCAACAATAACAACATATTACAACAGATTAAATATAGAAGCAGATATAGGAGTCCAACTCTTATCTATTTAAGCCATATTTTAGAGATTTGCCAAAATATAAATACCACTCTTCCAATTTTTCAGTTTTGGAAAATACATTATTGATGTTAATATATAAAGCGTTTTTTAATTTTTTATTTTTTTAGATTTTACTTATTTATTTGAGAGAGAGCAGGAGTTCTTGCCAGAGGCTCAGAAAAGGAGGGAGTGGAGAGAGACTGCTAATGGATATAGAAATTTTTTGGGGGAGAGGAGGGTAAAGAAAATGCTCTTGACTTGATAACAATGATGGTTTAAAACCTTGTAAATATACTAAAAATCACTGAATTATGTACTTTTTAAAAAAGACTTATTTATTATTTGAGAGAGAAAGAGGGGGGAGGGGCAGAGGGAGATAGAGAGAAACAGACTCCCCTCTGAATATGGAGCCGAATGTGGGGCTCAATCTCATGACCCTGAGATGATGACCTGAGCCAGAGTCAAGAGTCAGATACTTAACCTACTAAGCCACACAAGTGCCCTGAATTATACACTTTTAAATGGTCCATTTTATGGTATGTGAATTGAATCTCAATAAAAAAAAATTACACGCTGGGAAAAAAAAAAAAGCTATGTTAGAGGTTAACAGCTAATACTGAAATCATTCCTGTTGCAAAAATGTTTTGAGTAGCAGGGTTTGAGGGGTTGAATATTTGGTATAAATCATATAAAGATACAAATGTTGGTGATTTTAGAAATATTCAACCTTTCTATAATTTGCTTGAGGCTGGCTAGCCTTAGTGTTTTGCTTCATTTAGATGCTAATGATCACCACCATAACACAAAATCCCTACATTTTTCACTTTTAGCAATGGTGAGTGAGTTCAGTGACAGTGATTGAAGCCATCGGATTTCATGAGACTTGCTGACATCTCAGGGTACCTGCCATCAGGAAGAAAAGGAAGCCAGTTGGAAGGATATTGGCAGTTGGAATAGGGGTAGAGTGGGGAAGTGGTAGTCTTTGTAGGTATAGCAGCAGGACTGTCCTCGCAATGGTGATACACGAACTACCGGGCTAGAAGTAGCATCACTATTTGCAAAGGCTTACCCGTTATGGGGCAGAACTCTATTAACAGGTTCATTCCCTTGATGGCCAGACCAGCAACAATCTCAGAACCCCAGTCCTAACAGAAAGGGATTAAGGCCCATGTCCCAATGGCAGAAGACAGGAATTGTGAAAGACCAGCCACAGAGACTAGATGGTATTGAGGATTGTGAGGAAAATGCTTCAGATTTTGTGATCAGAGACTTCCACATCTTGTCTAAGTACCAAGCTGAGGTTACAGAACTAACTGTAGATCAAATCGATCTAGGATTTTTTTTTTTTCTTTTTTAAATCCGAGGCTTTCATTTTGGCTTGGGAGAAATGTCTGATGGTGTTAAATGCTTACTCATCTTGCATGTGGACTTTTGTTCGCTTTTTTTGTACAAGTTTTAACCAATGATGAGAATTTACTATTATTGAAAGACAAAATTACTGAGTTACTGGATATTACTGAATGACAAAAAAAAAAATACAATACAAATTGTTGGGAACACTGTATACTGACAACAAAGAAAATGGGGTTATTGAAAAGTGTTAATTATAGAAAAACATTCTTTGCAATTTTGTTGACTTTCATTGTATACTTTAAAATTGGTTTAATTTCCATTTTTAAGGATAAAACTTTTCTCCTCCTCTTTCATTGAGAACAAGCCCCAATTAACAGAAGTACAACAATGATTTGCATAACAATAACTTCTTGGCATTAGAGAAGCTTGGCATTTGGTTTTCTCTAAATGAAGGGTTTGTTCTCTGCAGGCCACAACAATATTTTTATCTTAATATTTTGTAATCTTTTCATTATTTCCTGAAATGTAAATTTCAGTACATAATATATCTTCATGCTCCTTGTTGGCATACCTGAAAACACCTTTTAAACTTTTATAGCTTGACCCAGTCTCACTTTCCATTTGTACCACTTCCTCCTGTGCTCTAGCCAACAGATTGGTCTTTTCCACATTCCCCAAATAATCCATGGTCTTCAGTGGCATCATACAGAATCAATTACTCCTAGCTCTGCATTCCCACCACACTTTACCTCTCCAGGCACGGTCATTTTTGTTTGTTTGTTTGTTTTTAATTAACATATAATGTATTATTTGTTTCAGGGGTACGGGTTTGTGAATCATCCATCTTACACAGCACTCATGGTAATTTTTTTTTTTACACTACATACACTCTAAGGTACTTATGCAGAGGTGCTTCAAGGTTCTCATGTATCTCAAGATTCTCCTCTCCTGGGTAGAGAGAAGAGAATGTACTCTAGAGTCAAATCTTAGTTGGCATTTTAACCCCACCACTCAAGACCGGGTTAAACTTGGTGACTCATTGATTTTCTAACCTTTAGTTTCCCATTTGTAAAATTGGATGAGTAATACCTAGGTTATAGGGTCATTGTGAAGGTTGAGTAGGATTCTGTAATACAATGGGCCTAGTGTATCCAAAAATGCTAACTCCTTGCTTCTCGTTCTCATTTTATAACATGTATAATTTTGACAATGTGGTTAGTATATCTCCCACTAGATTATACCAGCAGGGAGGGAGATGGAGCAGTATCTGGCCTAGACACCTTGACGAATGAATGAATAGCTCTGAGTTTTCTTTCCAAATTTCTTTGGAAGTTGTGGTTTTTTACCTGCTTTAAGTGAATAGTTCTGTGTTCACACCAGACATACACTCAATTCAATTGGGAAATTGAATGAGATTGGAAGTTTTTCATCTTCTCCCTCATCTTCAAGTTGTTTTAGATTCCAAATGGTCATACTTTCTAGAATCCTAAATGGAAATTTGAGATGAAAAATATTGTTTCTTCCTATTTGTACCTATTTTTAGTTAGCTTTTCATTCTGTTTGGATTATTTTGCTCTATGTAGTTCTAGGATGCCTTCCTCAACCTCATGGTTGGTTTTCAAATAATAAGGTTTTTTTGAGCATCTATAAGTACTTCTGTTTTCTTTCTCAAAATTAACCAGGCTCAGTAATGGCTTGTTAAGTTATGAAGTCATTAGATCCCCAAAATGCTTAGAGAACAAAAAATGACAACCATAATTGTTTCTATGAAAAATCTATAAAAGATAAATGAATGGTGGTTGAGTAATGGATTTTTATTCAACAAAGGATGAGATATTTAATCAGAGATGGTTTTTCTTTCAATACTATATTAAAAGCTTTCATATGTTCAAATTTAGAGTTATTGTCTTAGAAGGTACAATCATTACTGCAAGTTCTTACTTTTCTTTTTTAGAAAATTTTATTACCATGGAAAGTTCTCTCTGGGCAATGCTTTTGATCCTGAAAGTAATTCATATGTATCTTTTATGAAATTTTTATATTGGAATAAAATAGTTAAAAAAATACCAGGTAGCTTTTTCAAAAATTATACAAACCAGGATACTGTTGAAAATTAACTCTTTTTAATCATTTTAGAAGTGAAAGTTCAGAGGAGGCTTTGGCTTTGCCAGGAATACTCAGGAAAAGCTATGTAGAGTTCATTTTTGAGTGAAGTCTTGAATAATAGGAATTTCTCAATGAGGAAGTGAAGAAAGCATTTCAAATGAAGGGAATAACCTTTACTAGTCGATGTTGGGTTTAGCTTTTATGTGCTACCCCTACAAATGTTGAAAATAGGTATTACGTTAGTCTTTACTCTTTTTTTTTTTTTAAAGATTTTATTTATTTATTTGACAGAGAGAGAGATTACAAGTAGGCAGAGAGGCACACAGAGAGAGGGGGAAGCAGGCTCCCTTCTGAGCAGAGAGCCCGATGCGGGACTCGATCCCAGGACCCTGAGATCATGACCTGAGCTGAAGGCAGAGGCTTAACCCACTGAGCCACCCAGGCGCCCCAGTCTTTACTCTTTAGGTACGTGTACGTATTAGGAAGGTGAAAAGAATAGGCAATTTCTCCTTCTTTAGCCTCCTCTTCTCTTCTGGAACAAGTACCCAGGAAAACAGACTGAGCAATGTTCCAGGTTGCTACTGGAGTGTTTCAAGGATGCTAGAGTAGTGTCATTCCCCAAAAACATCTTTGTTCTACAAAGTCCTTTTCCTGCATTATCTATAAAAATTACAATCCTGAAACTCATTCATACTACCTTGTGAAAACTGCCTTAGAGGAGATTCCTGTTCTTTACCAAAGCCAAGTCTTTTCATAATCTGTGACTTGTTATATATATTATACTGCTCCCATTTATTTTATAAGCTTTATCTTGGAGACAGAATCCATATCTGTACTTTTTAATATTTTTCTATGAGTTTAATATAGTGCTAGAATCTAGATAGAGCTTCTTAAATACCTCTTAGATTGCTTCTTGATTTGACCATCATGGGAAAGAGAGGAACTGCTGAAAAAATATATAAGGCTATTCAAACTGCAGATATAATGGTAGAGGGGAATGTGTTTTGGGTATTTGCCATTGCCTTTCCACATCTACTCTCCATCCTACTCTGACTGATCTTTATGGATGGTATCAATTTGTTCCCTTGCCCTTTGGCTTCCATTTGGGTTTAGCAAATAGGAGGAACTGGAAGGAAATCTGAAGGACAGAAGGAGCAAGGTTAGGTTATTTATTCACACCATTCCCACTCTGCAGGAATTCATGGCTGCTTTCCTCTACCTGAGTCCACAGCTGCTTTTCAGTATCCTCCTCCCACACATATCACTATAACCCTCTTCAGTTTCCAGTAATTGCTTGCTCCTCTTGCCCCTTTAGATCTAGTAATGATAATGACTCCCAATTATTTTAGCCTTAGGGTGCTTCACTATCATTTGTTGATTTCCTTAACCCTGCCCACACCCTTCTGAAAATCTTTCCATTCAGCTCTCTCATTATTCATCTACTCATATCTTGCTGGGATTCTAACTGATACAGGTGGGGGCCATAACTTTCTGAGTAACTCTGGAAATCACAGTTTGCATTTTATTGTTGTTATTGTAGAGCAAGATTTTTTTTTTCTTAGTTAATGTGAGTATTTACTTTTCTGGGGGTGGGAGGAAAGACAGACATCCTGAGATGGACATTTGAGGAGACTACTATAATTTTAAATTATGACCTTCAACAATTTGTGGAGAAAACCAAATTTCTTACTCTGCACTCCATTTTTTAAAAGCTTATTTATGTAACAGAGATGTTTCCTGCCCAGTGATTCAATGATCCATTATTAACCAGCCTTGTTCATTCTAACACATTGTTTTAGGTGCTTAATTGACTCAGCCCTCCCATACAGATAAAACTTGCTTAGGAACCCCTTTGACTAGTAGAGTAATTATGTAGACAAGAATGTGAATTAAATGTTTGGGTGAATAACAATGATAGTCACAGTTTCCACTTTTTTTTTTTAATTGTTGACAGAGCAATAAGAAAGATCAAAATATTATTAGAAATGACTGAGATATAGGACCTTTAAGTAATTCTTGATATATGGAAGAATAAGGTAATCCTTAAATATTATTGCTGTTGTGGGTTTTTTGTTTTTGTTGTTGTTGTTGTTGTTGTTTTGGTAAAAAAAAGGAACATTCCCTTTTAGTTAAGGGCATATATTCATCAGATATTTTATGTTATCATGTATGATTTTTACATTTATATTTCCATAAACATGAGAAATAGCTAGTTGACAGCAATGCTATAATCTTAAGATTCTTTTTTAATGTTGTCCTCTAATTAGTACTAGGAAATGTGTACTTTTTGAAGCATATTGAGAAAAAATATTTCTTTAGAGTGTTCTTTCTTCATGATTCTTTTGGAGCCAATTTGTACTTGAATTAATGAAGAAGTCTCTCAATGTAACTGAAAACTATCATAAGTGAGAGCTCTAAAGACATAAAATATATGAATGAATGAGTTTTTTCTATAGAGCTTTAGAAATAGCCTAATAAAGTGTCTGAACAGCAATATAACAATTTTGTACTCATATGTTCTGTCAGACTATATTTGAGTTCCTTTTCTGTTTCTAGTCCCGGACTGAGCACTAAGGATATCTTTCATTAAAAGCCAATGTCGTGGAAATATTACATGTGTCAGGGGTGATGTTCAAATATTTAAAAATTCATATATCACAGTCTTATACAATCAGAAGCGAAGCCAGCAGTAAACAACAGATTTAGCTGGACCCCTATATCCTATCTGAGTTTCCCCAAGACTTAATTCTTGGTTTTATCACCTGAAGCCTCCAGGCCATTGACTGAAGATTTGTACTTGTCCCTTATTTGAGATCAGGCTAGCTGGGTCTCCCTTCTTTGTCTTTGTGTCCTTTGTTTCTGATTCTAGACTGTGCCATGTGCTTTGACTTTCCATTGTTCCTTTAAGTACTTCAGTCCTTCAGTCCCAGGTGCTGATTTGAATTTTGGATCTTCTACTTCCTTAGCCTCTGGTTATCCTCTTGACTTTTTAGTCACCTACTTGTTTCTGAGCTCCTGGTCATACTGCAATATATATTTCACTTCTTTAGTGTCCGTTACCATCCCTTCTCTGACCATCACATGATACTTCGTCTCTACTTTTCTTATAGTGTTTGTTTCTCTTGGTTAATTAAGTAAATGTCTTATTAATCCTTCTAGATTATGAACTTTTGACAGCAGAGAGCAATTCTTATATGTATTTTTAAAGATTTTTATTTTATTTGTTTGTTTGTTTGTTTTAGAGAGAGAGCAAGAGCATTAGTGGGAGGAGTAAAGGGAGGGGGAGAGAGAATCTGAAGCAATCTGCTCTCAGTACAGAGCCTGATGTGGGGCTTGATCTCATGACCTGAGCCATGACCTGAGCCAAAATCAAGAGTCATATGCTTAACTGACTGTGCCACCCAGGTGCCATGAGAGCAAGTCTAATAGAACTGGATATACATTAATAGCATCAGATATTAAGCAATTATTTTTACCTTGTTCAGTGCTATTATGGTTATGGTTTTCAAATTCCTTACCTAAAAGAAATATATACCGAAATACTTGTAAGGTGAAATATGTTTCTGGCATTTATTTAAAAATATCCTAGGAAACAAGTCTGGGGATACAGAGAAGATAAAATAAGGAAAATAAAATATTGGCAGTTAGTAAAATTGAATTATGGGTACATTGGGGGGTCGCTGTACTTTTTCTCTACTTATATGTTTGAAAATTTCCATAATAAAGGCTAAATTATATATAAATACAAGTTATACATAACTATAAATATAAATAAAAATAATGATAAATATAAATAAAAGACTATATTAAAATATTTGTTCACAGAATTGACTCCTGAAATTGCCCCTTCTCCTGGTCTGGAATGATTGCTGGATACCATAAACGTCTTCCTTATTCTTATCTAAAGGGAATGTCATCTGGGGTGGCCACTTGTTCTCACAATAGTTTCCTCTTTTCTGGGAATGGATCAAAACACAGACCAGGCCTCTAGTGGCCATACCTATGCTACATGGCACTGCTATGCTCCACCCAAGTTCATTGATCCAGATGTAGATGGACACACGCTTGAGCTAGTCACACTGTTTCTTCATACTCTTTCTTCTGACAAACTTGTAAGAGAGAACCACACAAACTTGTCAGATTGGAAGCCTGTGTGTTAATGGCAATGCCCAGAGATAAGGCCTATGAACTCGCACTGTGAGGTTTTCTAGTTGCCTTTTCCCCTATCTTCCTGTGGTTTTCATGTCCACTTCTTCCATTGCTTCCAATGCCTCAGTATTTGCCCAGTAAATCCCTCTCCCTACTGTTTTTTGTTGAAGTCATCCAGAATTTGTTTCTGTTACCTAGAATAATAAAGAAAACTTATTTGATGTGTCATCTAAGTGAAATGAACTCATGCACATAATAAGGAACAGAATGTCTGAATTCAGCACATTTCTGCATATGAAACATTTTTGTATGTTATTGTGCAGAGGATTTCCTTTCTGCCTGCTTACTTTCCTACCTTTAACAATAATCACTGAGTACCTACTATGTGGCTACACTGTGGCAAGTGCTGATTATGATGAGAAAAACAGAGAAAGTTCTTGCCCTCATGGAGCTTACAATTTTATGGGGGAAATAGGTATTATTAACTAATGATACTCACCATTGTGTTATTAGAGAGATGAGTATCCAAAAGGAAAGGAATATATTTCAAAGAAGGTAAAGAACCAGAGAACCTGATTAAGAATGGATGGGGAGTAGGGAGTCAACTTGATTTGAGGGCTAAAAGATAAACAATTTATAATTATATGAGAGGACATTGAAATGAAGATGGGAGTGAAAAGTCATTCTTGAAAAGTTGACTTCCAGAATTCTGTCCAATCAACAAAATGGATGGAAACAGAACTCCTACATGCAAAAAGATGTTTGTCACTGTCTGATTAATAGTTAAGACTACTTTGGAATCTGTTTAATGTTCACCATTAGGATAATAGTTAAACTAGTACATTCACTTTATTATAAGATCGAAATCTCCCTGAGGTTTTACTGGCCAGAACTGTGACACATCTATACTTTCTAAGCTAGGTACCAGTAAGGGCAATTGTAGTGAATGGCTTAGAGAATAATCTTGATTTGTGACCCTCAGGCTAGAGAAAAGCTCGCATCCCCTAAAGCACATGGGTTTTATATGAGCAAGACAGTTAACAAAAAGAAATGACTATTACTTGGACAACCAACAATGTGTGAGGCAGACAAGTCAAATGACCTGGGCAGGAGCTGTTCTATAGGAGTTGTATGAAGGGAAGTTTGATTGGAGAGGGTTTGAATGAGAGTGAAAAGAAAATAATTACAGCAGTAAGTATAGACAACTCTTTTGAGAATTTTTGCTATAAAAGCTAGAAGAGAAATGAAGTGGTAGATGGACAGTGATGTAGGGACCAAGAGAGATTTGTATCTAAGATTGGAGAAATTACTGCATGTTTAATGTTAATGGGTATGAATCTATAGAAAGGCAAAAGTTGAGATAAAGAAGAGAGGAAATGATGTTGATTAAGGCAGAGTTGTTAGGTATGAATGCACACATGGGAGATTGGTCTCAGGAGGAAGATAATACCTCCACAGTGATAGGAGGCCATGGGCCCAGATGCGGTAGATGTGTAGATAGGGTAGGGAGCTTGTGTAAACTCTCTTCTGATTGCTTTTGCAGAACCCCAACATGTAAAGTATTGAACAGGTTTCTCAGGAAGGTTAAATTCTTGTGTGGCAGAGAATATTTCATTGTATCCCCATGAATAATTTCTATGATGTCTTGATTCTTTATTTTAACTAGGCTGATTGTTAGTACAGTAAGGTAATTGTTCTAAAACTATATTTATAAATAGATCCATGGGATCAGTGTTAGGATAGAAGGAAGTGTCCGTGTACTTTGAATAAAATTCAAACTCCTTACTGGAGACTACAGATCCCTACATAATCTGATCTTTGTCTACCTCTCTAAACATACCAAGTATTATTCTTCCCTTGCTTATTCTGTTCCAGCGAAATTGTCTGTCTTTCTTTTTTCCCCAATGTCAAACTCATTTTAGTTTTGTGATCTTTGTACTTCCTGTTTCCCTCTTCTTAAAACACTTTTCCATTAGGTATGCATACGGCAGTCTCACTGACATCATTCAGGGCTCAGTGAATCTCCTTAGTCCCTTGATCTAAAGTTGTGATACCCTGACCAGCCACTAGTGTATTACTGTATTTTGCTTCTTTGTAGTATTTAGCACTAACCAAAATTCTACATTGAGTTAGTTGTTTGTCGTAGGTTATTATATGCACTGAAACATATATACTTGTTTTAGAGAATGGCTTAAGAAATACCAAAGGAAGGACAGCAAATAACATGTAATTCTCCTCATCTCCTTAGACATAGATCAAGTATGCTGATCTATTTTATAAAATATTTAACAAAAATGCTAGGCAAACTTAAGAGCCACAGTGTTCACTTGCAGCAGGATGTTCAATAGTAGGGGAAATGCAATCCAAGTCTTTGCTTTTATTCATGTAGTAATGCTTTGGCTTCTTCCTTTGGGCCTCTAATATGGAAACAATCAACTCAGAAGTCCTAGAACACTAAAATGTTCCAACTAAACAAGAAAGTATTAGATTGGAAAAGAAATCTGACTCTAATTTTTAAAAAATTTTTCTGACTAGTTTTTTCTTTTTTTTAAAAAATGTATTCTGCCATTTATTTTGTTTTTTTTTTTTTTATTAACATATACTGTATTATTGGCTTCAGGGGTATAGGTCTGTGAATCATCAGTTTTACACAATTCACAGCATTCACCATAGCCCCAGTGTCCAAAACCTAGCTCCCCAATCCCTTCCCTCACACTTCCCAGTAACGCTCAGTTTGTTTCATGAGATTAAGAGTCTCTGTCTTTCTCTGATTGGCTTATTTCACTCAACATAATACCCTCTTGTTCTATCCATGTTGTTGCAAATGGCAAGATTTTATTTCTTTTGATGGCTGCATAGTATTCCATTGTATACATGTATACCACATCTTCTTTATCCACTCATCTATTGATGGACATCTAGGTTCTTTCTATAGTTTGGCTAAGGTGGACATTGCTGCTATAAACATTCAGATGCATGTACCCCTTCAGATCACTACATTTGTATCTTTAAGGTAAGTACCTAGTACTGTGATTGCTGGGTCGTAGGGTAGCTCTATTTTCAACTCTTTTCTAGAGTGGTTGCACCAGCTTGCGTTCCCACCAACAGTGTAGGAGGGTTCCCCTTTCTCTGCATCGTCACCAACATCTGTCATTTCCTGACTTATGAATTTTAGCCATAATGACTGGTGTGAAGTGATATCTCACTGTGGTTTTGATTTGTACTTCCCTGATGCTGAGTGATGTTGAGCACTTTTTCATGTGTTTATTGGCCATTTGGATGTCTTCTTTGTAGAAATGTCTGTTTGTGTCCTCTGCCCATTCTTGATTGGATTATTTGTTCTTTGGGTGTTGAATTTGAAATGTTCTTTATATATTTTGGATTAGCCCTTTATCTGATATGTCATTTGCAAATATCTTCTCCCATTCTGTCAGTTGTCTTTTGGTTTTGTTGACTGTTTCTTTTGCTGTGCAAAGCTTTTGATCTTGATGAAGTCCCAATAGTTCATTTTTGCCCTTGCTTCCCTTGCCTTTGGCGATGTTTCTAGCAAGAAGTTGCTGCAGCTAAGGTCGAAGAGGTTGTTACCTGTGTTCTTTTCAAGGATTTTGTTGGATTCCTATCTTACATTGAGGTCTTTCACCCATTTTGAGTCTATTTTTGTGTGTGGTGTAAGGAAACGGTCCCGTTTCATTTTTCTGCATGTGGCTGTCCAATTTTCCCAACACCATTTGTTGAAGAGACTGTCTTTTTTCCATTGGACATTGTTTCCTGCTTTGTCAAAGATTAGTTGACCATAGAGTTGAGGGTCCATTTCTGGGTTCTCTATTCTGTTCCATTGATCCATGTGTCTGTTTTTGTGCCAGTACCATACTGTCTTGATGATTACACTTTGTAATAGAGCTTGAAGTCTGGAATTGTGATGCTGCCAACTTTGATTTTCTTTTCCAACATTCCTCTGGCTATTCGGGGTCTTTTTTGGTTCCATATAAATTTTATGATTATTTGTTCCATTTCTTTGAAAAAAATTGATGGTATTTTAATAGGGATTGCATTAAATGTATAGACTGCTTTTGGTAGTCTAGACATTTTCACAATATTTGCTCTTCTAATCCATGAGCATGAAATGTTTTTCTGTCTTCCTCAATTTTCTTTTCTTTTGTCTTCCTCAATTTCTTTCATGAGTACTTTATAGTTTTCTAAGTACAGATTCTTAGCCTCTTTGGTTGGTTTATTTCTAGGTATCTTATGGTTTTGGGTGCAATTGTAAATGGGATCGACACCTTAATTTCTCTTTCTTCTGTCTTGCTATTGGTGTATAGAAATGCAACTGATTTCTGTGCATTGATTTTATATCCTGACACTTTACTGAATTCCTGTATAAGTTCTAGCAGTTTTGGAGTGGAGTCTTTTGGGTTTTCCACGTAAAGTATCATATCATCTGCAAAGAGTAAGAGTTTGGCTTCTTTTTTGCCAATTCAGATGCCTTTTATTTCTTTTTGTTGTCTGATTGCTGAGGCTATCAGACTTTTAGTACTATGTTGAACAGTAGTGGTGATAGTAGATGGTCCTGCCAACTTCCTGACTTTAGGAGAAAAGCTCTCAGTTTTTCCCCATTGAGAATGATATTTGTTGTGGGTTTTTCATAGATGGCTTTGATGACATTTGAGGTATGTACCTTTTGTCCCTACACTGTGAAGAGTTTTGATCAAGAAAAGGATGTTGTGCTTTGTCAAATGTTTTTTCAGCATCTGTTGAGAGTATCATATGGTTCTTGTTCTTTCTTTTATTAATGTATTATATCACGTTGATTGATTTGCAGATGTTGGACCAAACTTGCAGTCCAGGAATAAACTCCACTTGGTCGTGGTGAATAACCCTTTTAATGTACTGTTGGATCCTATTGGCTAGCATTTTGGTGAGAATTTTTGAATCCATGTTCATTAAGGATACTGGTCTGTAATTCTCTTTTTTGATGGGGTCTTTGTCTGGTTTTGGGATCAAGGTAATGCTGGCCTCATAAAGTGAAGTTTGGAAGTGAGTTTGGAAGTTTTCCTTCCATTTCTATTTTTTGGAACAGTTTCAGGAGAATAGTTATTAATTCTTCTTTAAAAGTTTGGTAAAATTCCATGGGAAGCCATCTGCCCCTGGGCTCTTGTTTTGGGGAGATTTTTGATGATTGCCTCAATCTCTTTACTGGTTACGGGTCTGTTTAGGTTTTCTATTTCTTCCTGGTACAGTTTTGGTAGTTGATATGTCTCTAGGAATGCATCCATTTCTTCCAGATTGTAAATTTGCTGGTATATAGTTGCTCATAATATGTTCTTATAATTGTTTGTACTTCTTTGGTGTTGGTTGTGATCTCTCCTCTTGCATTCACGATTTTCCCAATTTGGGTCCTTTCTCTTTTCTTTTTGTTAAGTTCGGCCAGGGCTTTAGTGATCTTATTAATTCTTTCAAAGAACCAGCTCCTGGTATCATTGATTTGTTCTATTGTTCTTTTGGTTTCTAATTCATTGATTTCTGCTCTGATCTTTGTTATTTCTCTTTTCCTACTGGATTTAGGATTTCTTTGCTGTTCTTTCTCCAGCTCCTTTAGGTATAGAGTTAGGTTGTATATTTGAGACTTTTCTTGTTTCTTGAGAAAGGTTTGTATTGCTATATACTTTCCTCTCAGGACTGCCTTTGCTGTATCCCACAGATTTTGAACAGTTGTGTTTTCACTTTCATTTGTTTCCATGAATATTTTTAGTTCTTCTTTAATTTCTTGGTTGACCCATTTGTTCTTTAGTAGGATACTCTTTAGCCTCTATGTATTTGAGTTCTTTCCAACTTTCCTCTTGTGTTTGAGTTCTAGCTTCAGAGCTTTGTGGTCTGAAATTATGCAGGGAATGATCCCAATCTTTTGGTACCAGCTGAGACCTGATTTATGACCCAAGATGTGATATATTCTGGAGAATGTTCCACGTGCAGTAGAGAAGAATGTGTATTCTGTTGCTTTGGGATGGAATGTTCTGAATATATCTGTGATGTCCATCTGGTCCAGTGTGTCATTTAGAGCCTTTATTTCCTTGTTGATATTTTGTTTAGATGATCTGTCCATTTCAGTGAGGGGGGTGTTGAAGTCCCCTACTATTATTGTATTATTGTCGATGTGTTTCTTTGATACCCATGTTAGGGGCATAGATACTTAAAATTGTTATATCTTCTTGTTGGGCAGACCCTTTGAGTATGATATAGTGTCTGTCCTCATCTCTTATTGTAATCTTTGTCTTAAAATCTAATTTATATGATACAAGGATTGCCACCCCAGCTTTCTTTTGATGTCCATTAGCATGGTAAATTTTTTCCCGCCCCCTCACTTTAAATCTGGAGGTGTCTTTGGGTCTAAAATGAGTTTCTTGTAGACAGCATATCAATGGGTCTTGTTTTTTTTTTTTTAATCCATTCTGATACCCTGTGTCTTTTGATTGGGGCATTTAGCTCATTTACATTCAGGGTAACTATTGAAAGATATGAATTTAGTGCCATTGTGTGGCCTATAAGGTGACTGTTACTATATATTGTCTCTGTTCCTTTCTGGACTGTTACTTTTAGGCTCCCTATTTGCTTAGAGGACCCCTTACAATATTTTCTGTAGGGCTGGTTTGGCATTTGCAAATTCTTTTAGGTTTTGTTTGTCCTGGAAGATTTTGTCTCTCCTTCTATTTTCAATGACGGCCTAGTTGGATATAGTGTTCTTGGTTGCATATTTTTTTCATTTAGTGCTCTGAATAGATCATACCCGTCCTTTCTGACCTTTCAGGTGTCTGTGGTTGGGTCTGCTGCTAATCTAATGGTTCTACTGTTAGAACCATTACATTACATTCTACTGTTAGAACCATAACATGTTGTATGTTATAGACCTCTTATCCCAAGTTGCTTTCAGGATTTTCTCTTTGTTATTGAGACTTGTAAGTTCTACTATTAGATAATGGGGCGTTGACCTATTTTTATTGATTTTTGAGGGGGATTCTCTGTGCCTCCTGGATTTTGATACTTGTTCCCGTCACCAAATTAGGGAAATTCTCTGCTGTAATTTGCTCTAATATACCTATTTTCCCTCTCTCTCTTTCTTCTTCTTCAGGGTTCCTAATTATTCTAACATTGCTTTGTCTTATAGTATCACTTATCTCTCAAATTCTCCCCCATGATCCAGTAGTTGTTTATCTCTTTTTTTTCCAGCTTTTTTGTTCTCCATTATTTGGTCTTCTATATCACTAATTCTCTCTTCTGCCTTATTTATTCTAGCAGTAAGAGCCTCCATTTTTGATTGCACATATATATATATATGTGTGTGTGTGTGTGTGTGTGTGTGTGTATGTATATATCTATATACATGTATACATCTATATACATCTATATACATGTATATAGATATATACATACACACACACACACACACACACATACTAGACTCGTGAATAGAACAAGGCCACATATTGATTTTGGGTGTATTTTGGTCTTTTAGAAGAAACTACCTCTCAAAATTTTAAAGAAAGAAAAACTTATATATATATATATATATATATATATATATATAAACTTATATATATATATAATGGTAAGCATGATGAAGGGATGGAATAGGACTATAAAGATGAAAATTTTAAAATATTCTAAAAAAGGAATAGATAAGATAAGAAGTTGGTTGAAAAAAAGGATTTAAAAAAAAGAGGAAAGAATGTGATCAGGCTGGAGATTAGAACAAAGCCATGCACTAGATTTAGGGTATATTTTGATCTGTTAGAAAAAACTGTGTACCAAAATTTTAATGAAAGAAAAACCTATATGTATAAAAAAATAAGGTTAAATACAATGAAGGGATAGAATATGACTATAATAATGAAAATAAAGAAAGATTTTTTAAAAAGGTATTGGTAAGATAAAAAAGTTAAAACAGTAAAGAGGAAAAATTAAAAAAATAAAATAAGCAAAAAATAAAATTAAAAAAATTTAACTTTGAAAAACTGAAGAATCATGGGAACAAAGCCATGAATTCTATATGCTGTGTTCCCATAGCTCTGGAGTTTTGTAGTTCTCAGTGATTGGTGAATTTGATCTTGGCTGCATATTCTTGCTAATCTTCTGGGGGAGGGGCCTATTGCAGCAATTCTCAAATGTCTTTGCCTGAGATGGAATTGCACCGCCCTTGCCAGGGCTGGTGAAGTAATGTGCTCAGTTTTGCTCTTGGTAGATTTTGTTCCCTGAATGCTTTCCATACAGCTTTGGAGAATGAGAATGGAAATGATGCCCTTCCAATCTCAGGCTCCATAGGAGCCAGGAGCTCGGGACCCCACTCCTCAATATGCCCCCAACGAAAAGCAGTCAATCACTCCTGTCTCCCTGATCACTGGCCCCACTCTGTGCTCACCCAGCCTGTGACTGAGCGTTTCTATCTCTGGTGCATTGACCCATCTGGAGTCTCCAAACTCAGCAGATTCCTGCAGTGCTATCTTGCACCACTCCTCCTGGAGGAGGTAGGAGGTTGTCTCCCCAGATCTGCCATTTGTGGGGTCCCTGCTTGAAGAGCAGTGGCCCCACTGTGCCTCGGATCATGGTTTGGGGTAACCTTGAGCTGAGAGTTCACTCCTCAGCTCCGTGTATGCAGCCAGCTTCCCTGCTCTGATACCTGGCAGCTCTGCCACAGTCAGACACCCCTGGTCTTTTTGTGACCTCGTGCGTTCTGAGACCACACTTTCCCTATGAGGGCTCCACCCTTCACTTAGCCCTCTGGAACGACATCCCTCAGTGGAGTTGAGGCTGGACGAAGACTCTCCTGCTGCTGGTGGGGCTGCTGCTGCCCTGGGAGAGTGGATGGGTTTTGGGAGACAAAGTGGTCTCAGATACAGAACTCCAGGAAATGTCCACCCAGGAGAGTAAGCACATTAATAAGGAAATTAAAAATGGTCTCAAGGGGGTAAAACAGATAAAGCACTAATAGAACAAGTAAATGAAAGTACGCCAGTCACTACTCAGCAATTCAGAAGAGGCCAAGAAGAAGAAAGAAGATGCCCTACATGATACCAAGGATTCTGAAATGAAGCTGTAGGCATCCCAGGGGTTGTGTGATGACACCATGGTGGCCCTCTGGGAGAAGTGTAAGTCCTGCCTGACACAGACCTTCATGAATTTCTACACACATGTCTGTAGAACCAGCTCCCACCTGGTTGGCTGTCAGCTCAAGTTGTTCCTGAACTGGTTCTCCCATCTACTTTTGGATTAATGGCAGCCTCATGGACTCCCTGCTGGAGAAAACTTGCAGCAGACCCATGCCCTGGACTCATGCAGGACAGCTTCAACCGGACATCTAGCATCATAGACAAGATTTTCCAGGACAGACTTCATCTGTGTGCCACAGGATACTTCTGCTACTCACCCTTCAGCTCATTCTAGGAGAGGCCTCTCTTCTTCAATCCTAAGTCCTGCATTGCCTGGAGTAGAATATATTTCCCTGCATATTAATCCTTGAACTTCCACAACATGTTTTGGCCCCTCTTTGACATGACATACCAGGCTCAACAGGCCCTGGATGTCACCTTCATAGAATTCCCTACCACTTTCCAGTGGAATTCACAGAAGACAACCAAGACCATGCCATGTTCAAGGAGATCCATCACAATTCCACAGCTTCACTGAGGATGAAATACCAGTGTGACAAATGCCAGGAGATCTTGTCAGTGGACTTTTCGGCTGACAACCCTCTCAAGTCCAGCTATGACAGGAGCTTAACAGTTCCCCCCAGCTTGTGGAGAAGTTCACCAAACTGTACCCTGAGCTTCTGCAGTCCTCCCAGGAAAAGGTCAACACATCCTCTCTGCTGAAGCAGCTGAATGAGCAATTTATCTGGGTGTCCGAGCTGGCTACTCTCACTCAAAGTTAAGAGCCGTTTTGTCTCCAGGTCACTATGATGAGTTCCCAGACTTCTGACTCTAATGTTCCCTCTGGCCTCACTCACTAAGGTGATTTCAGAGCTCTTTGACTCCTGACTTCATCACTGCGATGGTCCCAGAAGTCTCCAGGTATAATTGTAAGTTTATGGAGACTGTGGCAGAGAAAGCTCTTGAGGAATACTGCCAAAGAACTGGGAGAATTAGATGTAAACATTACCTCTTCAAATATGAGGGTGTCTGAATTCAGTTGTCCCCAAGATGAGCCATGAGCCCCTAGAGAGAGCTCTGCATGTCACCAAGTGACCAGGCCTTGCCTTGAGGCCCTCCTGTCCCCTCACCAGCCTTTCCTTCCTCTGGACTCTTCACTGCAATGCCTACCTTCACTAATCATGGGAAGAAATCCCCCTAACTCAATAAAACCACCAGTGTGAAAAAGAAAAAAAAAAAGAATGACATACGTTTAAATAAATAAAATAAAATGAGAATCTTTTTTGGTGAACAGAAATGTCATTTATTGACATATGCTTGTGTGCTTATTTAGACAAATAGAGAATGGATGAATTATTTGATTTGAAACTCCTTACTTTATCAGTTTCTCTGAGATGCTCATAAATTGTGTCATTTATTCACTAATTATTTCAACTTAGTGCTAAGAGGTAATTTTCATGGGTTTTTCCATGTTTCTGCACATCTTGTGAACAGAGTTAGTGATAGCCTTTTGTTCTGGATGATCTTTTCAAAGATGTCTGGGACTAAACAGAGATAATATCTCCCTCTGGAGCAGAGGGCCAGTATGTTTGCTATCCAGTATGATTATTTTCATTATTGTCCTCTTGAGCAGCTTTGGACAGGTTTTCTTGCAGTCCAATCTCTTATAAGATAAAGTTGTGCTTTCTCAAGCTCAGGGTATCTCAGCTATGATGCAAACCCATTGGGTGAGCAGCACTTGCCTAGGCTGCTCTGTGTAACCTATGGAACTTGAGGGATAGGAGGAACCAGCACAAACATAAATTTCAAGGTGTTGACTATGCCATGAGTAACACAGTCTTTTGTCTGCAACCCAAGACTCCTGTGTCTTTTGCCACTACCCAAAAAAACCTGTGGCAGACTAACTTGTCAGCTTGCAGAAGTTGGCAAAATCTCAGCTGTAACAATATTTTTGTTGTTGTTGTAACAATTTTTGATACTTGTAGGAAGCATCATCTTCAGGGATATGGTTTGGAAAGGTTTTTTTCCTGGATGTCATCAAGGCTTGACCTGAATCAGGATCCCTGGTAGGGATCATTACTGGATGATCAGGGTGGGGCAGATTTGAATCTGGAGGGAAAAGCATTGCTGGCCTGAGGCAAATATCAGGGTTGATTAGTCTTATCTAAGAAAAGCCATCTAAGCTGTATTTGAAGTAGACCTGAATGAGTGAACAGACTAGGAAGTAGGCAGCCCTCAAGAGGTAGGATGGCTCAAGTAAGCACATATCCCAGACAAAAGTGGTCAGAAGCTGGATGGCAAAAAGTAACCGCTTAATTCCTTTCTATTCTAGAGCATGACTTTTCATACCGAATGTGCTCTTTTTCCTTCTCCAAAAGTGATCCTTGTGTAAGACTTCGAGTTCTTAAATTGCTAGGTTCTTGGGATGTTCTAGTCCCAGATCTGGCAGACCCTAGTCATTGTCACTATTCGTGTTTAAAGAAAATGATGCTCTTTGCCTGATCAGGAGCATTGGCTGAACTGTGATATTTTCCTTTTTTAAGGTGTGCTGGTTCCTGGTGTCCAGTTGCCTAGGCTCTTCTCCAGGATAGGTTTCTGCTCTCGGGACAAGTAACCCTTAACTATTGGGGTGAAAGTATGACACCTTGAGCCTTAAGAGATCACTAGGGACAAATAAAAACAACCAACCAACCAAACAAACAAAACAAGTTAATAGTGGCTTCAATAGTAACAAATTTCCAAACGATGTGTCATTCAGTTTTCTCAGTATAAACAGTTACAGTTCCCTCAGGAATTTGGAACTGTTGATTGTGCTCTTTCTAAAGTGGAATGTGGTTAAAATAACAGCTGTCAATCCAAGCTGGCAGGCCAAAGCAGTGGTGGCTAAGCCTCTTTGTACTCATAAATAGTCTTATAAAAATGGATATGCCATGAAATGCAATGGTCACTGCATGATCATGTGGAAGTGTGTAAAGAAAATTCCCCAGATATTTCAGACACTTAATTTCGGCCCTAATTATTGTGCCCCTCTGAATAGCTTATCAGTTATTCTATCAATGTTATTGGCAGAATCAACAAAAATACAAATTATTATTATTATTATTATTATTATTATTTTGAGAGAGAGAGAGAGGAGAGGGGCAGAGGGAGAGAGAGAATCTTAAGCAGGCTCAATGCCCAGTGCAAAGCCTGGCATGGGGCTCCATCTCAAGACCCTGAGATCATAACCTGAAACTGAAATCAGGAGTCAGACACTTAGCTGACTTGAGTCATCCAAGCACCCCACAAATTTTCATTACTTTAAGGAGAACATTTAGGAGCAGTTTATCTTAGAAATGTATAGTCATAGGTTGCCTTTCAGTTTGATTATTCTTATATGCTTATATAATCTCATATATAAGCAGTGGGGAACATGCTTCTGGAAGTTGAATTTGGAATAAAAAAGGCAACATGAGTGAAAAAAATCCCAAAGTATAGGCCTTGGTCTTGAAGCAGGACTGGCTATCATAAACCAAGTTCAAGAGAAACCCAGGAGAAGCAGGTAGGATGAGAAGGCATTAGGAATTCTAGACCGCCTTGGATTTTAGGACAGCTAGTTAAGAGGGAAGATTAGAAGTGTAGGAAAGCAAAAGAAATCTTTAGCTTGGTGGCAGAGAATGGGAAAAGCAAATACAGGTAGAAAGACTATTCAGGCTTATCTGTGGCTCAGGGTAAGTAGGACCACTATAAACAAAACAAAGCACCAGACAAGTGTCTGACCAGACTGCTTTAACAGGGCAAATTAGGGAGCTATAAAGAACCTGCAAACTATAACCCAGTCTGTTCTGTGCCTGGTGATAGCTGTGTTGTTAGGAGCACCCAGAGCAAGTTTGTGTCTCCCTCCTTTGGCTACAGAACAAAATTTCTCTGATGGGGAGCGTTCTCTCCAGGCTGGGTTGGTTAAGAGCCTCTCAGCCAAGTCTGGAATTAGTATAAGCAAGATTAGAGCTAAAGCTAAATGCAGTAATTCAGAGGGAGATTTATATACACTATCAAACTGAGGGACAAGAAGGTATCAGAAGTTCTGGGAAGGAGTTGGGGTAAGCATTCCTTTTTATTCAGTGTATATTATGTGCCAGGTTCTATGCTAGGGTTTGGGATTACAAAGCTGAGAAGACAACACCTCTGATAATTTAGAGTGCCATTGCTAAACTAGACAAGCTGATTGCAATCAAGTGTATATAGATTGGTATATACACTTGGTATAAAGATTACTATAGGACTCTCCAGGAGTACACAAGGTGGGGGTGAAGGCAGAGATTATAAAAGATGGTCTCCTGGAGGAGGTGATCATCAAGTTATGTCAAGAAAGATGAGTAGGGGGGAGGTTTGAGTAAATCCTGTGAATTGAGAGAAGGCATGATTCATTCTGTAACCTTCAAGGTTTTAGGGTAAATGAGGCTGGAGAGCCATAAAGAACATCACATATTCTCCACAGTGGTAGAGAAACTCAACCACTCAGTTTTCGGTTTCTCAGAGCAGCTCCACTCATGGACAATAGTGGCAGTCTTAATTACCTTTGTGCCTTCTCTAGGCTATCTTGTGAGGGTTTCCTCAGAGTTCTTCACAGTTCTTCACAGAGTCCAAGCTCTCTCTTCAAGGGCTAGAGGGTGTAGAGGGATTAGAAATGACCTCTTTATTTCATATATACTGACATGCTGAGATGCCAGCTCTCTCCCTCTTTGGCTTTGGAATGAGGTCGCAAACCAGCATACCCAGGTAAACCCATGGTGACTTTTTCTGTGAATTCTCCCCTTAGCAGAGGGATATGGACTGACACATGTCAATAAAGAGCAAACTCTGGGGCATGTGCTAATGACAGACAACTCTTGGGCCTTTTCCCCTGAGGAGAACAGGTCTATTATATCCTTTAGGTCTTATAGTCCTTGGGCTGAATTCATATTTACCATCTTCCTTTCTTGTTTAAAGATGTTGCAGAAAATGAAAATGTCATGTTTGTTTAGTATTGCTTAGATATTATCTATGGTGGGGGATTGTTGCTATGAGTATTTGTTATGAATGCTCAAAAAGGCAGAGTGTGGGCTAAAGTGAAAGTACAAGAACACTGTATTAACCACAAGATTCTGATGGTTCTGGTGCTAGAAGGCAAGTTATGTGGCTTGCGTTGCCCACCTCATGTGGCTATTTGTAAGATTAAATCACAAAAGGTATATGAAAAGGAGGTGTCCCTAGGATACTATATAAACATAAGACGTTATTATTTGACTTGTTCCTTAACTAGCTTACTAAAAAAAGAGCATTTTTTTCTTTTGAAGTGTATCTTTTAGCTAAGAATGAGTTACCATGGTATTAGAGATACTTTAATGAAACATTGACAAATAAATGAAAAAAAAACAATAAAATGTGGTTGTTCATGAGTTTAAAAAAACCTCCAAAATAGTTAACATACAGTGTAAATGAGTTTTAGGTGTACAATATAGGGATTCAACACTTCCGTATAGTATGCAGTGCTCATCATAGCAAGTACATTCCTTAATCTCCGTCACCTATTCCACCCACTCACCCACACACCTCCCCTCTCATAACCATCCATTTGTTCTCTGTGGTCAAGAGTCTGTTTCTTGGTTTCTCTCTCTCTCTTTTCCTTTGCTTGTTTGTTTTGTTCCTTAAATTCCATGTGCGAGTGAAATCATATGGCCTTTGTGTTTCTCTGACTGACTTATTTCACCTAGCATAATACTCTAGCTCCATTCACATCATTATAAATGGCAGGATTTCATTCTTTTTGTGGCTGAGTAGTATTCCCATTGTGTGTGTGTATGTATGTGTACACACATACACACATATACAGATATGTATATGTATGTATATCTCACATCACATATGTGTACACACACACATACATATGTATATATATCTCACATCTTCTTTATCTATCAGTTGATAGAGATGGCTCTTTCCATAATTTGGCTATTACTGATAATGGTGCTATAAACATCAGGGTGCATGTGCCCCTTTGAATCAGTACTTTTGTATACTTTGGGTAAATACCTAGTAGTGCAATTGCTGGGTCATAGGGTAGTTCTATTTTTAACTTTTTGAGGAATCTCCATGCCATTTCCATAGTGGCTGCACCAATTTTCATTCCCACCAACAGTGCAGGTGGATTCCTTTTCCTCCACATCCTTGCCAACATCTGTTGTTTCCTATGTTATTAATTTTCGCCATTCTGACAGGTGTGAAGTGATGGCATTGATTTACATTTCCCTGATGATGAGTGATATTGAGTATCTTTTCTTGTGTCCGTTGGCCATCTGGATGTCTTCTTTGGAGAAATGTCTGTTCATGTATTCTGCCCATTTTTGAATTGGATTATTTTTTGGGAGTTGAGTTGTATCAGTTCTTTTTAGATTTTGGGTTCTAACCCTTTATTGGATATGTCATTTGCAAGTATGTTCTCCCATGCTTCAGGTTGCCTTTTAGTTTTGCTGATTGTTTCCTTACCTGTGCAGAAGCTTTTTATTCTGATGTAGTCCTGATAGTTTAGTTTTGCTTTTATTTCCTTTAACTCAGGAGACATATCTAGAAAAATGCTACTATGGCTGATGTCAGAGATATTACTGCCTGTGTTCTCTTCAAGGATTTTTATGTTTCATGTCTCACATTTAGGTCTTTAATCCATTTTGAGTTTATTTTTGTGTATGGTATAGGAAAGTGGTGCAGTTTTATTCCTTTGTGTAGGTGTCTAGCTTTCCCAACACCATTTGTTGAAGAGACTTTTTTCCTATTGCATATTTTGCTTCCTGTGTTGAAGATTAATTGACCATATAATTGTGGGTTTATTTCTGGGTTTTCTATTCTGTTTAATTGATCTATGTGTCTATTTTTGTGCCAGTACCATGCTGTTCTGATTACTACAGCTTTATAGTATAACTTGATGTTTGGGATTGTGATACCTCCAACTTTGCTTTTCTTTTTCAAAATTGCTTTGGTTATTTGGGGTCTTTGTGGTTCCTTGCAAATTTTAGAATTGTTTATTTTAGTTCTGTGGAAATGCTTTTGGTATTTTTTAAAAAGATTTTATTTATTTGACACAGAGAGAGAGAGATCACAAGTAGTTGGAGAGGCAGGCAGGTGGGGGGGGGGTGGGAAGCAGCCTCCCTGCTGAGCAGAGAGCCCGATGAAAGACTTGACCCCAGGACCCCGAGATCATGACCTGAGCCGAAGAGCAGAGGCTTAACCCACTGAGCCACCCAGGTGCCCCTGCTTTTGGTATTTTTAATAAGGATTGCATTAAATCTTTAGATTGCTTTGAGTAGTATAGGCATTTTAACAATATTTGTTTTTCCAACCCAATGAGCATAGGATGTCTTTTCATTTCTTTGTATCATCTTCAATTTCTTTCCTTGATGTTTTATAGTTTTCAGGGTACAGGCCTTTCACCTCTTTCATTAGTTATATTCCTAGATATTTGATTATTTTTGGTGCAATTATAAATGGATTTGTTTTCTTAATTTGTCTTTCTGCTGCTTTATTATTAAGGTAAAAAATGTAAAAGCTTTCTGCACATTGATTTTGCATTCTGTGACAAAATTTGTATCCTGAATTCATTTATCAGTTCTAGTAGTTTTTTGGTGGAGTCTTTAGGATTTTCTATATATAGTATCATGTCATCTGCAGATAGCGAGAGTTTTACTTCTTTCTTACTAATTTGAATGCCTTTTATTTCCTTTGTTGTCTGATTGCTACAGTTAGGACTTCCAGTACTATGTTGAATAAAATTAGTGAAATTGGACATCCTTGTCTTGTTCCTGACCTTAGGGGAAAAGCTCTCAGTTTTTCATCATTGTGTATGATGTTCGCTGTGGGCTTTTCATATGTGGCCTTTATTATGTGGAGGTATGATCCCACTAAACCTATTTTGTTGGTGGATTTTTTAAAAAATCGTGAATGAATGTACTTCATCAAATGCTTTTTATGCCTCTATTGAAAGGGTCATATGGTTTTTATCCACTCTTGTTGATGTGATGTATCATGTTGATTGATTTATGAATATTGGATCACCCTTCACAGAAATAAATCCCACTTGATCATGGTGAATGATCTTTTTTGATGTACTGTTGCATTCAGTTTACTAGTATTTTGTTGAGGATTTTTGCATCTATGTTCATTAGAGATATTGGCCTGTAGTTCTCTTTTTTTGTGGTGTCTTTATCTGATTTTAGTATTAGGGCGAGATTGGCCTCATAGAATGAATTTGGAAGTTTCCCCTTTTCTTCTGTTTTTTGGAATAGTTTGGGAAGAATAGTATTAATCCTTCTTTAAATGTTTGGTAGAATTTGCTCATGAAACTGTTTGGTTCTGGACTTTTGTTTATTGGGAGGTTTTTGATAACTGAGTCAATTTCATTGCTGGTAAGTAGTCTGTTCAAATTTTCTATTTCTTTCTGCTTCAGTTTTGGTAGATTATACATTTCTAGGAATTTATCCATTTCTTCTAGCTCATCTAATTTGTTGGCATATAGTATTTCATAATATTCTTTTATAATTGTTTGTATTTCTGTGGTATTGTTTGTTATTTCTCCTCTTTCATTTCTGATTTTGTTTGAGTCAACTCTTGTTTTTGATGAGTCTGGCTAAAAGCTTATCAATTTTGTGGATCTTTTCAAAGAACTAGCTTTTGGTTTCATTGATCTGTTATATGTTTTCTTAGTTTCTATATCATTTACTTCTGCTCTTTATTATTTCCTTCCTTCTACTGGTTTTGGGTTTTATTTGTTGTTCTTTTTCTATCTCCTTTAAGTGTAAGTTTACTTTATTTGAGATTTTTCTTGTTCCTGGATGTAGGCCTGTATTTATTATAAATTTTTTTCCTAGAACTGCATTTGCTGCATCCCAAACGTTTTGAACCATTGTATTTTAATATTCATTCAAATTCCTATACTTTTTGATTTTTTTCTTTGATTTCTTGGTTAAGCCAGTCATTATTTAGTAGCATGTTATTTAACCTTTGTGTATTTGTGGTCTTTCCAGACTCTTTTTTTTTTTTTTTTTTTGGTGGGAGATTTCTAGTTTCATATTATTTTGGTCAGAAAAGATTCATGGTATGACTGCAATCTTTTTGAATTTGTTGAAACTTGTTTTGTGGCCTAGTTTGTGATCTATTCTAGAGAATGTTCCATGTGCACTTGAAAAGAATGTGTATTCTGCTGTTTTAGGATGGAATGTTCTGATGAATATATCTGTTAGATCCATCTAGTCCAGTGTGTCCTTCAAAGCTATTGTTTCCTTAGTTGGTTTTCTGTTTAGATGATCTGTCTAAAGATGTAAGTGGAGTGTTAAAGTCCCCTACTATTATTGTATGACTACCGATTAGTTCCTTTATGTTTGTTATTAACTATTTTATGTGTTTGTATTGTATTTTATGTGTATTCCCTTGTTAGGTGCATAAATATTTATAATTGTTTTTATCTTCTTGTTCGATTATTCCTTGTATTATTATAATATGGTGTCCTTTGTCTCTTTTTCCAGTCTTTGTTTTAGAGTCTATGTTATCCAATGTAAGTATTGCTACTCAGGCTTGACACCAATTTGCATGATAATGTTTCTCCATCCCCTTACTTTGAATCTGCAGGTGTCTTTAGGTCTGAAATGAGTCTCTTGTAGGTAGCATATAAGTGGGTCTTCCTTTTTTTATCTACTCTAAAACTGTTTTTTAAAATAGTTTCTTAAAGCATTGAATAATATTTAGGGCTTTTTATGTGTATTTTGGGCTCTCCCTGCAAACTGACAGTTATTTGATTCCATAATTCAATGTATTTTGATGAAGGAGCGCTGAAATATGCAGCACTTTTTTGAAAGACAATTGCTTTAAAAAAGAGCTTTAGCTTTGACAGCGAGAAAGGTATTGGTAATTTCCATAGATACATTAAAAAATGGGTAAAGAGGGGCACCTGTGTGGCTCAGTGGGTTAAAGCCTCTGCCTTCAGCTCAGATCATGATCCCAGGGTCCTGGGATTGAGCCCCGCATCAGGCTCTCGGCTCAGCAGGGAGCCTGCTTCCTCCTCTCTCTCTGCCTGACTCTTTGCCTGCTTGTGATCTCTGTCAAATAAATAAATAAAATCTTTAAAAAAATGGGTAAAAAATTCAGACAGGAGGCAGTAGGAGTGAACACACTGCCTGTTCTAAAAGTTTAGATGTGCAAGGGATATGAGAGGTCAGGAAATATATGGAGGTGA
Organism: Martes martes; assembly: GCF_963455335.1. Lineage (NCBI taxonomy): Eukaryota > Metazoa > Chordata > Mammalia > Carnivora > Mustelidae > Martes > Martes martes. The sequence continues at coordinate 29,873,943 of NC_137890.1, read as the reverse complement.
GGAAAGATTTGTTCTCAACCAAGGGTGATGCTTGATGTAAAAGTATTGCAAAAAGAGCACAAATCTTCACTTGGGCGATCATCACTATCAGGGATTAAATATCTGCCCCCAAGCTCCTCCTATCAGTCACCTGCCCTGCTTGCCAGACTATGAAAACTTCAGAGGGAATTTTTGTGGGCTTTGTGGACAGGAGGAGTATTTTTCCCTGACAGCCCCCCATAAGGCATTAGACATTGATTTGCAACTTGCAAACCTCCTAAAAACAAATGTTTAGAGCAGAGCCCCCCTTTTTTTTGATTTTCTCAACTAGAGAAGAAGTCATGTTAATAACTGCAGAGGCAACCTGCTTCTATAGGAACATAGGTGCAAGACAGACTGAAGTTCTTTTGTTCCTCCTTGTTCAAGGAAATACATGGCTTACACTCAGTAGGGAGCATTGACTTCAGAGTTATCAAAAGTATTATTTCTAATATTTCTACAAGTGGAAGACTATTCAAAATGAACTTATTAATTTCAATGAAGAAGCGCTTTCCTGCATTTTATGTAACAAAACTGCATAAATGGGCCATTATCACACTAGTGTTTAAAAAAAAAGCAAAAAAAAAAAAAGTTAAAACTCTTGAATATTTAGTATGGCTGGGAATTATATCATATTGATAATATGTTAATTCAATGTTTTCAATGAAGTCTTTCTAATTAGTACTCACAGATAACTTAATTCTATTCATGGGGGAATAAATTTGAATACCTTTATAATATACACCCACACTCAGAAGATTTTTTTAAATGAAAATTTGTAAGTACATTATGAAAATTCTCGTTCAGTGCATTAGTTATTAAATTCTAGAACCAAAATACTAAACTCATTGTTTTCTAAAAACAGTATTTAGTTTAATGAATAAAGTATAGTAGTCCTGTCAATAGTGGGAGATTAAAGTTAATGAAAGGCTGTTTAATAATTTTGAACATGCAAGTAATGAGTTTTAACTTTGTATTTTGTTGTATTATGAAAAGAGGTCAGAAACCTTTTGAAGATAGTGCCTATGTAATTTCATACTGGGCAAATCTTGTTTTGAGGCTAGTGTGGTAGTGCATATTATGCTGAACAGATATTTCTTGCAGAATGGGTGTGGTGAGGTGAATATCTGCAGAGTAACTGGTTTTTGCTGTTGGCTCAGAGACCTGTGTCTGCCTGTGTCTGAAGTGTTGAGCCTGAATTGTTGGGTGTTCTTTTCTACGCCAGAGTGGTTCTATAGAGGCTAATCTGATCTTAGCTTGTATGTAAAATGGACCGCCCCACGCCCCCAAACCCTGGGTGATTAGGACACACATAGAATTTCAAATACATGCTAAGGTGGGGCTAGGACTGACTGCTTTATCAAGCACATTGACAGATGGGGAGATCCTTTCAGTACCTGTAGAACCAGAAACCTGACCTTATGGATTTTCTTTTTCTTAAAAAAAAGTTAAGTAAACTTTAAAAAATTGAAGTAGAACATACATATTGAAAAGTGTACAAATTAAGTGTATGTTCATTTAAAGATCATTAAACTGTAGCCCCCTGTTTCACTAGTATAGCATTTAAGGCTCAAAATTTCACTCTGAGCAGTTTTAATTGCATCTCACAGATTTTGATATGTTGTATTTTCTGTTACAATTCAGTTCAAAATTTTATGGGTTATTTAGAGGCAAACTGCTTTTTATCAAACATTTGGGCCTTTTCTAGGTGTTTTTTAAATTATTGATTTTCAGCCTTATTTCATAAGATTAATGATTTAAGTGCTTTGAAATTTGTTGAGACTTGATTTATGGTCCAATGCTTGGTTAATTTTGGCAAATGGTTTATGTGCACTTGGAAAAAAATCTGTATGCTATTTTATTGTATATAGCAGTTAAATGAGGCTCATTAATCATGTTCATAAAATCTTCCAAATCTGATTATTTTTTTCTTGCTTGTTCTTTCTTTTACTGAGAGAGATGCATTCAAATATTCAAATCTAATTGTAATGCATCCATTTTTTCTGCCAATTTTTGCTTCTTTTGAGGCTGTATTATTAGAAGCACACACACATTTGTAACAGTTAAGTCAGTCTGGTGGATTGACCCTTTTACCTTTATAAAACATTTGCTCCCTCTAGTACTGGTTCTTTTTTTTTCCCCTGATATTAGTTAGCTCTAGCAAATTTTGTTTTGTTTTGTTTTTGTGTTGTATACATTTTCCCAACTTTTGTTTTTAACCTGTGTTTAAGAGGTGTCTCTTGTAAGAAATATATAGCTGAGTTTTTTTTTAAATTTTTATTTCTTTTCAGTGTAACAGAATTGATTGTTTATGCACCACACCCAGTGCTCCATGCAATATGTGCTCTCCGTAATACCCACCACCTGGCTCCCCCAACCTCCCATCCTCCACCCCTTCAAAACCCTCAGATTGTTTTTCAGAGTCCATAGTCTCTCATGGTTCACCTCCTCTTCCAATTTCCCTCAGCTCCCTTCTCCTCTCCATCTCCCCATGTCCTCCATGTTATTTGTTATGCTCCACAAATAAGTGAAACCATATGATAATTGACTCTCTCTGTTTGACTTATTTCACTCAGCATAATCTCTTCCAGTCCCATCCATGTTAATACAAAAGTTGGGTATTCATCCTTTCTGATGGAGGCATAATACTCCATAGTGTATATGGACCACGTCTTCCTTATCCATTCGTCTGTTGAAGGGCATCTTTGTTCTTTCCACAGTTTGGCCACCGTGGCCATTGCTGCTATAAACATTGGGGTACAGATGGCCCTTCTTTTCACTACATCTGTATCTTTGGGGTAAATACCCAGTAGTGCAATTGCAGGGTCATAGGGAAGCTCTATTTTTAATTTCCTGAGGAATCTCCACACTGTTCTCCAAAGTGGCTGCACCAGTTTGCATTCCCACCAACAATGTAAGAGGGTTCCCCTTTCTCCACATCCTCTCCAAAACACGTTGTTTCCTGTCTTGCTAATTTTGGTCATTCTAACTGGTGTAAGGTGGTATCTCAATGTGGTTTTAATTTGAATTTCCATGATGGCTAGTGATGATGAACATTTTTTCATGTGTCTGATAGCCATTTGTATGTCTTCTTTGGAGAAGTGTCTGTTCATGTCTTTTGCCCATTTTTATTTTTTAATCCAATCTGATGACTTTTCGATTGGAGAATTTCATCCAAATTGCTGATAATTTTGGTTTTAAATCTATCATTTTATTTTTTGTTTCCTATTTGTCCCTCTGTTTTTTCTTTCTCTTTCTTGCCTCTTTTGAACTGATGAAATATTTTATCAATCTATTTTCTCCTCTATGAATTGTCGATTATATATAATATTATGTTTCTGTCAATATGACAGTATGCATTCTTGACTTAGTAGAGTTTACAAAACTTTTATTACTGCCTAATAATGTCAGGACTTTCACTCCATATAATATACTTCTGCCTTTTTTCATCTCTTTCCATATATATGTATATTTTACCTCCCTCTTGGAATATTATTATTGTTTTCTGCCATTACAATTGTTTATAGTTTCTTTCTGTTGCTTTTCATTTTGTCGTGCATTTCTGTGTTTCTGCCTGGGATTGTTTTTCTCATGTTCAACAAAATGTGTTTAATATTCCTTTTAATATTGGTCTGTTAATGATGTCTTCTCTCAGTTTTTGTTTGCTTTAAAGTGCATTTCTTCTTCACATTCTTAAAAAACAGTTTTATTAAGGTACAATTTATATACCAGAAAAGTCACCTTCTTCTTTTACTTTTTTTTCCTGTCTCTTTCACTTAAAAAAACTGGAGTAAATCACAATATAAAATTTACCACATAAACAATTTTTAAGTGTATAGTTCAGTAGTGTTAAGTATATTCACATTATCATACAACAAATCTCTAGAACTTTTTTATCTTGCAAAACTTCTTCACTTTTATGGGGGTATAGGAATATAGCTTGACAATTATTTTCTTTCAAAATTTAGTGTCAGTATTATTGTTATTTATTTGAAGGAAATGTTTTTTGTTTCTTTGACATGGATGATAATTCTATTTTTTGGTTATCTGTGAATCCATTTCTGTTGTCCACTTTGTCGTTGTTGTTTTGGCTTTTAGTTGTTGGTAATTTGCTCTTATCTTCTGAGATGCCTAGTAACTGTTGAATGCTGGATAAGAGGCATAAAAATTATAGACATTTGGATGATTTTATACTCCTTCCAGAGAGGATTTACTTTTCTGTTAATAGGCTGTTTATGTAAGGGTAGATTTCCTCAGTTTAATCAACCATTAAGATGATTTGTGGTGAAATTTCAGTCCATGTAATGTTCATTGTATTTTTGTTTGTCTCAATTCTGGGATATAGCCTTTCTGGGGTTTAATGCAAAGCTGAGGTGTTTACCTTGATGGTTATTGAGCAACAGTTTTTATCTTTTCATCCTTGTGAACATGTTGAATGCTCTGAGCTTGAAAGCTAATGCTCTGGTTGGCCTCTAAGCCCTATGGTGCTTAAGTATTGGCAAGTTTCTCAAGGAGCAAATTTAGGAGAATGTTGAGCTTCTCATCTATAAACTTTCCTTTATGTGCTTCTCTTCCCCCTGTGATGTTGGTTCTTTTAAGTGTTGGCTGTATACATTGCTTTGTAGTGCCTTCAAATAGCTGATTTTTTAAAAAAATAAGATTTTGTCCAGCTTCTTGGTGGAAGTATCAGTCTGATATATAGCTGGAAATGGATATCCTCCGGAATTTCTTCAGATCAGGGTAAAACTAAAATATGCAGATTCTCTTAGCTAGATATCCAGGTCCGACTAGAACTTGTATGTGGCTGTTCATCTCTCTGGGATGTGCCATCACCAAGTTTTATCTCAGTGGGAAAATGGGCTAAGAATATTAATTAATATTTCACAGGAATAATATAAATGTGGCAAGGAAATCTATAAACGAGTGTTCAATCTCAATTAGTATTAAGAAAATGGAAATTGAAACAAGGAGATGATTTTCCTCCATCAGATTAAAAAATTAATTTTCTTACTATTTGTGGGAATGTAAATCAACCAAATCTACATTAGCAATAATGATAACTGACATTTATTGAGCACTTCCTGTATGTGTCATGAGCTGTTTAATAAGAAGGAAAAAATACTCTACTAACTAAGGGAAAACTCTGTTTTTCCTACTCATTACACAGAACACTTCTGTGACCAGGCATTTGGGTTTTTTGCATACCAATCAATTCTCTGATACCAATTGGGTGTTGTATAATTCAGTTCTACCTAGAGTAGGTACAGTTTAAACTACTTGGAGTTAGTGTCAGATCCCACAAATTAAGGACTCAGCCCCACAATACCTCCCCTACTTCAGATATCAATAGCAAATCCCAGGATGTTAACTTCTACTCCTTTCTTTTTTCTTTTTTCTTTTTTTTTTTTTGGTAATTTTATTTTATTTATTTATTTTTTCAGTGTTCCAAGATTCATTATGCATGACACCCAGTGCTCCATGCAATACGTGCCCTCCTTAATACTCACCACCATGCTCACCCAACCCCCCACCCCCATCCCCTCTAAAACCCTCAGTTTATTTCTCAGAGTCCACAGTCTTTTAGGGTTTGTCTCCCCCTCTGATTTACCCCAACTCACTTCTCTCCATCTCGCAATGTCCTCCGTGTTATTCCTTATGCTCCACAAGTAAGTGAAACCATATGATAATTGACTCTCTTTGCTTGACTTATTTCACTCAGCATAATCTCCTCCAGTCCCATCCATGTTGATACAAAAGTTGGGTATTCATCCTTTCTGATGGAGGCATAATACTCCATAGTGTATATACGGACCATATCTTCTTTATCTATTTATCTGTTGAAGGGCATCTTGGCTCTTTCCACAGTTTGGCGACTGTGGCCATTGCTGCTATGAACATTGGGGTACAAATGGCCCTTCTTTTCACTACATCTGTATCTTTGGGGTAAATACCCAGTAGTGCAATTGCAGGGTTATAGGGTAGCTCTATTTTTAATTTCTTAAGGAATTTCCACAGTGTTTTCCAAAGTGGCTGCACCAACTTGCATTCCCACCAACAGTGTAAGAGGGGTTCCCCTTTCTCCACATCCTCTCCAACACTTGTCATTTACTGTCTTGTTGAATTTTCTACTCCTTTTTTAAAAAAATTTTTTTATTATTTATTTATTTATATTTTTTATTGTGTTATGTTAGTCACCATACAATACATCATTAGTTTTTGAAGTAGCGCTCCATGATTCATTGTTTGCATATAATACCCAGTGCTCCATGCAATCCATGCCCTCCTTAGTACCCATCACCAGGCTCACCCATTACCTTACCCCCTGTCTTCTAAAACCCTTAGTTTGTTTCTTGGAGTCTGTAGTCTCTCATGGTTTGTCTCCCACTCTCGATTTCTCTCCTTCATTTTTCCCTTCCTTCTCTTAATGTCCTCCATGCTATTCCTTATGTTCCACAAATAAGTGAAACCATAAGTTAATTGACTTCCTCTGTTTGACTTATTTCACTTAGCATAATCTCCTCCAGTCCCATTCATGTTGATACAAAAGTTGGGTATTCATCCTTTCTGATGGCTAAGTAATATTCCACTGTGTTTATAGACCATATCTTTTTAATCCATTGATCTGTTGAAGGGCATCTTGGCTCTTTCCACATTTTGGCTATTGTGGACATTGCTGCTATGAACACTGGGGTGCATATGGCCCTTCTTTCACTACATCTGTATCTTTGGGGTAAATATCCAGTAGTGCAATTGCTGGGTCATAGGTAGCTCTATTTTTAATTTTTTGAGGAACTTCCACAGTGTTTTCTAAAGTGGCTGCACCAATTTGCATTCCCACCAACAGTGTAGGTGTAACCTCTACTTCTGACTGACCAGATATAAATTGAAATTTCCCATGACCTCCTCCTTGGGTTCAGTAATTTGCTAGTCTGACCAACAGAACTTGGGGAAACACTTACTTCACTTACTTACATTTACCAGTTTATTGTAAAGTGGTAATAAAGGATACAGATTAATAACCAGATGAAGAGGTACAAGGGTGGGTCTGGAAAGGTCCTAGGTATAGGGTCCTCTTTTCCCTTGGAGTTGGGGTGTGCCAGTCTCATGGCATGGGATATGTTCACCAATCCAGAAGCTCTCCAAACTGTGTATTTCAGGGATTTTTATGGAGGCTTCACCATGGAGGGACAATTGATTCTTAACTCATATTCCAGTGTCTCTCCCCTCTCAGAGAATGGGTGGTGAGAGGGGAGTGGGACTGAAAGTTACAAGCTTTTCATCATGTCTTGATCTTTGCAGTGGCCAGCCTCCATTCAGGAGCCCACCAAGAATCACCTCATTAGAACAAAAATGCTTCTGTTACCTAGGACATCCTGAAGGATTTAAGAGTTCTGGGTCAGACATTCCTACCTCAGAAAATTACAAGGATTTTAGGAGCCCTGTGTCAGGAAAAAGGGTTAAGGACCAAATATTAACAGGAATCAGGAAAAGTTCACAGCTCTTCTAAATACTTTATATGTATTATTTATTCTTACAATGTATGAAATGAATAAAATCATCATGAATCCTATTAGTAGAAGGAAAACCTGACACAAAAAGAATTAAAGAGATGTCCACATTCACTCAGATCATCAGTGAGAGCTCTGACATTAAGAACCAGAGAATCTGTCTGGAGTGTTCCATACGCTTCTACACTAATTTAGACTGCCTCTCAATTCTAATTCTAAAACTTCTTCCTATAGACATTGCCACACAAAGGTACAAAGAAGAATGCACAAAGAAGTTCCCTGTATATTTGCTAATAGTTAAAAACTGCAAGCAGACTAAATATTCATCCATGTGGAATTGTAAAACATAGTCTCCATGCAAAATATCCAAACAATGGAATAGTCTGCATCAGTTACTAATAAAAAGATAGATGTCAATTTGCCAACATGGAAAAATGTCCAAGATATTGTTTTAATAAAGGAAATGTAAAAAGGCGTTTCTGTGATAAAATTAAATATCTCTATATAGGTGTGTGTGTGAATAGAAATTTTCATGTTGATATACACACCAAATTCATAGTGGTTTCCTCCTGTGGGTAGTGGTGAGGGAGGACTTTTGCATTTTTGACCTATACATGTCTTGTATTACTTGTATTTTTATACTGAATACATATTAATTTTGTATTATCTATAACATTTTTCTGTTAAGATTTTAAGCATACACAAAAGCAGAAAATGCAATAATGAAACTCTACTTGTGTATATCTAGAACAGTCAACAATTATTAGTTTTACTTTGTTGACTTCATTTTCCCATGTCAATTTTTTTTTTCTTAAATGCCTTATAGCAAATCTCAGACAGCACATCCTTTCATTCCTAACTAACTCAGTATGTGTCAATAGAATCATAGAAATTTTATTACATAATCACAGTGCCATTATCATACCTTGCAAATTGACAATAACTCCTTGGTATCATGTAACACCCAGTCTGTAATGAAATTGCCACAATTGTCTCAAAAATGTCTCTTTACAGTTGGTTTGTTTAGAACAGGATTCAAATTAGGTTCTTACATTGTATTTAATTGTTAGATTTTTTTTTTGCCTATTTTAACCTAAAATAGCACCCTCACTTATTTTTTTTAATGCACTGACTTGTAATTTAACAATTATTAGAAGAATTCAAATATGTATTCTCATAGCTACTTATATGGCAACCCGTGTCACACATTAAATCTTATGGAAGTAAGACACATATGTATTTCTTCCCTCCATCATCCATCAATAGTCAGTATTTATTGAAAGTCAAAGGTGGTTTGAGCAAAAGACATTTCTCCTTTTCTCCCTCCCTTCTCCCGCCTTTCTTCTCTCCTTCCTTCCTTTCTCCCTCCCTTCTTTCCATTCTTCCTTTCTCCCTCCCTCCCTTCCTTCCTCCCTCACTTTCTTCCTTCCTCTTTCCTTCCTTCCTTCCTTTGTTCCTTCCAACCTTCCCTTCTCTCTTTCCCTCTTTCTTTCTTTCTTTCTTTCTTTCTTTCTTTCTTTCTTCTCTTGCTACAGTCAGGAGTTATTGGTGTGGAAACCTGGAAATCAACTTTTTTTTCCCTAAAAATTATAGTATATTTTAAATACCTTTGCTCTGAAAAACTCAGAAACTTAAAGAACTTTCAAAGAAGGGCAAGTCAACATAATTACAATCTCAGATGGAATATTCAGGACAGTTTAAAAGTATTCAGTGCATGATAAATAAAGCTTTGCATCATTGTGTACAGCATTTGAGAGAGAATGCCAAGATGGCACAGAGTTATTCTCTCTGATCCAATGAGACCTAATTAGCACTAATGGGGGGAAAACAGCAAATGAGAGCAGAAGTGCAATATTATATCAGGGAAAATATCCTAATGGACAGATTGATCAGTTAATGGAAAAATCCCAAGGGAAACAATGTTAAGGCAATTGAAATATGTAATTAAGAGGACAGAGAACACTGGAGGAGAAATAAGTGTGCTGTTTGTAATTCTCCAAGCAACTCTGCATAGATCAATTCCTGTTCAGAACATTTTGTCTTTATTTTGGAAAGAGATAAAAGCTAGCATTGTTGTATTCTTAGTGAAAACGTATCTAGAAAGAGAACAGAATTCATATAACTATGTTTTGTTTTCATTCCTCTTGCTGATATTCGAGTGTGCATTCTAGAAATTCCCAAAGGAGGCTCACATTTCAGTCTCACTCACTCACTTCAATATCATAAAATTTGCTTAATTACAATATTATAATGATACCATGGCATTACTGTGCTTGCTGTGATGGATGCTGACCAAGAAGGAGAGAAGTGAGACACACACTTTGGAAGCTTCGTATCACAAGTGTGATAATCAAATTGCTAGCCCAACTAATCTATCTTCAAAACAATAGGTTATTTTGTATTACAAAACTCATAATATAATTTATCTATTGTATGTTCTTTTAACATTATTTGGTGGAAAATTTGAAATTATAGAATGACCTGAAACATCTCAAGAATTTCACCAAAGCCCTTTGAATTAAGTGTGGGCATATTAAACAGAGTTACCATGTATTTGTTGAATCAAATTTTTTTTTCACTTCTAGTGAAAGAGACCAATGTAGGACTGATTAGTGATTTTAGCTCTCATTTAGCAATATACCGGAATATAAATCACTGAAATTTACTGTATCTAGCTTATCTATTATTTGCTCTGTGTTGTGGCTAAGAACATTTAGATATGGCCAGAGCATTTAGAATTTAAAGCAAATTTCAGGAGCAGGGGTAAGTGCAAAAGAATATAATGGTTTGTTGATAGGAATAAGGGTTATTGTGAAAGTTTTCAAACTAGTTTTAAGGAAGTGTCTATCTAATTACACTCATTATAATCATACTACACCCATTAGATGTATTTGTTTATTTAAACTTGCTGGCCATAAACTAGGACATGTCTATGTTAATGACGAGAAACTATCAGACAGGCAGTTAATCTCGATCCTGGAACTTGAAGAAAAGAAAAAAAAAAGCCTGGAAATAGAATTTGAAGTCTATCACTAAGGTAATCAATCAACCTGAAAACATTCTACAGATGTCAAAGGAAAGTCTATATGGAAACAGCAGTCTTCATATTTGGCAAAAATAAATTCAAATGAAAGGTAATTGAGCCTAGTGAATAGATAATAGTGAATAGATAATTTGCTACATGGTCTTATATTTTCCCTCTTTCTTTGTACGAGCTATACACGGTGCTTGATGATCTCTTTTGTGTCTGAGTATCTGATTCACAGGGTGCTCACAAATCAAAACCATAATCCAGTAATCTTTATTCTTCCACGGGCATAAAGCCATATTCCCTATAAAGTCACAGCAATTATTTCTGTAATTATATGGTTGCATCTTACTCTTTAGCAATATGTCTACTATATTCATGACACGATGGCTTTGCTTGTTGATATCAAGATAATACTAAACTATAAATCTTCTTAAGGCAGAGACCTAATTAATCACTCTTATATGTCTAGTATACATGGTAGGCATGGCAAAAAGTACAGTGAACGACCTCTAATATATATGATTTAAAAGTGTCCATATCCTATTTTTAAGGCAATGGATCTATTCCCACTGACTGGTTAGAATGCTAGGTACCTAATGACTGGTTAATATCTTCAGAAGTTGAGGTTACTAACACAGCTCACTGAAATGCACTGTGTTCTATGTGTTTAAGTTATAACTTCAGGGAGGCTGGAATCTTAGTCCAGGATTCCTATATATATATAGTCCTTCTCGAATTGATTGAAGGCATTCAAGGTAAGGGGTGGTAATTTAGGATTTCACTGCTTCAAGAAGAGTAGTAATTTAACATTTTTCTGTTTTACTAAGGTGCAAAGTAAGACTATTAGTGATAAAGTATTTTAATTCCAAATTTCCATTTATTTCAGGCTTTGCAGACTTTTTAGAAGTTAGGAAGTTGTTATGAATGTTAGTAATTCTTTTTTTTTTTAAGATTTATTTATTTATTTATTTGAGAGAAAGTGAGAGAGAGTGAAAGCAGGTCAGAAGGAGAAACAGACTCCTTGCTGAGCAGAGAGCCTGATGTGGGACTCGATCGCAGGACTCCAGGATCATGATCTGAGCTGAAGGCAGTTGCTTAACCAACTGAGCCACTCAGGCACCCTGAATGTTAGTAATTCTTTTTTTTTTTTTAAATTTAAAAAAAGTTTTTTATAAACGTATAATGTATTTTTATCCCCATGGGTACAAGTCTGAATCGCCAGGTTTACACACTTCACAGCACTCACCATAGCACATACCCTCCCCAATGTCCATAACCCCAAACCCCTCTCTTGACCCCCTCCCCCTAGCAACCCTCAGTTTGTTTTGTGAGATTAAGAGTCACTTATGGTTTGTCTCCCTCCCACTCCCATCTTGTTTCATTTATTCTTTTCCTACCCCCAGACCCCCCACATTAGATCTGCACTTCCTCATATCAAGGAGATCATATAATAGTTGTCTTTCTCCGATTGACTTATTTCGCTAAGCATAAACCCTCTAGTTCCATCCACATCGTCGCAAATGGCAAGATTTCATTTCATTTGATGGCTGCATAGTATTCCATTGTGTGTATATATATGTGTGTGTGTGTATATATATATACACATATATATATACCACATCTTCTTTATCCATTCATCTGTTGATGGACATCTAGGTTCTTTCCATAGTTTGGCTATTGTGGACATTGCTGCTATAAACATTTGGGTGCACGTGCCCCTTCGGGTCACTACATTTTTATCTTTAGGGTAAATACCCAGTAGTGCAATTGCTGGGTCATAGTGTAGCTGTATTTTCAACTTTTTTGAGGAACCTCCATGCTGTTTTCCAGAGTGGTTGCACCAGCTTGCATTCCCACCAATGGTATAGGAGGGTTCCCCTTTCTCTGCATCCTCGCCACCATCTGTCATTTCCTGACTTGTTAATTTTAGCTATTATGACTGGTATGATGTGGTATCTCATTGTGGTTTTGATTTGTATTTCCCTGATGCCGAGTGATGTGGAGCACTTTTTCATGTGTCTGTTGGCCATCTGGATGTCTTCTTTGCAGAAATGTGTGTTCATGTCCTCTGCCCATTTCTTGATTGGATTATTTGTTCTTTGGGTATTGAGTTTGCTAAACTCTTTATAGATTTTGGATACTAGCCCTTTATCTGATATGTCGTTTGCAAATATCTTCTCCCATTCTGTTAGTTGTCTTTTGATTTTGTTAACTGTTTCCTCTGCTGTGCAAAAGCTTTTGATCTTGATGAAATCCCAATAGTTCATTTTTGCCCTTGCTTCCCTTGCCTTTGGCGATGTTCCCAGGAAGAAGTTGCTGCAGCTGAGGTCAAAGAGGTTGCTGCCTGTGTTCTCCTCAAGGATTTTGATGGATTCCTTTCTCACATTGAGGTCCTTCATCCATTTTGAGTCTATTTTTGTGTGTGGTGTCAGGAAATGGTCCAATTTCATTTTTCTGCACGTGGCTGTCCAATTTTCCCAACAACATTTGTTGAAGAGACTGTCTTTTTTCCATTGGACATTCTTTCCTGCTTTGTTGAAGATTATTTGACCATAGAGTTGAGGGTCTATTTCTGGGCTCTCTATTCTGTTCCATTGATCTATGTGTCTGTTTTTGTGCCAGTGCCATACTGTCTTGATGATGACAGCTTTGTAATAGAGCTTAAAGTCCGGAATTGTGATGCCACCAACTTTGGCTTTCTTTCTCAATATTCCTTTGGCTATTCAAGGTCTTTTCTGGTTCCATATAAATTTTAGGATTATTTGTTCCACTTCTTTGAAAAAAATGGGTGGGATTTTGATAGGGATTGCATTAAATGTGTAGATTGCTTTAGGTAGCATAGACATTTATTTATTTACTTATTTATTTTTAGATATACTCTTTTTAAAAAAATTTATTTTTATTTTTATTTTTTTAAAAATTTTTTATTTCTTTTCAGCGTAACAGTATTCATTGTTTTTGCACCACACCCAGTGCTCCATGAAATTCTTGCCCTCCCTAATACCCACCACCTGGTTCCCCCAACCTCCCACCCCCTGCCCCTTCAAAACCCTCAGGTTGTTTTTCAGAGTCTGTAGTCTCTCATGGTTCACCTCCCCTTCCAATTTCCCTCAACTCCCTTCTCCTCTCCATCTCCCCTTGTCCTCCATGTTATTTCTTAGGTAGTATAGACATTTTCACAATATTTATTCTTCCAATCAGGAGCATGGAACATTTTTCCATTTCCTTGTGTCTTCCTCAATTTCTTTCATGAGTACTTTATAGTTTTCTGAGTATAGATTCTTTGCCTCTTTGGTTAGGTTTATTCCTAGGTATCTTATGGTTTTGGGTGCAGTTTGTTAGTAATTCTTAATATTGATGCCAGGTTGGAAACCTCAAGTGTTATTTCCTATTCTACAGGCTGTGGAAAGCATGTTTTATATTTTGTTTTGTTTTTAATAGCATTATGGAAGTATAACTGACATACAATAAGCTGCATATATTTAAAGTATAAAATGACATTTTAACTTATTTATTTACATGCAAAACTATCACCATAATCATGATAGTGAGCACATCCATTATACCTCAAAATTTTTTTGTAATCCCTTATTTCTCTCTGTCTTGCCTACCCCATGTCTCCAAGAAATCTTTGATCTATTTTCTGTTACTAAGGATTAGTTTTTATGTTTCAAATGTAATATAAAAGGAATTATGTAGTGCTTACTCTTTTTTGTCTATCTTCTTTCACTTAGCATAACTATCTTGGATTCATCTATGTTACTCTGTGTTTCAATCAGTAGCTCATTCATTTTTATGCTGAGTAAAATTCCATTATGTGTATATGCTACAATTTATTTATCCATTTACCTATTAATGGACTTGGGTTATTTACACATTTATATGTATTGGGTTATTTATAATAACTTGGGTTATTTCAAGTTTAGGTCATTATAATAAAGCCACTGTGAACATCCCTATATAAATCTTTGTGTGGACATGTACTTTCATTTCTGTAGGCAAATATATAGGTATAAATGATGAGACCATATGTTAGGTCTATACTTAATTTTTCAAAAACTGCCAAGGTAATTCTTTTATTTTACATTCCCATTAGCATTGAGAAAGTGTTGTAGGTGCTCCATGTTCTTGCCGATATTTGGTATAGTCAGTCTTTTTTTTTAAGTTTTTTCATCACGTAAAAATTTTGAAAAATTGTTTGTCTCAGGTTTTTAATTTAAATTCCGGTTAGTTAACATGTAGTGTAATATTAGTTTCAGGAGAATTTAATGATTCATAACTTACATACAACACCCAATGGTCATCACAATAAGCACCCTCCTTAACACCCCTCACCCATTTAGCCCATCCCCTGCCTGCCCCCCTCCATCGACCCTCAGTTTATTCTCTATAGTTAAGAGTCTGTTTTATGGTTTGCCTTTCTCTTCCCCCACCCTATGCCTATCTGTTTCATTTCTTAAATATCTTAAATTAAATGTGAGTGAAATCGTATGGTATTTGTTTTTCTCTGACTGACTTATTTTGTTTAGCATAATACGTTCTAGCTCCATCCACATCCTTGCAATATTTGAGCATATTTGACATGCAATGTTACATTAGTGGTATAGTCAGCCTTCTTAATTTTAGCCATCCTAATAGCTGTGTAGTGACATCTCATTGTGGCTTTAATTTGCACTTCTCTAATGACTAAATGTTGAGCATTTTTGCATGTATCTTCTTTAGTGAAGTATCAGCTCAAATATTCTGATCAATTTAAGATGATTATATTTGTTTTTTACTATTGAATTTTGAGGCCTTAAAAAATACTCTTCATGTTTTCTCCAAGTATGAGGCTTTTTTCTCTTAGCTGTGCCTAATAGCAGAAGTTAAAAAAATTGACAAAGCCAATTTATTTTTTTTTCTTTTATTAATTGTATTTTTGGTGGTGTAGCTAGGATACCTTTGCCTAAGCCAAGGAACCAAGTATTTTCTCCTATGCTTTTGTCTAGATGTTTTATAGCTGTAGATTTTACATTTAGGTCTTTGGTGCATTTAAAAATAATTTGTTTCAAAAAACAGGGGTGCATATATGCCTTCAAATTAGTGTTTTTTGTCTTCTTTGAGTAAAAATCCAGTAGTGGCATTACTGAATCATATGGTAATTCTATTTTTAACTTTTTTAAAAATTTTTTTTATTTTTAACTTTTTGAAGAGCCTCAATACTGTCTTCCACAGTGACTGCACCAGTCTGCATTCCCACCAACAGTGCATGAGGGTTCCTTTTTCTCCATTTCCTCACCAACACTTGTTGTTTCTTGAGTTTTTTTATTTTAGCCCTTCTGATAAGAGTGAAGAGATATCTTACCATGTTTATTGCAGCAATATTTACAATAGCCAAACTATGGAAGCAGCCTGAGTGTCTATCAAGAAATGAATGAAAAAGATGAACAACGAAGATATATACAATAGAATATTATTCAGCCATAAAAATGTTGCCATTTGCAACAACATGGATGGATCTAGGGAGTATAATGCTAAGTGAAATTAGCAAGTCAGAGAAAGTCAAATACCATATGATTTCACTCATATGTGGAATTTAAGAAATAAAACAGCAAACAAAGGGGGAAAAAGGAGAAAACCCAAAAAACAGATTCTTTTTTTATTTTATAATTAACATATAATGTATTATTAGCCCCAGGAGTACAGGTCTGTGAATCACCAGGTTTACACACTTCACAGCACTCACCATAGCACATACCTTCCCCAATGTCCATAACCCCACCACCCTCTCCCTACTTCCCTCCCCCTGGCCACCCTCAGTTTGTTTTGGGCCATTAAGAGTCTCGTGTGGTTTGTCTCCCTCCTGATCCCATCTTGTTTCATTTATTCTTTTCCTAACCCCCAACCCCCCCACATTGCATCTCAACTTCCTCATATCAGGGAGATCATATGATAATTGTCTTTCTCTGATTGACTTATTTCGCTCAGCTTAATACCCTCTAGTTCCATCCACATCATCGCAAATGGCAAGATTTCATTTCTTTTGATGGCTGCATAGTATTCCATTGTGTATATATACCACCTCTTCTTGATCTATTCATCTATTGATGGACATCTAGGTTCTTTCCATAGTTTGGCTATTGTGGACAATGCTGCTATAAACATTCAGGTGCATGTGCCCCTTCGGATCACTACATTTGTATCTTTAGGGTAAATACCCACTACTGTGATTGCTTGGTCATAGGGTAGCTCTATTTTCAACTTTTTAAGGAACCTCCATGCTGTTTTCCAGAGTGGTTGCACCAGCTTGCATTCCCACCAATGGTGTAAGAGGATTCCCCTTTCTCCACATCCTCACCAGCATCTGTCATTTCCTGACTTGTTAATTTTAGCCTTTCTGACTGGTGTAAGGTGGTATCTCATTGTGGTTTTGATTTGTATTTCCCTGATGCCGAGTGATGTGGAGCACTTTTTCATGTGTCTGTTGGCCATCTGGATGTCTTCTTTGCAGAAATGTGTGTTCATGTCCTCTGCCCATTCTTTTTTTTTTTTTTTTAATTTTTTTTAAAATTTATTTTCAGCATAACAGTATTCATTGTTTTTTCACCACACCCAGTGCTCCATGCAATTCTTGCCCTCCCTAATACCCACCACCTGGTTCCCCCAACCTCCCACCCCCTGCCCCTTCAAAACGCTCAGGTTGTTTTTCAGGTCTGTAGTCTCTCATGGTTCACCTCCCCTTCCAATTTCCCTCAACTCCCTTTTCCTCTCCATCTACCCTTGTCCTCTATATTATTTGTTATGCTCCACAAATAAGTGAAACCATATGATACTTGACTCTCTCTGTTTGACTTATTTCACTCAGCATAATCTCTTCCAGTCCTGTCCATGTTGCTACAAAAGTTGGGTATTCGTCCTTTCTGATGGAGGCATAATACTCCATAGTGTATATGGACCACATCTTCCTTATCCATTCATCCGTTGAAGGGCATCTTGGTTCTTTCCACAGTTTGGCGACCGTGGCCATTGCTGCTATAAACATTGGGGTACAGATGGCCCTTCTTTTCACTACATCTGTATCTTTGGGGTAAATACCCAGTAGTGCAATTGCAGGGTCATAGGGAAGCTCTATTTTTAATTTCCTGAGGAATCTCCATACTGTTCTCCAAAGTGGCTGCACCAGTTTGCATTCCCACCAACAGTGTAAGAGGGTTCCCCTTTCTCCACATCCTCTCCAACACACGTTGTTTCCTGTCTTGCTAATTTTGGCCATTCTACTTCTTGATTGGATTATTTGTTCTTTGGGTGTTGAGTTTGATAAGTTCTTTATAGATTTTGGATACTAGTTCTTTATCTGATATGTCGTTTGCAAGTATCTTCTCCCATTCTGTCAGTTGTCTTTTGGTTTTGTTAACTGTTTCCTTTGCTGTGCAAAAGCTTTTGATCTTGATGAAGTCCCAATAGTTCATTCAAAAAACAGATTCTTAATTATAGAGAACAGATGGTTAGCAGATGGGGAGATGGGTGAAAGAACTGAAGGGGATTAAGAGCATACTTATCCTGATTCACACTGAGTAAATATAAGGAACTGTTGAATCACTGTATTGTACACCTGAAACTAACATAACACTCTTTGTACACTAAATCAGAATTAAAACAAAAAAAAGTTAGGTAATTTGTATATATGGTATGAGATATGGATCGAAGTTCAATTTGTTAATGTATTGACCGAATTATTCTAGCACCATTTATTGAAAAGACTGTCCTTTCTTATTGAATTGCCTGAGCACATCTGTTAAAAAAGTCACATGCCAGTGTGCCTAGGTGGCTCAGTCCATTAAGCATCTGCTTTCAGCTCAGGTCATGATCCCAGGGTCCTAGGACTGAGCCCCTCATTAGGCTCGCTGCCTAGTGGGGAGTCTACTTCACCTTCTCCCTCTGCCCCTCCCCCTCTGCTTTGCTCTGTCTGTCACTTTCTCTTTCTCTCAAATAAATAAGTAAAATATTTTTTTAAAAAGTCACATGTCCCTATATGTCTAGGTCTACTTTTGGAA
The DNA here is from genome assembly GCF_963455335.1 of Martes martes. Taxonomy (NCBI): domain Eukaryota; kingdom Metazoa; phylum Chordata; class Mammalia; order Carnivora; family Mustelidae; genus Martes; species Martes martes. The sequence continues at coordinate 29,855,353 of NC_137890.1, read as the reverse complement.
TCCCTATTCTGTACTATTGATCGATTTGTATCTTCACATCAGTATCACTGTCTTGATATCTGTAGCTTTATCATAAATATTAAAGTATGACACTAGTTCCCCAACTTTTTCAAAGTTATTTTAGCTATTCTAAGTATTTTGGCTTTTCCATATGAGTTTTAGAACCTCGTTAATTTCTACACAAAATCTCCCTTTTTTGATTGGAATTGTGTTGAATCTATAGATCAATCTGGGGGAAAACAAAAATTTTAACGATATTGAGTTTTTCAACCTATGAACATGTATATTTCTCAATTTATTTAGGTCTTTCTTAATTTTTCTGACTGTGTTCTATAGTTTTCAATGTCCAAGTCTTGCACATCTTTTGCCAGATTTATCTCCAAAATATTTTTTATGTTTATGTTATAAATGGTATTGGTTTTTCAATTTTAATTTCTGATTGTTGCTGGAATATAGAAATAAAAGTGATGTTTAAAAATATTTTGTTTATTTGAGAGAGAAAGAGTGTGTGCACACACAGAGGGAGAGGGAGAAGCAGACTCCCCACTGAGAAGGGAGCCTGATGCAGGGGCTCAATCCCAGGATCCCAGGATCATCACCTGACCTAAAGGCAAACACTTAACGGACTGTGCCACCCAAGTGCCCCTAAAAGTGATTTTTTTCTATGTCAATCTTATATCCACAACCTTGCCAAACTCACTTATTAGTTTTAATAGCCTTTTTTTGTTCCATAGGATTTTCTACATAAATGATTGACATCTCTGAATAAAGATAGTCTTTTTTCCAGTGTAGAGGATTTAAAATATCTTTTTCTTGCCCTTTTCATGGGTTAGTATCCTCAATATAATGCTGGATTGAAGAGCTGAAAATGGATATCCTTCCCTTGGTCATGACCTTAAGGAGAAAGTATTCTTTCATTAGGTATGATATTAGCAGTAGGTTTCTCATAGATGTTTCTTAGCAGTTTGAGAAAGTTCTCCTTATGTTGCTGAAACTTATATCAAGAATGGATTTTCTCCCATGCATCTATTTATAAGATTATAAATTTTTTTTAGTTTGTTAATGTAGAGTATAATCTTTGTAGGTTTTCCCAATGTCAGTGGGGCAAAGCATGTGTCAAAAATCCTAAATTACCCAGATTTCAATATGAATTTTTCTAGCAGAAAAATAATAAATTTCTGCAAATAAAGAGACATATAGAGTATACTATAGGAAAAAAAAAGATAATGTCAGTATAAAGCCATCTAGTTTTAGAGAAAAGACAACTCTTGATTTTTGGTGTTACAAAGAAAGAGGGAAAAGGAACAGTAAATATTTGTGCCATTCAAAGCAGTTCACTCTATTTCTGTTTGAATACTGGGCCATTATGTGTTATTTTGTCCTCTAATACTAACTTAGGTGACTTGGATTTTTGCATTATATGTAGCAATCCTCCCTCTCTTGAGGTCCATCTTTTAAGAGAACATCTATAAATAGGTAAATATACCTTGCCCTGATGTGCTAAATAATATAAGCAAAGGAATTTCTCCAAATCATTGTGAAAAGGTCATTTTGTCTTCTGTGATCTCAATTTGTGAGACCATTTTTAGTCTTTTATCTTACACAGGGTATATAACAATAAGTAAGGATGGCTGCCAAATTTACATTAGATTTTTTTTTTTTTCTGAGAATACTGGGGGAACCTCGTTATAGTCTAAGCTGTATTTTCTTCTAGGGTTCAAACATGTGTGGCTTGCTGGGGTGGGGTGTGCGTTGGGTGGAATGGGGCATGGGCCCTCCAGTCATTTATTTATATGACTAAATGAAGCCTCCTGGGAAAGAATTCATGCCTAAGAAGGAAAGGTCAAGAAGGGAAGATTTGGCCTAACATCAGGGATCAAAAGGGACCCAATTTTATGGGTCTCACCTTGTCAGCCTCTCAGCTCTGGTCCAGGGTCACATAAGTCTTGCAGGAATAGGAGTTGAGAATTGTAGTGTCCACAGTCTCTGAGACATGAGGACACCAAGCAACTCTACTTTGGTCTCTGGGCACAAAGTCAAAAAGAAAGAGATGCATTCTCCCTTTTCTGGAGGGAACACAGCATGGCTTTAGCACTTAGAAGTTTCCAGAAAGCTCTACATATTTAGCATTACTAAGACTGGATCCTACAGATATATTAGTGTCTGTGGCTTCTCTTTTGCAGATAGTGGAGACAATACATTTGCTCCTGGAGACTCCCAGGTAAAACTGGAGGGATTTTGAGAGAATCTGGGGATCCCAAAGTTGTGGCTTGGGGGACAAAGTCAGTAGAAATATAGGTTGTTACTATTAATGTGCCTTAATTTTATCCTTTAGGTGGATGTTATATGGTGAAGTATGGGCAACCCATTCTGGTTAGGTTAATTTGAAATACTGTATTTTGAGTCCAATTTAATGAGATATAAGAAAGAAAAAAATGGTAAAATCAACTACCAATCAACATATCTTTATATAAAAAAAAGTCCTCTTATTTGACATAACAATTATTTTCCTGCTAGTCTTGACTATTTTTAGATGAAGAAAAATTTGCTGTGATTTCTAAGTGCTAATTAATTCTAAAGTTCACAGATTGGTAATGGTAAAAAGTGCAAAAGGTGTGATTTAGAAAAATAATGTCTACTTTATGTGTATGTTGGAGTATAATGGATTATGTTTCTATTGCTATGAATTTGTCATTTGTTTTTGAGAAATAAGACATGGCCACTCACTCAAAAATGATAAACTAAAAGGGATTTTATATTAGAATATACTATTGGGGTGATAGCCTGTAAATCCATTTCTTTATGAATAGGTACAATTTATTATAAACAGTGCTGGCAATGCTCCAAGCATGCACCACCTGGATCAGGCATTGCTTCGGTGATACAGAAACTGACTTTCACAAATCTTCATTCTGTGACTTTCACAGTGGCCTCTAGTGCCCAGAGCCTGTCAGAGTTAAATAAAGAGAAAGATGACGTCATACATCCTCAGCTTGACTAAGAGGGCATTCCTTCCAAATTATCATGATTCTCTACAAAACAAGATTTTGTGTTGTTTAAAAATATGGATATTTCTAAAATGGGTATAGTATCATATCAAGATAATAATAATAATAATAACAACAACAGTAATAAATGTATTCTAATCAGACTTTCTTAGAATCACCAGGCACTAATTTCCCTAGGTGACTTTATTTATTATTCTGTTATTAGCTGCTTTTCTGTAAGACATGTTTTAAAAATAATTCCCTTATTTTTCTAACAGTATTTGGATTTTTAAATTTTTCACTGGCATCTTAAACTTAATTTTCATTGTTGAAAAAGAAAGATATTGCTCTTTCCTTCTAAGCCACTATTTTCCCCTTGTTTTAATAGTTCTCTGTCATTCTTTTTCTTTTAATAATTAAACATATCTGTGAAGTAGGTATTCATATCATTTTATGGATGGGGAACTGAGATTAGTTTTGAGTTCTTTGTTCATGTTTTGAAAAGGAAATGTAATTATGTGCCTCTGCCCTCATCATGATCACTATATAGTCATTAAGTAAACATTCCATAGCATTTCTTAGTAGGGAAACTTGACAGGTAAATAAGACTGTCCCTTGGAGCTCACAGAGGGAAATTTCACTTTCTCTGTGAATTGGTTGTACAGTTTTGGTTGTAACAGTAATCCAGAATGAAATTGTAGGCCATACACTATAAGATATATGAGAACATTTAAAAATGAAGTGATCAAATATTATGTTCATCAAACAGAAACTGTAATTCAGCTTTGGGAAAAGTCGTTATCAATAACATCATTAAAAATGTCATGTGAAGCTATATACATAAACAGGTGAATTTATTCAGGTGATTTAAGCTCATACTGTATTAAAAAAATCAAAATTTTTACAGGTGATTATTTTATCTTGGTGACATATATTCTCTTTTAAGAGAAAGGGAAAGACCATAAGCAAACTAATAAAGACTTTAGGTTAAGTAGAGCTGCAGTGAGTTCTAAAGAAAATACACTGACAGCTTTATTTGATAAACCTCAAATAGATGGGAAAATCAGTGCTGTTCACATCATTTGGTTTGCTCTCCTATCACCTACCTTATCAAGCAGAAAATAAATTACTTTCTTTTCACGAGTAATAAGAATGTTAACAGTTGCATAATATGAATCTAGGCATAGATCAGCAAGTTTCGCTTAATTTGTGGGTATATAAAAATCACCATTTCAGTGGACTTATTTCATGTCCATTTCATATCCATCATTTTAGTGGATATATAGTTGATGATTGTCATCTGGGGATAGCAGTTAGAAAACCATAGAAGGTAACTGAATATCTGGTATGCACAACTGTTATTAATTATACTAATTAATATTGACTTAAGGTTAATATGTGTTAGGTATAGTGTTGAGTATATTAGATATATTATGTTAATTTAATTTGGATTTATATAATCATAGTTCACTGTATTCATATATTGATAATTTGTTAAAGCTATGGACTGGCTTAAGGTAAAATGCAAATATATACATGAACACAAATGTTTGCATGTAATTTTAGGGATCATAAATCCCCTGAAGCCTATTCCTGAATTCTCACCTTAAGAATTCCTGTTTTAGAATACTACTTAGAGAATTCAATAGCAATAATACTGTTTCCAAATATAACTTGCTTATTTTTATGTGTATTTGACAGCATAGAACTTCAAGAATAGAATTTTAATGACCCTGTTTGTAAGTTACATCACACGAATAGCATATTATTGTAACTGGAAAACACAATTTATACCAAGAGTACTGACTGAGGGATAATTTATATCAGGGCAAAATTGGAAACAATATCCAATATCCAACGATAGAGTATAGGTTAAATGGATTATGAGACAACAAAACGTCATGAAGCCATTTGTAATGAATATGTACATCAATATAGCATATCACTGTGTCAAGAACTAGCTTTAAGCAGCATATATATTGTTTTGAAAAAATATACATATTAATGAAAAAATCTAGGAAAGCCCTTCATTTGGCTCTTAAAAAATTCAAGCTAGCCTAACAAAAGAGATCTCACTGATGGGCTACATAAGAAATTTTAAAGAAAATCCACTGGTTATCCAGGAGTCCCTGGCCTTCTTACATAGCTGACATCATGATGGAGTCTAGGGTGAGAGGTAGTTCTTAGTTTAAGAAGGCTCTAGGTGATCAGAGTTCAGAGCCTTCCTTCCAATTCCCCTTGAACATGACTCAGCCTCACTGTGCTTCCCAGCTTCTTTCTGTTCCACTTTAACTGGTATATTCATTAATCTGCTCCTTGTAAATTTAATTTGCCCATGGTCCAGTATGGTGTCTCTAATTCACAACCTTTTGGTTTCAGACCCTACTGTTAACTGTTTTTAGTTTAAATTCTCAGGATAGAGCCTATTGCTTGGCTAAATGGACTAGATTTGTTTCTGGACAAACTGTTGATTATTTCCATTAGAGAGACATTTATCTACAGCTGGGGTGATGGCCTGGGGTTGTAAATTTCATATGGTAGAAGGGTAATAGGTAGGGTAATTTTATTTAGAATGATGTAGGGATATAAGCAGTGTAAAGTAATTCTAGTGAGGAGGGATTAGGCATCAAAATATTAATAGTGGCTATCTCTGGCTAGTAGGATTATAAGTGATTTGAAATATGTGTGTATATATGTATGTATTTTTCTCTTTGTATTTCTCCAGTTTCTAATTTTTAAATAATGATTATGTCTGACTTAGAAGATAAAGAAATAATATCACTAGAATGTGATTTGGACTTTTTCCTCTGTAGTACTGTAGTTTTGGTCTAATTCCATTTGTTAGAGAATTTCCGGATTCTAGCAATAAAATGTTGCTTTGGAATAGATGAAATGTCTGGCAAAAAAAAAAAAAAAAAGGAAAAAGAAAGGAAGAAAAAAGAGAAATGAAAAAGAAAAAAAAAAGAAAGAAAATTAAATATGTGTTTTCTGTTTTAAGCAATCAGAGCCAGTACTCAATACCATTTTGAATTCTTTGGTTTTATAGCAAGGCATGTGCTGGGGCTGGAGAAATACGGAGATACATATTCTAAAACAAGGCCTCTGTCTTCAAGTTCCATTCAGTAAATATTAATTTAGTACTTTAATGTACAATAGGGATCCAGAGGTGATAAGATATAGTCATTGCCTCCTCAAAGAGCTAGATAGGAACAGGAAAATAAAATTCATATTGCAAGACAATCTATGTGAAGGGTCCAACAACTGATATGAGAGTTAAGAGGCAAGAAAAATCATTTTAAGTTGGGATGAATAAAAAAGACCTCATGAGAGATGTGGGATTTGAGTTGGTCTTATTGGATGGGGAATGCTTGTGTAAATGGGGGTATGGTAAAAGACATTATCAGATTATGGGAAGAGCTAGCAAAAAGGATAGGTAGGAGGTAGGAGGGGTACAAGGCATGTTTGGGCAATGTAAGTGTAGTGGACTCATGTTGTAGAGTGGTGGCAGGTAAGATTGGGTCAAGCAGAAACAAGATTTTACTAAATACTTTTTAAGTATGCTTTCATAAAATGCTTAGAAGTGTTTTTATTTAAATTTTGATTTCATTAACTAGACTATTTCAGAGCTGACTAGCTAGCCTGTGTCTGAAAATGGGATGGTAGTCTATTGTCCTAGACCTGCCTCACAACCATCTCTCACCTAGAATCCTTAGTCTTAGAATCCTCTGTAACAAATGAGAGTCCAAAGACCTTCTTAATAAAACACTGGCATTTATATGTTGTTCTGGTATTCTGATCTAGAAGTCATGTGATTATGAATGCTTGCTTGGACTTTTACTCTATTTTAGGCTCTGAATCTACTGTTGCCTTTCCTGACTATTTTCCTCTCTATTTACACTTTTCATTCTGCTGGACATCCTGATTCAGGTTTCTGGCCTTGACTTGGGAAATTTTACCATGATATTAATTTTTGATTCCCAATTCCAAGGTTTTTTGTTCCAAATCCTAGTTTGTGGTGCTCAGTTATGACACCTGATGGAGAGAAATTTGGTGTAAAATGGAATCCTCTCTATCCTATCTCAGATAATTTCTTGAATGAAGTGTAAGAAGTGGTGTATATGTGTTCCAATAAAGTAGCTCACAGAAAAGTAATTTCATAAAATAGGCCCCAAGGGCAGTGTTATATTGATATCCACTCCATATAGTTGTTTAATAAATTTGGTAGACATTAAAAACAATAAAAATCAGTTTTACAAGTGTTTTTAAACATTTTTCTACTTCTACATATTCTCCATGTTTTTCCTTATCAACTCCTACCATCTTCAAAAGATGATGTTGATGATGATTATCATTATTCAAAATAAGTATTTTTAAAACAACTTATTAGAATTGTGTTTACACAACATGTAATTATTCTGAGATGGTCAGTAGGTATGAGTGTGACAGTAGGGAGAAAACACTAGTCCATTAATGAATTTAATGTTTTGGTCTATTTCCAACTATCCCAGCTCCATTCAGCTGCAGGCATAGAGGACCTTTTCTGTAGCAGGCTTGTCTCCCTCGCAGTCTCTGAATGCATCCTGTCTAAGGCAACAGTATATCACTGGGCTCAAGTGTAGCCTATAGAAGGGTCTGGAATGAGTCTAAATTGAGTAGCACATCCCTCTTAAGCACCCCCTCAACCATCATACTGACCTCTTTCCCCTTACTGTGTTTGTCCATTTAAAAAAATTTTTTTTTAATTTTTAATTTTTTAAATTAACATATAATGTATTATTAGCCCCAGGGGTACAGGTTTGTGAATCATCAGGCTTACACACTTCACAGTACTCACCATAGTACGTACCCTCCCCAATGTCCATAACCCAACCACCCTCTACGTACCACCCTCCTCCCAGCAACCCTCAGTTTGCTTTGTGAAATTAAGATTCTCTTATGGTTTGTCTCCCTCCCCAGTCCCATCTTGTTTCATTTTTTCCTTCCCTACCCCACAAAACCCCAATTTGCCTCTCAAATTCCTCTTATCAGGGAGATCATATGATAACTGTCTTTCTCTGATTGACTTATTTTGCTCAACATAATACCCTCTAGTTCTATCCATGTCATTGCAAATGGCAAGATTTCATTTCTTTTGATGGCGGCATAGTATTCCATCATATATATATATATATATATATATATATGCACACACACACATATATATGTATATATGCCACGTCTTCTTTATCCATTCATCTATTGATGGACATCTAGGTTCTTTCTATAGTTTGGCTAAGGTGGACATTGCTGTTCTAAGCATTCGGGTGCATGTACCCTTTCGGATCACTACATTTGTATCTTTAGGGTAAGTACCCACTACTGTGATTGCTGGATCATAGGGTAGCTCTATTTTCAACTTTTTGAGGAACCTTCATACTGTTTTCCAGAATGGCTGCACCAGCTTGCATTCCCACCAACGGTGTAAGAGGGTTCCCCTTTTCCACATCCTTGCCAGCATCTGTCATTTCCTGACTTGTTAATTTTAGCCATTATGACTGGTGTGAAGCGGTATCTCATTGTGGTTTTGATTTGTATTTCCCTGATGCTGAGTGATATGGAGCATTTTTTCATGTGTCTGTTGGCCATCTGGATGTCTTCTTTGCAGAAATGTCTGTTCATGTCCTCTGCCCATTCTTGGTTGGATTATTTGTTCTTTGGGTATTGAGTTTGATAAGTTCTTTATAGATTTTGGATACCAGCCCTTTATCTGGTATGTCATTTGCAAATATCTTCTCCTATTCTGTCAGTTGTCTTTTGGTTTTGTTGACTGTTTCCTTTGCTGTGCAAAAGCTTTTGATCTTGGTGAAATCCCAATAGTTCATTTTTGCCCTTGCTTCCCTTGCCTTTGGCAATGTTTCTAGCAAGAAATTGCTGCAGCTGAGGTTGAAGCTGTGTTCTCCTCAAGGATTTTGTTGGATTCCTGTCTCACATTGAAGTCTTTCACCCATTTGAGTCTATTTTTGTGTGTGGTGTCGGGAAATGGTCCAGTTTCATTTTTCTGCATGTGGCTGTCCAATTTTCCCAACAACATTTGTTGAAGAGACTGTCTTTTTTCCATTGGACATTGTTTCCTGCTTTGTCAAAGATTATTTGACCATAGAGTTGAGGGTCTATTTCTGGGCTCTCTATTCTGTTCCATTGATCTATGGGTCTGTTTTTGTGCCAGTACCATACTATCTTGATGATGACAACTTGTAATAGAGCTTGAAGTCTGGAATTGTAATGCCACCAAGTTTGGCTTTCTTTTTCAACATTCCACTGGCTATTTGGGATCTTTTCTGGTTCCATATAAATTTTAGGATTATTTGTCCCATTTCTTTGAAAAAAAAAAAAAAAAAAGGATGGTATTTTGATAAGGATTGCATTAAACGTATAGACTGCTTTAGGTAGTCTAGACATTTTCACAATATTTGTTCTTCCAATCCATGAACATGGAACATTTTTCCATTTCTTTGTGTCTTCCTCAATTCCTTTCATGAGTACTTTATAGATTTCTGAGTACCAATTCTTTGCCTCTTTCATTAGGTTTATTCCTAGGTATCTTGTGGTTTTGGGTGCAATTGTAAATGGGATCAACTAATTTCTCTTTCTTCTTGCTATTGGTGTATAGAAATGCAACTGATTTCTGTGCATTGATTTTATATCCTGACACTTTACTGAATTCCTGTACAAGTTCTAGCAGATTTGGAGTGGAGTCTTGAGTTTTCCACATAAAGCATTGTATCATCTGAAAAGTGTGATAGTTTGGCTTCTTCTTTGCCGATTGGATGCCTTTAGTTTCTTTTCATTGTCTGATTGCTGAGGCTAGGACTTCTAGTACTATGTTGAATAGCAGTGGTGATAATGGACATCCCTGCCGTGTTCCTGACCTTAGCGGAAAAGCTCTCAGTTTTTTTCCATTGAGAATGATATTCACTGTGTTTTTCATAGATGGCTTTGATGATATTGAAGTATGTGCCCTCTATCCCTAATACTTTGAAGAGTTTTAATCAGGAAAGGATGCTGTATTTTGTCAAATGTTTTTTCAGCATCTATTGAGAGTATCATATGGTTCTTGTTCTTTCTTTTATTAATGTATTGTGTCACATTGATTGATTTGCCGATGTTGAACCAAACTTGCAGCCCTGGAATAAATCCCACTTGGTCGTGGTGAATAATCCTTTTAATGTACTGTTGGATCCTATTGGCTAGTATTTTGGTGAGAATTTTTGCATCCATGTTTATCAAGGATATTGGTCTGTAATTCTCTTTTTTAATGGGGTCTTTGTCTGGTTTTAGGACCAAGGTAATGCTGGCCTCATAAAGTGAATTTGGAAGTTTTCCTTCCATATCTATTTTTTCAGAAGAGTTTCAGAATTAAACTAATTAAATTAATACCTATTAATTCTTCTTTAAATGTTTGGTAGAATTCCTCTGGGAAGCCGTCTGGCTCTGAGCTCTTATTTTTGGGAGATTTTGATGCCTGCTTCAGTCTCCTTACTGGTTATGGGTTTGTTCGGGTTTTCTATTTCTTCCTGGTACAGTTTTGGTAGTTTATACATCTCTAGGAATGCATCCATTTCTTGCAGATTGTCAAATTTGCTGGTGTATAGTTGCTCCTAATATGTTCTTATAATTGTTTGTATTTCTTTGGTGTTGGTTGTGATCTCTCCTCTTTCATTCGTGATTTTATTTATTTGGGTCCTTTCTCTTTTCTTTTTGTTAAGTCTGGCCAGGGGTTTATCAATCTTATTAATTCTTCCAAAGAACCAGCTTCTAGTTTTGTTGATTTATTCTACTGTTTTTTTTGGTTTCTATTTCATTGATTTCTTCTCTGATCTTTATTATTTCTCTTCTTCTGCTGGGTTTAGGCTTTCTTTTTTGTTCTTTCTCCAGCTCCTTTAGGTGCAGGGTTAGGTTGTGTACTTGAGACCTTTCTTGTTTCTTGAGAAAGGCTTGTATCACTATATACTTTCCTCTCAGGACTGCCTTTGCTGTGTCCCACAGATTTTGAACAGTTGTGTTTTCATTATCATTTGAACAGTTGTGTTTTCATTATCATTTGATTCCATGAATTTTTTTCAATCTTCTTTAATTTCCTGGTTGACCCATTTGTTCTTTAGTAGGATGCTCTTTAGCCTCCATGTATTTGAGTTCTTTCCAACTTCCCTCTTGTGATTGAGTTCTAGCTTCAGAGCATTGTGGTCTGAAAATATGCAGGGAATGATCCCAGTCTTTTGGTACCAGCTGAGACCTGATTTGTGACCCAAGATGTGATATATTCTGGAGAATGTTCCACGTGCAGTAGAGAAGAATGTGTATTCTGTTGCTTTGGGATGGAATGTTCTGAATATATCTGTGATGTCCATCTGGTCCAGTGTGTCATTTAGAGCCTTTATTTCCTTGTTGATATTTTGTTTAGATGATCTGTCCGTTTCAGTGAGGGGGGTGTTGAAGTCCCCTACTATTATTGTATTATTGTCAATGTGTTTCTTTGATACCCATGTTAGGGGCATAGATATTTAAAATTGTTATATCTTCTTGTTGGGCAGACCCTTTGAGTATGATATAGTGTCTGTCCTCATCTCTTATTGTAATCTTTGTCTTAAAATCTAATTTATCTGATACAAGGATTGCCACCCCAGCTTTCTTTTGATGTCCATTAGCATGGTAAATTTTTTCCTGCCCCCTCACTTTAAATCTGGAGGTGTCTTTGGGTCTAAAATGAGTTTCTTGTAGACAGCATATCAATGGGTCTTTTTTTTTTTTTTAATCCATTCTGATACCCTGTGTCTTTTGATTGGGGCATTTAGCTCATTTACATTCAGGGTAACTATTGAAAGATATGAATTTAGTGCCATTGTGTGACCTATAAGGTGGCTGTTACTGTTATTGTCTCTGTTCCTTTCTGAACTGTTACTTTTAGGCTCCTTATTTGCTTAGAGGACCCCTTTCAATATTTCCTGTAGGGCTGGTTTGGCATTTGCAAATTCTTTTAGGTTTTGTTTGTCCTGGAAGATTTTGTCTCTCCTTCTATTTTCAATGACAGCCTAGCTGGATATAGTATTCTTGGCTGCATGTTTTTCTCATTTAGTGCTCTGACTATATCATGCCAGTTCTTTCTTGCCTGCCAGGTTTCTGTGGATAAGTCTGCTGCCAATCTAATATATTTACCATTGTATGTTACAGACTTTTTGTCCTGAGCTGCTTTCAGGATTTTCTCTGTCACTAAGACTTGTAAATTTTACTATTAGATGACGGGGTGTGGACCTATTTTTATTTATTTTGAGGGCAGTTCTCTGTGCCTCCTGGATTTTGATGCTTGTTCCCTTTGCCATATTAGGGAAATTCTCTACAATAATTTGCTCCAATATACCTTCTGCCCACCTCTCTCTTTCTTCTTCTTCTGGGTTCCCAATTATTCTAATATTGTTTCATTTTATGGTGTCACTTATTCCCGAGTTCTCCCCTCATCGTCCTGTAGTTGTATGTCTCTCTTTTGCTCAGCTTCTTTATTCCATCATTTGGTCTTCTATATCACTAATTTTCTCTTCTGCCTCATTTATCCTAGCAGTACGAGCCTCCATTTTTGATTGCCCCTGATTAATAGCTTTTTTGATTTCAGCTTGGTTAGATTTTAGTCCTTTTATTTCTCCAGAAAGGGCTTTTATTTCTCTAGACAGGGTTTCTCTAATATCTTCCATGCCTTTTTCGATCCTAGCTAGCACCTTGAGAATCGTCATTCTGAACTCTAGATCTGACATATTATGAATGTCCATATTGATTAGGTCCCTAGCCTTTGGCACTGCCTCTTATTTCTTTTTTTTTTTTTGTGGTGAGTTTTTCCACCTTGTCATTTTATCCAGATAAGAATATATGAATGAGAGAATAAAATTCTAAAAGGGTGGCAAAGACCCCAGAAAAATGTACTCTAACCAAATCAGAAGATACCCTAAAATGGGGGGAGATGAAAGGGGGTAAAAAGAAATTAAAAAATATATATATATGTATATATATCAGACTGGTGAATAGAACAGCCACCCACTTGATTTTGGGTATATTTTGGTCTCTTAGAAGAAATTTCCTCCTAAAATTTTAAAGAAAGAAAAGAAAAGAAAGAGACTGCCTCCTAAAATTTTAAAGAAGGAAATTCTAAAGAAAGAAAAACATATATATACACACGCACATATATATACATATATATGTACATATATATGTACATATATATGTTTATATATATGGGTAAACACGATGAAGGGATAGAATATGACTGTAAAGATGAAAATTAAAAAAAATTTCTAAAAAAGGAATTGATAAGATGAGTTGTTTGGAAAAAGAAAGTGGAGAGAATTTACTCAGGCTGAAGACTAGAACAAAGCCCTGTGCTAGATTTGGGGTATATTTTGATCTATTAGAAAAAATTGTATCCCAAAATTTTTTAGAAGAAAAAACTCTGTAGGTATACAAAAAATAAAGTTAGATACAATGAAGGATATAATATGACTATAATAACGAAGGTTTAGAAATTGTTTTTTTAGAAAGGTATTGTTAAGATAAACTAGTTTGAAAACATTAAAAGAGGAATGAGGAAAAGTTCAAAAAATTAGAATAAGAAAAAAATAAAATTAAGGCAATTTAATGAACTTTGCAAGACTAAAGAATCATGGGGAGAAAGCTATAAATTCCATGCTTTGCTTTCCCCTCCTTTGGAATTCCACTGATCTTGATCAGTGAGCTTGGTCTTGGCTGGATGTTCTTGCTGATCTTCTGGAGGAGGGGCCTGTTGCTATGATTCTCAATTATCTTTGCCCAAGGTGGAATTGTGCCACCCTTGCCAGGGGCTGGGCTAAGTAATTTGCTCCAGTTTGCTCTCAGGAGCTTTTGCTTCCTGAATGCTTTCCATAGAGCTCTGGAGGATGGGAATGAAAATGGTGGCCTCCCAATCTCTAGCCCAGGGGAGCTGAGAGCTTGGGGCCCCACTCTTCCATGCACCTTCAGAGAAAAGAGGTCAATCCCTTCCTTCTCTCTGGTCTCTGGCTGCACTCCTAGCTCACCTGGCCTGTGACCAACCATTTATGTCTCTGGCACACAGCCCTGTTTGGAGTCTCCAAACCCAGCAGATTCCTGCTACGCTGCTCTTCCAGTGGAGGAAGGTGGGTCTCCCTGGATCTGCCAGGGACTTGTGGGGTCCCTGCTCAAAGAGTAGTGTCCCAACAGTGTCACAGATCACAGTTTAAGGTGACCCCAAGCTGAGTGCTCACTCCTCAGCTCCATTTCTGTAGCTGGCTTCCCCACTCTGATACCTATGAGCTCTGCTACACTTAGACACCCCCAATCCTTCTGTGACCCCATGGACCTGAGACCACACTGTCCCCGCGAGAGCTCCACCCTTGCTTAGCCTCTGGTGTGATGTCCCTCAGTGGAGCAGACTTCTAAAAGTTTGGATTTTGTGTTCTGTTTCTCCAACACTTGCCAGGAGCTATGCCCTTCCCCTGCTGTCTATCTTCCTGTCACTTCAGATTCACTTCTCTGCTCATCCTATCTTTCAGATAGTGGTTGATTTTCTGTTTCTAGAATTGCTGCTCTTCTTCTCTTCAATATCCTTTTGGGTTTGTGGGTGTTTGGAATGGTTTGATAACTATCTAGCTGAACTCCTGTGACCTGATGTCATCTCAGTCTGCTACTCCTCCATCTTGATCTCCCCCCCTTGCCCATGGCTTGTGACAAAATCTTGCCATGATTTCCTTTTCGGTACTCTAGTTTCATCTACAAAATGAATGTTATGCTTCTAATCAGCCCTTTTGTCTATTACCCCATATATATTTTTTTAACTTGTCAACCCCTTTCCTGGGAATTCTTTCCAGAACCCTGCTAAAGATAAAAGGATGACTTAGAATCACAAAACTGGTTCTGAGACGGGCCACCTGAGGATCTAAATCAGATTAATTGACCTGATTAATTTTTCAGTTGTCCTTGAGGTGTGTGACGTGTTGTTCTGAGGGAGCATTTAAAGAATATGCATAAGAACACATTGAGTATCATAACCATTAAATCCTTAATGTGTAGCAGAATTAGCAAAGTAAATATTTAAGGAGCTAGATATAATTTCCTTCTTTTGGAGTGTCATGCAGTAATTGTTATCCATTGAAAAGAATCTGAAACTTGGGACACCTGGGTGGCTCAGTGGGTTAAAGCCTCTGCTTTCGGCTCGGGTCATGAACCCAGGGTCCTGGGATCGAGCCCCGCATCGGGCTCTCTGCTCCGTAGGGAGCCTGCTTCCTCCCCTCTCTGCCTGCCTCTCTGCCTACTTGTGATCTTTGTCTGTCTAATAAATAAATTAAAAAAAAAAAGAAAAGAATCTGAGACTTAACTGATTAACAATGTATATCTACAAACTCTGTTTTTCTATACAGTGGTGTTTAAGTATCAGATGACTATATATTTTTTAAAAGATTTTTTATTACTTGAGTATTTTAATATATAGTAGAGATCCAGAGGTGATAAGATGTCATTGCCTCCTCAAAGAGCTATCAATCCAGTTAATTACAGGAACAGGAAAATAAAATTAATATTACAAGACAATCTATGTGAAAGGTCCAATGACTGATGGGAGAGTTCAGAGGAATGAGAAATCATTTCAATTGGGAAGAATAAAAAAGAGAGAGAGAAAGAACACTTGAGCACAAGCAGTGGAAGTGGCAGACAGACAGAAAGGGATAAGTAGGCTTCCTGCTGAGTAGGGAGCCCAATGTAGGACTCTATCCTAGAACTCTGGCATATGCTTCACTGACTGAGCCACCCAGATGCCTCTGATGACTGTATCTTTAAACCTTACCAGGAATATTCATTTTCAAATGAATACTAACTTTTTATATGAATCATATTGGACAAAGAGAACACTTAGATCATACTATTTTAGAAAATATTTGATGCTTCATATAATTCACCTACTATGTTTACTGAATGTTTACTATTTACAAGACCATACACTATAAGGGATATCAAAAGGAGTACAGGATATGTAAGGGATATACAAATGAGTAATACATGGTCCTGGCCTTTGTGTGGAGGGGTTAAGACAATTACATGTAGACATGGGCCCAGAGCAGGATAGCCAATACAGTCCTTAAAGGACAAGAAAACAATTTTAATAATAATGGTATGATCTTAGTCCTTGGCTTAGATGAAGAATAATTATATACTCAAGATGCAAATTATGCCTGGCTTAATTATCTCTATCAATTTGAAGAAGCAGATGCTCAGATGTGCAGACAGATACTAATAACTCACTTGGGAGCATTTAATCTGTATCTTTTTTTGGGTGTGGGAGAGATGTTCACTGATTTCAACTGATGTTACTTTTTTATTTTTTTAAAGATTTTATTTCTTTACTTGAGAGAGAGAGAGAATGAACAAGAGAGCACAAACAGGGGAGAAGCAGAGGGAGAGGGAGAAGCAAACTTTCCACTGAGCAGGGAGCCTGATGTGGGGCTTGATCTCAGGACTCTGAGATCATGACCTGAGCTGCAGGCAGCCGCTTAACTGACAGAGTCACCTAGGCACCCCTGATGTTACATTCTTTAAGAACAATATGGCAGACCTTTTCTCAAACTGTATTCTACTATGGATAACCTTTGCCTGTACATTCTTCAGGAGCTAAAAAGACAGCCTAGTCGATGACAAAATCCGTATCTTCGTGTCAAGCTAATTTAAGGAACATTTTATCACTTAGCTTCACAGTGTGAAGAACATTAATAATTCAGTGGTTTGTATACATTCCCACTCATTCTCCTTGTGGAGATGTTTATGCTGTGTAACAACGGTACAGGGTGAAGGAGTTGGGCAAATCTCTTTGCCACTCTGTTCCCATGCTTTCTTTCCTTCTAGAATATCTGGCTTCAGCAACAGTGGAAGGAACATTCAGTAGAGCTAAAGAAGTGCTAGTGTTTGTTAGTACTTTATGCCTTTGCCCACTCATTGGTGATATCCTTCATGCTAACTTTGCCTAGGTTATTAAATACTATAATTTTTAAAAATTTCTTTTTTTTAAAAGATTTTATTTATTTATTTGAGAGACAGAGATCACAAGCAGGCAGAGAGGCAGGCAGAGAGAGAGGGGGAAGCAGGCTCCCTGCTGAGCAGAGAGCCCGATGCGGGGCTCGATCCCAGGACCCTGGGACCATGACCCGAGCCGAAGGCAGAGGCTTTAACCCACTGAGCCACCCAGGAGCCCCTAAAAATTTCTTTTCTATAATTTGGTACTAGCAAGAATAAGGCTTAGCATAAAAATCCTTTCTCCTGTGTTGAAACAAAGATTTTCAAAAATGCAGACTCCGAAGGAAGATTCCAGAGATTTGGTCTCTTGAGAACTACCCATCTGTGAAAAAATTCTATTTCTGTTGGACTCAAGACCTGGCAATGGCAAAATGGACTGCCACTGTGAGCCATTTATTCTGTCTCACTGGACAGAATAAATGGTTTCCTAATTGAAGCTATGTCATGACATGAACTGTAAAATGTGGTTGCAATAATTTTCTTTCAGCTTAAAGAAATGACAGAAAATTGTCTGCTCTTTAAAGAAACATTTTTTAAAACTGGACTGTAAGATAATATTGAGAAAAGGAATACTATCTGGAAAATTATTTTACACATTAGTTTAAACTACATATTTTGCAATATTCTGAAAGAACTAATTAAAAAGCATTATGTATATGTGTGATTTTGAATAGTATCCCATTTTTTATAAGTAACTCAGAGTTTCTTGAGCATAATTTCCTTTACCATTTCCTGCCCTGCAGACAGACATTTTGCTACCTTTCGGATGAGGTCTATAATACAGGAAACTTGACTACAAACATTATGACATGTGTATACAGGTGATAACTACACACAAACACACACTATGTCAATATTAAAAAATCCATGAATTTAGTATAACTAAATTATAACAAATTATAATAATAAAATATCTGAGAATTTAGTATAATAATTATGAAATTTCAGGAATGATAGGCAAAAGGATTATTTCAAATGATCTTAAAATATTTGGCAATCTTGTTAGATCTCTACATCACACTTTTCACACAAGTAAATTCCAAATAGATTAAAGACCTAGACATTGGAAAAGAAACTCAAGACTAAATGCTAGAAGAAAAGGGATTGAAACAGATTTATAATTGTAGCATGAGAAAGAACTTTCTTAGCACAATATAAAACCTAGAAACCACAGAAAAAAAAATCAACGCACTAAAAGTAAAACAACTTGGGGTGCCTGGGTGGCTCAGTTGGTTAAGTGTCTGTCTTCAGCTCAAGCTGTAATCCTGGGTCCTGGGATGGAGTTCCGCATTGGGTTCCCTGCTCAGTGGGGAGCCTGCTTCTCCCTCTTCTTTCCCACTGCTGCTCCCCCTGCCTGTGCTCTCTCACTCACTCTCTCTCTCAAATAAATAAATAAAACCTTAAAAATAAGTAAAACAACTTTAATTTGAAAAGACAAAAAGTTAAAAGACAAGTGAGCAATTGGTAGAAAAATACATGCAACATATGTAAAGGCAAAAGATAATTTCCAGAAAATTTTACTAATATTATGCTAATGAATAGAAAAAGACAATCAGCCAAATAGAAAATTGACAAAGAACACAAACAGGAAATTAATGGAATAGGGAATATATGTGCCCCTCTTTCATTATCCATTTCAGCAATTATTAAACATGAAAAGTAAATAATAACTAGATATATTATTAGCCCACTCGATGGACAACATTTCAAAAGATTCATAACGTCCATCCTTGGTAAGGAAAAACAGGTACTCTTGGATTGATGGTGGTGAATATGGGTATAGCTTTTTGTAAGGCACACTGGAATTATCTATCAAAATAAAAATATGCATGACCTTTGACTCAGCAATTTCATGAGAAATTCCACTTGTAGGGGTCTATTCTACAATCTAGCTTAATTATAATATATAAATACATATCCAAGAATGCTCACTGCAGTATTTTTTACTAGCCAAACACTGGGGGGGAGAACTGTCAATCAATAGGAATGGTTGAAACAATTAGAGAATATTTATTAAAAAAAATTCATATACCAGTTAAAAAGAGTAGAAGATTCACATGTACTGACTTTGGAAAGTGTTTATTACAAGTAAAGCAAAAAGCACATTGCAAAACCATATTCATAGCTTGATTCTATTTTCATCTGGGGAGAAAACCCAACAAGAATATATGTTCCTACAATCATAAAATAAAGCCTGGAAGAATATAAAAGGATCTCTTGATGGTGGCTACCAAGGTCCGGGCTGCAGATGCAGGAGAGAAGGAAAGGAGGAGTTCCGCTTGTTGTTTCATATCCATTAAAAAAAAAAAGTGAAATTATGAGTGTTTTAATTTCGCTTTTTTATATTGAATATCTTTTCTATTATAGACATGTATTGCTTTTGTTTTAAAATAATAGATGTAACCTTGAAAAGTTAATTTCTGAAGCATGGGTTGAAAAGATGAGAGACTGGAGGCAGGAAGCTAATTTAGGAGGCTTTAACTGACCACGGGAAGGACAGTGAGGACCTGGCTTCGGGTAGGGACAAAACAATTGAGGAGAGGCCAAGGGAGTCCCTGGGAAGTGGTGACAACTAATATGAGGCTCTATTCCCAAATCCCGGTCCACAGCACTTTCCCAGTCTTCCCAAAGGCACCACGATGCCATCACACAGGCCCCAGCCGATAACAAAACCCAGGTTGTCCAGCTCCTATGCAGGCAACTATTTCAGTTTTGATTCCGCACTTAACATGCTTCCATATGAGACCAGATGAAAGCAACAATCACCTTTCCCAATAGTCCCTTGGGCTATTCTCTGCAGCTCTGCAGCCTAAAGGTTATAGCACCATGACATCAGCCTCCTTGGGGATGGGCAAGCAGCTCTCAGGCTGTCTCCATGGAAGATTGCTTTCCTTCCCCTACTGTGCTTGAACCAGACCGTTGCATGTAGTCTGCTTAGACTCTACTAAAATCTTTTGCTTCCTGTTTACCAAGTCATGCTCAGAAACATGAGACCTGAGTCACCCGCAGTCTGCTCTGAATACAGCATTGTCAGTGCCCTGAACTGTCATTGGATCATCGCACATCTCACCTTTGAGCTCCTTCATGCCTACAGAGCACACCCTCCGACATGCACAACTCGGTGCTCAACAGAGAGTAAGCAATTTCACACGATGGAAACAAATTCACACAGGGCACCTCTCTGAAGGGCCTGCTCACTTTTTGCTTGTTTACTCAGAAACAGATGTTTAAACATCTGTTTGAATATTGTGAAATCTTTTCACAAATTGGACATTTAGTTCCTGCAGCATAACTGGGAAAGATCACGTTTACCAAACTAGAGGCAAATTGTATGATGGAAAGGGGAATTGGGTAGAATAACTTGTATAGCGTTTCAATGAGGGCAAGTGTAATGTTCAAAAATGCTTTTGTGTGTTTAATTGGAAATATCTTTGGTTGTTTCGAGCTTTAAGTCTCACTAGCATATTATTACCTTGCATCTTTTTTCATTTTATGGATAGATTATATAAAATTGCTACACATAGAAATTTTATGGAAAACAATTTTGAATAAAATTTAGAATGTATCTGAGAGGTGAACTGGTATGGTAGAGAAGATACATGGAAAACGTCCCTTTCTCTTCTAAAAGATTGTAAACTTTTTTGATTTTAAAATTATTGCCTGTTCTCATAACATCTCTAAGGAGCTACATGTTGGCCTAAAAATAGTTCTGCTGTTTTCTTTCTGTAGTGCAATAGAAGAACATGAGGCTTATACAATTAAGATAATCTGGTTACCTCACAGACCTAATGTTTTATTTTGAATTGAGTGATTTCTGTCTGATGTCACATAGAAGAAAATATAATTTTGCTTGCCTTTTAGCAGCAGATAATTTGTAGATTTTGTTACTCAATGGCTTGTTTTTAGAAGGAATTTTGAAATTGCACCTTGAGACCCCCACCATTTTGCATATGAGATAATTGATACGATTTACTGGTAGCTTTTTCAAGCAAAAGCATGTGAATGGTTGGAAGTGGAAAATTCTATCAGATTGTTGTTTGTCCTCCCTGTTCTTAATCACTGGTTTTAATAGCAGTGTCTAGTTGCTTAGACATCATGTAGGGTAGGTTGGAAATGAAGAAGTTACTTCTAATTCAATCTTTCATTTACCTTGCTAGGCTCAATTTTCTCCAGTTACTACACGCACTCGCACACACTGAAATAATATAATCGAGGCATTTTAACCTATTTTAGAGAAAAATAAAAAGCAATCATAGAGTATTATTAGACTTCCTCTTTTTTATCTAAGTAATGTGTTATGTTGATAGTGATGCTTAACTCTTACCTTTTGAGGTGACCTCCACAATGACAACGTTTTAGTGCTTCTCTATGTAGGTGTCTGGTGACCATGGGTCCTAGGTCAGCTCTTCAGCACTCATTGAGGATAATCAGTAGTTTCAGTTAATTTAGAAGCCTATTTATCTGCCCTTGGTTAGAAACATAGACTAGCCTTATTCAAGTTGCCTACCAAAATTTTAATCTTGGACCCTCTGCTGCTCAATAATCTTCAAAAATGTTTAGATGAACAAAATTAGTAAATGTGAATATCTAATATTTAAAACTCAGGGGAAAGAAATAATATTCCCATATATGTGAGTATCTAATATTCATGGGTATGTGACTACCTATAGGAGATAGCATTTATCTCTCTACTTTGATACTGTAAACCTCACCACTGGGGCAAGCCAGGCCATTAGAGAGCTATATCATGCAGTTTTGGCTACTTCAGCTACCCTTTGAGACCTCATGTTCTGTGATGCTACAAAACTTGGTGTTTTGGCAGCTTAGAATTCTGCCTATATCCAGTAGCTTGTCTGAAGCAGATTCTAAGGAACTGTGTTTGGGACTGACTGCCTGTGTTCTTTTGCTGCTATGTTCTGTAGGGTCTCTTGTAACTGGCATGCCAGGTCTAATGAATGACACCTGCCCATTAGTAACTATGCAAGATTTGTCCCTGAGGTCAGTGATGAGGTAATGCAGAACAAGTCAGAAAAAATAAAATAAAAGAATCAGGAAGGACATTTTAAGCTTAGTAGAGAATGTGGTGGGAGCACCTGGGTGGTGCAGTTGGTTAAGCAACTGCCTTCGGCTCAGGTCATGATCCTGGAGTCCCAGGATCAAGTCCCACATCAGGCTCCCTGCTCATCAGGGAGCCAGGTTCTCCCTCTGCCCCTTGCCCCTTTCATGCTCTCTCTCTCTCTCTTTCAAATAAATAAAATCTTAAAAAAAAAAAAAAAAAGAGAATGTGGTTTTTCCTGAAAAACTGCATACTTCCTAATATGCCTTAAGGGAAATTACATATCTGATTTGGAGATGGGGCAAAAAAACAAAACAAAACAAAACAAAACAGAAACAAATATTGGTGGTCCAAGCAGCTCGGATTGTGTCTTTGATAAAAATAATCTGGTAATTGCTTAAATTTTCCTCTTGTTTTATCTATTAAGTTATTGTCTTCTGCTCTGTTCCGCTGTCAGGGAGCTTTTTGTTTTTGAAAGCTTTTTAGTAGCATCCATGACTAAATTAGTTTTATTTTAGACACTTTTTTTTTTTTTTTAGTGAAACAAAGATGTCTTCCCCTTCCCGAATCCCCAGTAACTTGGTTAATTAACTATGAAATCTAATGAAAATCATTCACAGTTGATAGCAGAAAACTATAGATATTCTACTCATTTACTGACTTTTTATAATCAAGAGGACTAAAACATGTTGTTTCCAGTTATGCCTGCCAAAGGGAAATGGTGATTTTTTGCTTTGTCTGAACAGAGTGGTTCCTTCAGCTCCTTTTCTAAACCCTTCTGTGAGAACAAGCTGGTTCTTCTGGGAATAAAGAACTGCCTACAGCCACATGCACTCATCTGTTCTTCTCTACATACGTGCTTGGTCTTTTCCATACACAACCAGTGGGTGCTAGAAGACAGGCCAGGCAGCCTTAGTCAGGTAAGGAAGTGTTTATTATTAAATGTATAATTATAAGAAAACCATTACAAAAAATGTTTTGCAATGTTTGTTTGTCATAACAAAGTTATTTATCTGACCTTGCTAATGGGCCACAGTCTCCTGTGGGCTCTGTACTCTGAATGCTCCTTTATAAATGCCTTTTCTTGGTCTTTGTTACACATTGTCAGAGTAACTTGTTGTATGCTATTTGTACCATAGATGTAAGATCACACCCCTATGTAGTTCTGGAATACTTTAGTCAACTAACAAATCAACTAACAACATTCCTCCATTTTTGCTTTCTTGCCTCACTTACATTTCAACAACTCATAGTAGGAAAAACCCCTGAATTCACAGAGCACCTACACATAATTTGTAGCAGATTGGGCTGGGATGGAAGGGAAATGCTTTCCTTTTTAATTGAATTTCCATTTTCTTATCTCTTAACATATTTCTTTTGGATGCTTCATCTCTAGGTTCTATGGGAGCAATATATGAACATTAATATTGGATTCCTTTCTAGCATTTTCTTTTTTTAAAATTATTTTTATTAACATATAATGTATTATTTGCCCCAGGGGTACAGGTCTATGAATCATCAGGCTTATACATTTCACAGCACTTACCACAGCACATACCCTCCTCAATAACCCCGCCACCCTATTCCTACCCTCCCCACCCCCCAGCAACCCTCAGCTTGTTTTGTGAGATTAAGAGTCTTTTGCGGCTTATCTCCATCCCGATCCCATCTTGTTTCATTTTTTCCTTCCCTACCCCCCACAACCCCTTGCCCTGCCTCTCAAATTCCTCATATCAGAGAGATCATATGATAATTGTCTTTCTCTGATTGTCTTATTTTGCTCAGCATAATACCCTCTAGTTCCGTCCACGTCATTTCTAGCATTTTATTTTTACTAAAAATTGTAAAGCTTGTGTGATATTCACTGTGATGGGGTTTTACTGTGTGGGTAATGTAGAGGCTTTTAGGAAGCAGGCTTGAGCAATGGAAATCTTAGTAAGGTAAAAAGACCCACAGTGACCACTGGGCTGACTGCAAACAGGCCCATTAGGTGACCCACCTCAAAATATCCGTAAGCCCTAGCTGATCAGTGGGCTACTTACAACCAGGCACAGGTATCAAAAAGGGAAATTTCCCCATGTTCCTCACTTTCTCCTTTGACTGTATATGATTTGCCTGTGGTTACACAGATTACGGTAAAGAGTTGAAACTGGGAAAAGCACTCCTATTAGCTATTCTATCCAATGATATAGAATACTGAATTTGTCTGTTTACTCATATAAATGGTAGTGACTATTTTAAAAAAAGAAGTTCTGGTGACTTTCAGTGTAAATGTTATAGTTTAAGGGTTTCAGAATTATTCAGATGACTTTGTAAGTTGTGAATATTTTTAAGGCATGACAAAAATGTGTGTGAGCGTGTGTGTGTGTGTGTGTGTGTGTGTATGAAACACAGCATAATTTTTAATAGGTTTAACATTCTCTGAGTCATAAATATATAAGATTAGCTTCTAGAAGCTTGCTTCAAGTTTGCACACTCAATAGTTTGCTGGGACTGCCATAACAAAGTACCATAGACTGGGGAGCTTAAACAACAGAAATTTATTTTTCTCACAATTCTGGAGGCTGCACGTCTGAGGTCAGGGTGTTGACAAAGTTGGTTTCTTCTGAGGCCTATCATCTTGGCTTACAGATGGCTACCATCTCCTGTGTCTTCCCATGACTTTCCCTGTGTGCATATCTATGATCTAATCTCCACTTCTTTGTTTTTTTTTTAATTAAAAAAATTCTAGTATAGTTAATGTACAGTAATGATTGAACAATTCTATGCATTACTCAGTGCTCATCATGATAAGTCTATTCTTAATCCTCTTCACTCATTTCACCCATTCCACCCACCACCCCCTGGTAACCATCAGTTTGTTCTATGTTTTCCTTTTTTTTTTTGCCTCTTTTTTCTTTGTTCATTGTTTTGTTTCTTACCACATATAAGTGAAATCATATGGTATTTATATTTCTTGACTGACTTATTTTGCTTAGTATTATACCCACTAGATCCATCCATGTTGTTGCAAATGGCAAAGATTTCATTCTTTTTTATGGGTGAGTAATATTCCATATTTTATTTTTATATATATATATATATATCACACCTATTTATCTATATCTATCTATAGATATCACACATTACACACCTTTTTCATCCATTCATCTGTCAGTGAG
Source organism: Martes martes (assembly GCF_963455335.1). Classification (NCBI taxonomy): domain Eukaryota; kingdom Metazoa; phylum Chordata; class Mammalia; order Carnivora; family Mustelidae; genus Martes; species Martes martes. The sequence goes on along the minus strand of NC_137890.1, from coordinate 29,830,076 downwards.
CACTTGGGCTGCTTCCATATCTTGGCTATTGTAATTAATACTGTGATAAACATAGGGGTGCATATATCCTTTCAAATTAGTGTTTTTGTTTGAGTAAATACCCAGTAATGGGATTACTGGATCATATGATAATTCTGTTTTTCATTATTTCAGGAATCTCCATACTGTTTTTACAGTAGCTACTCCAGTCTACCTTCCCACCAACAATGTACAAGTGTTCACTTTTCTCCATATTTTTGCCGACACTTGTTTCTTGTATTTTTTAATTTTAGCCATTCTGACAGTTGTGAAGTGATAGCCCATTATGGTTTTGATTTTCATTTCCCTAATGATTAATAATGCTGAACATCCTTTGCTGTATAGGAATGTTTTCTGCTCATTTTTAATTGGATTGTGTGTGTGTGTGTTGTGTGTTGAGCTGTCTCAGTTCTTCATATACTTTGGATACTAACCCTTTATCAGATATGTCATTTGCAAATATCTTCTCCAATTCAGTAGGTTGTCATTTAGTTTTGTTGATTGTTTCCTTTGTTGTTTTTTTATTTTGATGTAGGCCCAATAGTTTATTTTTGCTTTCATTCTCCCTGCCTCAGGAGACATATCTAGAAAATGTTGTTATGGCCAATGTCAGAGAAAGGGTCTTTAATCTTTTTGAGTTTATTGTGTCTGGTGTAAGAAAGTGGTCCACTTTCATTCTTCTGAATGTAGCTGTCCAGTTTTCCCAACACCATTTGTTGAAGAGACTTTTTTTCCGTTACATATTCTTGCTTGCTTTGCCAAAGATTAATTGAACATATAATTGTGGGTTTATTTCTGGGCTTTATATTGTGCTCCCTTTTTCTGTGTGTCTGTTTTTGTGCCAGTACCATAATGTTGATTACTGTAGCTTTATAGTATAGCTTGATACCTGGGATTTTGATACCTCCAGTTTCATTCTTCTTTTTCAAGATTGCTTTGGCTATCCAGGGTCTTTTGTGGTTCCATCTAAATTTTAGGATTACTTGTTCTAATTCTGTGAAAAATGCTGTTGGTAATTTGATTGGGATTGAATAAGTCTGTAGATTGCTTTGGGAAGTATAGACATTTTAATAATATTAGTTGGAAGTTTTCCTTCCTCTTCCATTTTTTTGAATAGTTTGAGAAGAATAAGTATCAACTTTTCTTTAAATATTTGATAGAATTCACTTGTGAAGCCGCCTGGACCTGGACTTTCATTTGTTGGAAGTTTTTTGATTACTGATTCAATTTCATTGCTGGTAATTGGTCTGTTCAAATTTTCTATTTCTTAATATTCAGTTTTGGGAGATTTTATGTTTCTAGAAAATTATCAATTTCTTTTAGGTTGTCCAGTTTGTTGACATATAATTTTTCATAATGTTCTCTTATAATTCTTTGTACTTCTGTGGTGTCAGTTATTATTTCTCTTCTTTCATTTCTGATTGTGTTTATTTGAGTTATTTTTGTGGGTTTTGTTTTGTTTTATTTTGTTGTTGTTGGTTGGTTGGTTGGTTTTAGTTAGTCTGGCTAAAAGTTTGTCATTTTATTGATCTTTTCAAAGAACCAGTTCCTGGTTTCATTGATCTGTTCTATTGCATTTTTAGTTTCTATTACATTTATTTCTGTTCCAGTCTTTATTATTTCCTTCCATTTGCTCGTTTTCAGTTTTCTTTATTCTTTTTCTAGTTCCTTTAGGTGTAAAGTTAGTTGTTTACTTGAGATTTTTCTTGCTTCTTGAGATAGGCCTGTATTACTATAAACTTCTACCTGGAATAGATTTGCTGCATCCCAAAGATTTTGGACCATTGTGTTTTTATTTTCATTTGTCTCCATGCATTTTTTAATTTCCTCTTTGATTTCTTGGTTGGCTCATTCATTGTTTAGTAGCATGTTATTCAACCTCCACGTATTTGTGTTCTTTCCAGATTTTTTCTTGTGGTTGATATTTAGTTTCATAGTGTTATAGTAAGAAAAAATGCACAGTATGATTTTGATCTTCTTAAATTTGTTGAGACTTGTTTTGTGACCTATGTGTGAGCTCTTCTGGAGAATGATACATGTGCTCTTGAAAATAAAGTGTATTTTGCTGTTTTAGGACAGAATGTTCTGAATATATCTGCTAGCTCCATCTAGTCAAATGCAACATCTAAAGCCACTATTTCCTTATGGATTTTCTGTTTGGATGATCTATTCATTGATACAAGTGCAAAAATCTCCTACTATTTTTTTAACAGGTGTTAGTTAATTCTTTTATGTTTGTTATTACCTGCTTTGTGTATTGGGTGCTCCTATGTTGGATGCATACATACTTATAGTTATTATATCTTCTTGTTAATGTTTTTCCTTTATGATTGTGTATTGTCCTTCTTTGTCTCTTGTTATAGCCTCTGTTTTACAGTCTATTTTGTCCAAAATAAATATTGCTACCCTTGCTTTCTTTTCACTACCTTTTGCATGATAAATACTTTTCTATTCCTTCACTTTCAAGTTGCATGTGTCTTTAGGTCTGAAATTAGTCTCTTGTAGGCAGCAGACAGATGGGTCTTGCTTTTTTGTCTATTCTGTCACCCTATGTTTTTGATTGGAGCATTTAGTCCATTTACATTCAAAGTAAATATTGTTAGGTGTATACATATTGCCATCTTGTTACATGTTTTGTATTTGTTTTTGTAGTTCTCTTCTATACTTTTCTATTGCTTTCTTATCTCATTATTTGCTGGCTTTCTTTAATGCTTCTACTTGGATTTCTTTCTCTTTATTTCTTGCATATTTATTATCAGTTTTTGATTTGTGCTTGTATTGGTTTTAATATAACATTAATATAGCAGTTGATATTAAGTTGATGGTCACTTAAATTTGAACTCATTCCCAAAGCACTAAACTTTTACTCTTTTCTCTTTCTCATTTTCTGGGTATATGGCATCATAGTTTACATCCTTTTATTTTGGGAATCCATTGACTGATTTTTATAGGTATACTTATTTACCACTTTTGTGCTTCTTACTCTTCTTACTGCTGCTTATGGTCTTTCTTTCCCTCACAGAGTCCCCTTTAACATTTCTTGTAAAGCTGGTTTATTGGTGATGAATTCCTCTCACTTTTGTTTGTCTTGGAAACTCTTTATCTTTCCTTCTATTCTGAATGATAGCCTTGCTGGATAGAATAGTCTTGTTTGCACATTTTTTTCTTCTAGCACTTTGAATATATCATGCCACTTTATTCTAGCCTGCTAAGTTTCTGCTGAAAAATCAGCTGATAGCCTAATAGAGTTTACCTTGTATGTAACTATTTTCTTTTCCCTTGCTGCATTTAAAATTCCCTCTTTATCAGTATTTTTTGCTATTTTAATTACTATGTGTTTTGGTGTAGACCTCCTTGGGTTGATTTTGTTGGTGACTCTCTGTGCCTCTTGGACCTAGATTTCTATTTTCTTCCTCAGAGTTGGGAAGCTTTCAGCTATTATTTCTACAAGTACACTTTTTCACTCTTCTCCTTCCAGGTTCCCCACAATGTGAATATTAGTACACTTGATGGTATTCTTGAGTTCCCTTAATCTATTTTTATTTATTATTATTATTTTTTCTCTCTCCTGTTCATCTTGATTGCTTTCTTCTTCTCTGTCCTCCAGGTCACTGATCTGTTCTTCTCCTTCATCTGGTTTACTATTTATTACCCCTATTGTATTTTTAATTTCAGTTATTGAGTTCTTCATTTCTGATTTTTAACAATGTGTTTTCTATCTCTTTGTTGGGTATCTCACTGAGGACTTCTACTCTTTTCTCAAGTCCTGTGAGTCTTCTTATGACCATTATTTTAAATTCTGTATCAGGCATACTACTTATCTCTCTTTTGTTTAGCTGTCTTGCTGTGATTTTGTCCTGTTCTTTTATGTCATACATTTTGCCTAAACCTCTGTATCTATTTCTTTCTTTTTTTTTTTTCCTGTATCTATTTCTATGTGTTAGGAAAGTCAGCTACATCTCCTGATCTTAAAAGTCTTATGAAGAAGAGATCCTATAGTAGCCTACCATGCAATTTTCTGTTTGCCAGTATCTTGCACTTCAAGAGTGTCTCCTCTGTGTGTTGCATGTATCCTACTGTTGTGGTTGAACCATATTTACGTTCAGTCCAGTTATGTGCAATGCCTTGTTTGCCTGTTGTGTGTAGGGTTTGGTCCCTGTGCTATTCATAGGCCAGTCTGAGGCCATCTTGGGTTTGAGTTGGTTTAGACCACACTTTTGCCAGGGCTGCAGTCTCACTGAACTGAAAGGTGCTCTTCCTGGGTTGGTCCCTGAGAAGTTTTCGTTGGTAGATGGAGCCTGCAGTCAGACTGGCTGTCTGCCACCAGCTGACTGCTGGGCTGCAGTTAAACTAGTGTGTGGGTTATCTCTTCCTGGGACAGGGATCACTTTGGGTTGGTGCTGTCTCCTGTTGAGGCTGCTTGCACACTGCCATGTTTGTGGTGCTGCTTTGGGAAACCGAGAGGCCAAGTTGGAGAGAACACACTTGCAGAAGAATGCAGGAGTGGGGACACTGTTACCAAGCAAGTTGGAGAGTGTCCATGCTGAGCTGGTTTCTGCTGCTCTCTGTGTAACTAAGCTGGGAGTCAGGGAAGGGAAGTGGCACCTGCTAGCTTTTATGTTCTTCTGGAAGTCTTCCTAAAGATCTCTGCCCCTCTAGCACATATTCTGAGATTAGTAAATAAATCTTCTTCCTGTATACCCCATGTTTTTTCAAACTACAGCTTCAATACTATCTCAGAGGGGCTGTTTGTTATGCTATCTCTTTAAGGATGGGGATTTTGTTTCCTTTGGCCACTGATTTTTAAAATTCGAGGAGTTAAGTCCCACTAACTGTAAGAACTCATGATGTTAAATACCACTGGTTTTCAAAGCCAAGTGTTATTGAGATTCATCTCCCAGTGTAAGCACCCCATGCATGCAGTGCCTGGTAGGGGACTGCTCTAATCCCTTCTCAGTGCTTGTGGTGTCCTTCTTTCCCTTGGACAGTCTTGAGGGTCAGTTGTTTCCTGACTGTGTCTGCCCTTCCTACCCTTTTCAGTATGGCTTCTTCTCTATATTTAGCTGTAGAGGATCTGTTTTGCCAGTCTTTGAGTCATTTTCTGGGTTATTTACACTGATGTGGCTGTTATCCAGTTGTATCTGTAGAACAAGGTGAGTCCAGGATACTCCTTCTCTGCCATCTTCCCCTGAAGTCTCTTTAATCCCCTTTTCTAATAAGAACACCAGTCATATTGGATTAGGGCCTACCCTAATGACTTCATTTTACCCTAATTACCTCTTTAAATACCCTGTCTTTAAATATGGCCACATTCTGAAGTACTAGGTGTTTGGACTTCAACATATGAATTTGTAGTAAACATAATTTAGCCCATCATACATACTAAGGGTCATATGAAGATGCAAATAAATTGCTTTGGGAAGATATAGAGAAGAGTGAGGTACTCCAGATATTGCAGAGGGTAGAATTCACATAAAAAATTCAACTGATTAACAAGGAAATCTCTGACATATATGATTACTTTAAGACAGAGACATCCTTCCCAGAGCACAGAGAAAAAAATGAAGCAATCCCACTAAAGTGATAAGGAAAAAGTCAGTAAAATGATGGGAGACATTTGTGTCCTTTCATGAGAAACACTTAGAAGAGTAAAGAGGTCCTTTGATGTGATTCTTCAGTTCCATTCCTGGGAGACAAAACCAGCAGCTAATGAGTCTTCTGATGGATCTGCCCATGTAAAAGAACCACATTTTTTGCTGTGCTCTTAGCAACTGTCATATGTAGCATGCAGGTATTAGTGTATCTTCTTTGAGACAAAAACAAGCAAACAAAAACAAAAACAAAAAAACACAATACAATATTTTGAAAAGCTTATTTTTCTCATAAAAGAATCTGTTCCCATAGATTTGACATGTTTTTCATGTGAAGTAAACAAAACATGCTATATTCCATAGGGTCCTAGTTGCTATATTCTAGAAGAAAGGCTCACCCTAAATTAAAATCCTAATCAACTAGAGCCAAAATATAATCCTTTTATGAAAGCAGTGTTCACAGCAATCCTTTCATTGCCTTATCAACAAAGATGAAATTGTTTAAGTTGATAGGAACTGACTTGGGCTGGTAGTTTAACCAACATAATTTGGCCCATCATTATCCTAGTGCTACATGTGGAAATATATGGACCAGGGACAGGGAAAAATCCCTGGGAAGGAAGATAAGATGTGCACACAAGACGACTCACTCCCTAGAAGGCAATGTAATGAAACATCACATAGAGTCTGAAGGAAAAATAGAAGATCCTTTGATTTTCCAGGCATAGAAAAATAAGAAATTTCACTTTTAGCTTATTCATCTGTTGGCATAAGTATTTGCTAATTTTATACCTTATATGTTTTTCTCTATCCTTTACCATTTCAGACAAATGTGCTACTAGAGAATTTTGAAAATAATTTAGTTCTAAAATCCCAAATAATAGCACTAGTGAGGCAAAATGAATGTTTTCATGAAAAGTAGTAAAATGGGAGAGTGGGAGGATGCTCAGTGATGACAGTTAAAATGCTGTTTTTTTCTAACATAGTACTGTTTCAATGTAAAGCCATCAAATTCAATTATCTAGGAGTATTTACTTATTAACAAGATATGAATTTATTTAATGATAGTGTACAATTTTTAGTAGGGCTTACCAGAAGCTTTCTAAGAATGTTGATTCCTTTCAAATCACATTGTTTTTCAGATGGAGTCTGTTGGGTTCTAACAAAAACCCCATAGCTAATTACAGGTAGGAAATAATTATATCACATGACTATTTTCATTGCTGGTGTTGGTTTTTGTCTTAGATCCAGCACAGTGATGTGCTGCTTAGCAACACACTTCCTGTAGTCAAGGAAACATTGTCACACAGTTAGAGGAAGAGATGGAAGTGGATAATTGAAAGCTATCCTTGAGGTACTGAGAAGACACTTGCAGGAAGGAAGTAAATTCAAAGCAATTTTTATCACAACTTAAATGAATTTTTTGACTTCACTGATGTCTAAACTTGGTTAGAGAGAGATTTTAGACATGGAGATGCCACCTTAAGTTTCAAGGCTCAAGTGTGTGTGTGTGTGTGTGTGTGTGTGTGTGTGTGTGTGTGTGTGTGTGATGGAGAGGCTTTCTAAAAGGGATCTTTAAGGAAGTCAAGAGATATGAAAAGAAGTAAAGAGAAGCCTGAGGGGCAAAGTTTCTTATTCTCTTACCTATATGTCTCAATAAATCATGTAAAGACACCCAACAAATGTTTGTGGATCTGCCCTGCTCTGTCCCAGGCCAATAGAAGAGTATATAAGACAACACTGACCATGTGTGTTCATATAATTGCAGAGGAGCTTCAAGGAAAGCAACTTCATTCACATTTTTAAATACTTTGCAGTATTTACTTTAAAGGTGTTTTTTGTTGTGGGTATTGGTTTTAAATAGTTTTACTATAATGTACTTGAGTACTTTGTTGTTCTTATTCTGCTTGAGATGCATAGAATTTCTTAAATATGTGACACTGTTTTTTTTATCAATTTTGAACATTTATGAGCCAGTTTCTCTTCATTATTATCTCTGTATCATTACCCCTCCTCCCTCTCTCTTCTCTGTCTCTCTCTCTGTATCTTGTCATTTTTTTCTGGGATACTTATAAATATGTTAGATTTTTTCATCATGTCTTATATATTTATGTTCTATACTGTTTTTTTTTTAAATAATTTTTTTCTCCATGCTTCAGTGGATCCATTTTATTGAACTTTCTCCCAATTTTCATTCCTTTCTTCTGCTGCATCTAATTGGTGTTAATCCCATCACTAAATTTTAAATTTTTATTATTGTACTACCCATTTATAGAATGTTTACTTATATTTAATTATTTCTTGAAGATTCCAGTTCTCTAGTGAAATTATCCATCTCATCATGTGTTTCCTTGGATATATTTATGATAATTCCAAAGGCTATATAACTCTAAAATCTGGATCACTTGTAGCTCTGCTTCCATTGTCTGTTTCTTTTATTTGCCTGATATCTGGTCCTTTTCAGGTATGCCTGAGTGTTTTTTATTGAGCACAAGGCACTGTGGTTGAAAAATTGTGGAGATAATTTGAGACTTTCACAGAAGCTATTTTCTTACAAGGAAGATTTTTCTTTTCCTTTTCTGATGGGCAGTTAGATTAAGGGAAGATCATTGACTCCTGTCTGGGGTTTTATCTGATTCAAAGATGAGTTTCAGTATTGGTAAGGTTTTGTCTATTTTTGTTTCATATTTTTCTTATAATATAACCCTGGATTCTTAACTGGAAATATAAGAGATCCCCCTACTTGAAGGGCCCTAATTTTTCAGTAGTAAGACTACTGAAATCCCAGTTTAGGTAGGCAGACCTTTACACACAGTTTTCTGCTTGGTTTCTTAGTCTCCCTTTCCTATGTAGCTCAGGAATCATCAAATTCCGACAGGGGGAGAGTGTTGCAGAATGTTGACTTGATATCAGTGAATTTCCCTTCTCTCTGAGATCTGGCACTTTAAATATTGACTGCCTTGGTAGCTTCTTGATTTCTCCAAAGAACTTGTCTATATAAATTTTGTCCAAATTTAGAATTATAGTCATATTCAAATTGGAATGCAGTAATAAGTTCACTTACTCTTGTTGACACTGACCTAATTTTCTTTTATCAGAACACTTAATTTTTCTCCTTGTGTTCATGAAACTTTTAGGTTGCCTTTTTAAAAAGCAAAGTTAGCCATTCAACCATCAGGTCTCCCAGTTTCATTACTTGGTTTTCTTTGCCACTTTCTATTACCATCATTTTACTTCTATTACTTTCTATTGCATCATTTGCTTCTATCCTAGCATCGATTACTTCTTATTGCATTAATAAAAAAGTTTGGTTTAAATTCGTCTGCTACTCTCCAGCTACTGTTTATTTTTCCTTTTGATTTGCTGCAAATCTTAACATCAATTGCTGTATAAGTAACCACTTCAAAAATAGTAGATTAAAGCAATGATTTATCATTTCTTTTATGGATTGGTTGGCAATTACTTCTGCTCTGTGTGGTGTCTATCAGCTGGGGTCATATGGCTGCTTAGTTGGTGGCTGGACTGGGTCTGGAACATTAGAAATCGTCTTACATATCTCCTGCCTCATCTGGGATGGATTTGTGGCTAGAGTACCTTGATTCTCCTCCATGTGCATCCCTTTCTCCAGCAGTTTAGATTGTCTTTCCTAAAGCATGACAACTGGCTTTCCAGGAAGATGAATGGGTGCCGCCATCTTTCTCAAATCCTCTGCCCAGAACTGTCACAGCATCTATTCTTCTGCCTCATCCTCTAGGTCAAAATAAGTCACAGGCCAGAACCAAGATGAGGGGAAATAGATTGCTGTTCTTAAAGGGAAGGGGGGTATGCACGTACAGAGATAAGAGGAATTGCTAGTGGCCATCTTTAAAAGCAATCTACCATAGTGCATATTTATATAAAAGCATATTTCTTTTTCCAGGACAATTTGCCAATACTACACTGCTTGTTTGGCTTCTGCCCCAGATTTTTTACTCTACCAGCTGCTACCTTCAGTTACTTTCTACCAGTAGGTTCAGGCAAAGCATAAGCATTGGGCTCAATATCAATCTAAACAGAGAACATTTTACTTAGATATTTTCTAATTACTTGTCTTAGTTTTAATAACTCTATTTCTCTTTCTTTCTCTTGTTCTGAGGCAAACCTACCTATGTTCTATCTCTATCTTTTTAAATTTACTGAACCTCATTGCTTTCTAGAACTACAATATCTTGCCTTTCTTGACCCTCTGAAGGTCATTTTTTCTTGATTAGATTTCTTTGTATCTTCAGAACATTGGCATCTTCTCAGCACCCTCTTCCTAGTATTGTGGAAAATACTTATCCTGCTTCCAGTGGGAGGCCCTTTGTTCCAGGTATTGCCCTTATTGTTTCTAATAGGATTAATCCTTTATTTCCAAGATGAATTGATAGCTCCAAATCTATTTTTTTAAAGATTTTATTTATTTATTTGACAGACAGATCAAAAGTAGGCAGAGAAGCAGGCAGAGAGAGAGGAGGAAGCAGGCTCCCCGCTGAGCAGAGAGCCCGATGCGGGGCTCGATCCCAGGACCCTGGGATCATGACCTGAGCCGAAAGCAGAGGCTTTAACCCACTGAGCCACCCAGGTGCCCCTCCAAATCTATTTTTATTATTATTTTTTGAAACAGCATAAAACCTGCAGCCATATGGTACAGTGGACTCCACAGGTTATAAAGGGCTATGTGTATAGAAAGTTTTACTAATTTTGATAGTTGTCATTATATCTTTTGAAAATGTAAGTTTGTTCTTGAATAGAATCAAATTTGTCCAGATTTTCTCAGTTTGGCTGCAATATTAAGCTACTAGCATATGTGTTTTAATTTTTCACCAGTTTTTACAAAAATAGAGTAGGTATAGATTTGAGGCAAATCTTTATTTTATTCCAATAATTTTTAAAAAATTACTATATTATTCTGTGAGATGCTTAAGACACTTTAAGTCTCACCTGATGTCTAAGTGGCTAAGCAGTTGTAAGACCATATTATAAAATATGAAATAAAATACAAACATTCACCTCTAAACAATATCACTGAGCACATCAAATTTGTCTTTTGTAATTCAGAATTTTTCTTGCTAAGAAAAAAGTTTAAAATTAAATAATGCATTTATTATTGTTCAGGTCTTTGGGGAAAAAAGTATGTCATGACTGTATTATTTTACTGTGGAAAGAAAGCATAAATATATATTATTGGGAAGCAGGACCTCTTTGAAAGGGCTTTGAAATTTGGTTAGGTTCTTAGAATAGAAAAGTCTCTGTTTGGCAGTAGCAAAGTACTAAAAGCTATCTTAGCAGTAGGTAACTTTTTGAGAGTTGGCTACATTTTAGCCACTAGAATGAATAAATCTTTGTCAGAATCACATATTAATTTATTTGTCAACACCACCTATCTTTCATAAAGAGTAGGTAGAAATTGTCCTTTTAAGGTTCATGCTTTTCAATTTAACAACTCCCATATCCAAAATGTCACTGAGAACTGAAATATAGAATTCTTAAACTCTCTTCTTTGTCTGATTTGCCAGTTACTCTCTGAACCTTGGCAGATTTCAACAATTAAGTCAAGTTGATGAATTGCTTGTATTTTTTATTCCAGTCCTGTTAATTTAAGTGGATGAAAAGTTCATTGTGAAGATGAAAAAATTATTTTTAGTAGACTTATGCAAATCATTACTAGTTATTGCTTTGTGTAATTTTATTAAAAGTAAAATTCAACAGAAATTTAAACTAAGTATTTTCTGGGGTAGTTATAAATTATGTGGGTACTAGTTTTTTGAAAATATGCTCTTAAATTTTAGTTTGGACAATTTTCATCATCATACCTAGAGCATCACATCCTTTTCCCAAGTTTCAAAACGAATAAAAAAAAAAACTATTTAAGGAATACGATGGGAAAACAGTGTTTAACAATCTATCATGATTCAGCATAGGGACTCCAATGGTTTTAAAAAAACGGAAATTTGAGACCAATGATGATTTTGTTGTTGGATTAAAGTCTCTAAAATTTGTTTCAAAATTTATACTTTAACACAAAATGTACATTTATCAATGAAGTTTTCAGTTTCAATCTAAATTATGTTTTTCTAGTATAAATTTTTATTGTACATTTTTTCAGGATGGGGGGGTTTCTGGTGTCTTCATGAGCTTCCTTTTTACTCTCTGATAAAATTCACTTGTATCTTTCACTTTAGGAATGTTTTTCCAGACCACATTTCTCGGTCATGCTGTCTAATACCAGCCACACCTAATATTATCCTTTCCATTCCATTCATGCCTCCTTCTTTTACTAACTCTGACCCTCTGACTTGGAGCTCAGGTGTGTATTTGTGTTCATAGCAGTCTTTCCATAATATTAAGCAAGCCTTCCACTGATTCATCAAAGATTTAGTGAGCACTTGCTCTGTGCCAATTAGTGTGCTAGATTTTGGAGATAAGATAATGATAGTCTCTTTGAGCTCTTTGAGATTAAGGGTTATGTCTTGTTCATCCTGATATACCTCGTGCTTGACACATACCTGATTCATAGTTGACCTTTCATAAAACTGTTTTTTAAAGGAATCTACAAAAGCCCATCTGCCTATGAAACGTACCATTTGTATTGACCGTTTCCTCTTAGTTCCAATAACATTTATTCAAAATTTGGGGACTATTCCATGTACCAGTCAGTAAAATATGGGGGAGTAAATATTGTTCTTAGATTTTCAAATGAAATTCACTACTGTGGCAGCAAATTGCCTGAGGACAGGGAACACACACTGTGCAAACATTGCTTCAAGTACTTCATTGCTATATTAAGCTGGGTTTTAATGCAGCATTTGGTTGAATTGCTGACTTTCTGGATAGGATGTCTGTTGTGAGTAAAGCGATTTGTGCAACACTAGCTTTGCGAGGCTATACCAGAAACACACCTTTTGTTTTGTGACCCAGAGACCAAAGGTTGAGAAAAACAGAATGTAAAAGGAAATTAAGTTGTATATTTAAAAGTAATATGGTATAATTATTTATATTCATATCACAATGGAGGAGAATACCATGTGGCAAGGTATGTAATATCGAGACATTTGTGAAATTAAATTAAAATTTGATTTTTATTTCAGAGCAAAATATATTATTTTTAAACTGCAGAAATGTATTCCAGAAAAATCTTGTAAATATTTCCTGACCCTTCTTCTGTGAGTAATCAAAATGAAATTGAATTGAGATGACATGTTCACATCCAGTTATTCATTTCCTGACCTTGGAAACTTGGCTTAATATAATTTCTTTTCAGTCACACTAGTTCCCAGAACTATGAAACTACTATCAAGTTTTTACTTGAAAGAGTCGATTTGTGTATGGCATGGCTTTGGGTTACAGTCCTGAAATCTCTAAAATCTCATTCTTTTGCTCAACTTTCTTGTGAAGAGTGAGCATTCATGCTGACTTTAATAACCCTCATTTGTTTTTCTAGATAATGCATGATTTAGTCTTCATGGTTTGCAGAACTCAAGATCATACTTGCTCAATGCTCTTCCTTCCTTTGACTTGTTTTATTTATTTTTATTTTTAAGATTTTACTTATTTATTTGACAGAGAGAGAGAGCACAAGCAGGTGGAGTAGCAGGCAGAGGGAGAGGGAGAGGCGGGTTCCCAGCTGAGCACAGAGCCTGGTTCAATCCCAGGAACCTAAACTGAAGGCAGATGCTTACCCGACTGATCCACCCAGGTGCCCGCATTTGTTTTATTTGTGAGGAAATTACCCCTTTCGGGAACAAAGAGGTTGATAAAAGATGACTCACAGAAAGGTTTGTTTTAGGTTGTTTACCAAAAGAGGGTATGAAAGGGGTCTACATCTAAGGTGAGGCTTAAGAGACAGAAGAGAAAGAGAGGAAAGTGAGATCTAACAAGCTATGGAAAAAAGACTTGAAATTTGAATTAAAATATGTATCTTATCGATCCTTTCCTGACATACGTACCATAATTTCTATCAAAGTTAATGATCCATAGAATTTCATAGAAATTCAAAATATTATTCAGTTAATTTTGACTTCCACTGAAAATAAATTTTGTGAGCCATCTTTTGTTAAATGTTTTAAAACTAAACCTGTAACAATTATATCTACAAAAATGCCATTAGGTTTTCTAAAAGAACATCAGTCTACTTAGAAGTATGAGCTCAGCTCATTTAATGCATGTGTTTACATAGATGCTCCCCCCGCCAACACCCCACGGGCAGCATGATGTATTGGAAAGAATATGAGATTCTGGGATTAGAAGAACCTCTAGGGCATGAGTCCCAGACTCTGCACTACCAGCTGTGTGACCTTGGGGAAGTCACTTCATCTTTCTGAGGCTTGTTTTTCTTGCCTGTCAAAAATAAAAGACACCAACCTTTCAAGGTAATTATGTATATTAAATGAGTAATATATATGAAAGTGCTTTGTAAATTGTAAAGCAACATGCAAATGATAGTTATTTTATTTCAGATTAACTCAAATATTGCTTTAAATTGGTAAACTGCAAATAAAACAAATGATTGTTAATGCCCATAGTAGCCCTGGTTCTATCTAGAAAAATGTTCTTTACAAAACTAGACTTCTAATTAGCAAACTGTCAATGAGTTTGGACTCTTTTAAAAAAGAATCATTATACATTTGAGTCATTCAATTAGAAAAAAATATAAGCCTCCTTTAAGAGGACCCTCTTAATGCTGAATCATTTATTTTTGATCCTATCCTCCAATTCTGAAACCAAACCCTTTTTTCGGAGAAGCCTCTTTAAGCTGTGGGTTGTATAAGTGAGAAAAATGTGTAAGTGAGAGCACATGCACACAGGGAAAACTTCCTCATGAGACAGTGGGCACGGTGCCAAGTCTCCACTCTACCAAACAGAAATGGTTTACTTTCTTTTGAAATTAGAAAAAAGAAATGAACTTTTAGGTCAAAGTAAATGTTTTAGTGTATAATATTAATAAATTCATCTTTATGCCAATAAGTCATAGATAGGACTTTTGTATTTGTCCTAGCTCTTATAATCTAAGATGAGTTCTCTGAGGAGCCCAGTTATCTGTTTTTTCAAGGCACACCTGGGCACTGTTCCAGCAGAGGTTTGGTTGCCAGGAATCACAGATGTGGAGTGATTAGTTCTAACTTGAGAAAGAGGGAAGACTTTGCAGCATTGATATTTAAATCAGTCTTATGAGGATAAATATGCTTTCTACAGGTGGAGGTGGTAGGAAAGGCATTTCTGAGAGAAAAAATAGCATGAACTAAAGGATGAGGCTGTGGAGAGAGAATGTTGGAAGTTGGCAGTAGTCAATAACTGACAATGGCTTCTTCAATATAAAATCATGGTGGGGGGGAAGTCCATTATTTACATGGTTAAATGTTACTCAAGTAGTTTTTGTCCATTATCTTGAATTGAAGTATTTTACAGCTAAACCAACTAAATTACATGAACACCTGCAGAAATACCTAATGAGTAAGGAGTTGGTTCTTCAAAGAGCTAGTAAGCTTAGATAGAATTAATAAGGATATTGTGTCAATAATAAGGCAAGAGTATCTTATGTAATAGTCATTCTTTGCAGGCAACAGAAACTAATTCCAGCTGATTCAGACAGAAAAGAAACAGAAGAGGAAAGAAGACAGGAAGCTGGCCCTGCTAACAAAATGATATTCTTTTCAAAGTCAGAGTAGTTTTCTTCCTTCCCCACAACTCCACCTGGAGATTCAGTTTAACCCCAGAGATCACTGAACCAATTCCATCATTTGTCAGGACCTCTAGGTCAATACTCAGGTTATCCAGCACCAAATATGCAACTTCTGATCTGTGCTCTCTTTCTAGCAACCCTTGTGCCTTGCTACAAGACTGGTAAGAATTATATGGTTGAATTCTGGAAACTGTTTTCCATCTTGTTACTAAAAACAGGTCCTCACATTTTAGCCTCTAAGTCCTTTTTCCTGTTATCTATGTCTCTGTTCCTCATCAGCCGTGTCTTTGCTTCTCATCTCCAAAGGCCTCTGAGCAGGGCTGACATTCACACCCTACACTGTGCACTGAACTGCTTATTTGCACTGGTATCTGTTCTGATGTATTGAGGTATCCTTTTGTTGGGCCATGACATCTGTTCTGACTTGTTGGTACCTGTATGTATCAGGGGCGATATATGTTCCATGTCATTCCTGCCCATAATTAACATTTAATTTGATGCCTGATAGCATCATTGGAATCTCAGTATGAAGACAATAAATGTAGGTCTTTTGGGTGGTAAAACATTACTTATCTTCTTACTTTAATAATAATAATCAGTCTGGAATTATTTGTCCACCAGAAAATATTATTTTCAGAATTGGCCTCCTTCTATTATTTAAAAGGCTAGCCCTGTATGACTCTAGTCAGAACTGTTGATGGATTAGCATTTCAGTACATGCATGCAAAATATGCTCTGAGGCCAGATATTAGGTACAAAAAGATAAATTGGCCAGGTACTCTGTCTGCAAGGAACTCACTGTGTAGGGCTTCTATTCTAGATCTGCCTCTTATTACTCTATTCAGAATCATTCAGTTTTAAATTTGTTCACTTTAAAATTATGTTAGATTTCTTATTGACTTTTTGAAATATAGGTGATTAATTAGATTTAGAAGTTTATTTGAAGGTATTACATTAAGCTTGAAAGGCAATTGGGTAGACCCTCTGAAAAATCCATCCAAGTAATCTCTCAAACGCTCATCCTTCCATCTGGTCAGCCAGCCAGTCATCTGATATCTTTTTGGATTCATTCTTCTACCTGAAAATGTGCTTGCAAATAGAAAGACTCCTAAGAAGCTTATAGACTAAAAATAAACACACAAATAAACAATTATAATGCCACTATAGAGATAAATTCACAGGTGGATGAGCGCACACAAATTCCAGGGAGTATAGTGAAAACAATCCTAGAATCTGGAGGATTGTAAATCTGGACTTGAATTCTGGCTCTACTCTTATTAAAGTTATTGAGTGAGTTATTTAACATCTCTATATCTCAGCCTCTTCATCTATTATATGTACAGAATGTTGCTTGTCTGACACATAATAGGTGCCATCATGTTAGCTTCCATCTCTCTATTGCCCCCCTTTTCTCTTTCATTTATTCAAACTTTGGTTTCCTTATCTCAAAAAGGTAAGACTTTAATTCGATCTCTGAAATCTTTAAGAATCTAAAGTTCTTTGATTTAGGAAAGATCCCCTGATCTTGAAAGACGTGCATTCATTACTTATGGTTAAATATGCAGGATTTTGTAAACATAGTACAACTTTATGAATAGCATTGATGAATCTCAAACACACCCCGGTTCTTTCTCACCTTCAGTTCTTGGTGCATCCTGTTCCTCTTGCTTCATGATCTCTTTCTCCTGTGCTTAACTGGGTAATTCCTGCTCTTCTTCCAGGTCTCATTCTAGAAGTCATTTTTCTCAAGAATAAATTCCATGGATGATTTCCAGGGGGCTGATCTGCCAATTCTCTTTGGACTCTACTCATCCTTTCAAAAGAGCCACCACCCACTAACATATACGTGACAAAGTTAGGGATCTCTAAACTTCTAATGTGTTTCCCTTTAAAAAGGCCATGATAATGACTTCTTCTATAGACCCTTCTGGGGATAGGTGTATGGTTTACTGCAGAGAATGGGGATCTATTTATATTTCATCCTTTCAATGCAAAGTGTGGATAAGATTATTAATGGCTAACATGTAGAAATCATTCATTACATGCCAGTCACTATGCCAGGTACCACATATGTATTATTTCATTTACTTTTATCAACTTTAAGAAATGCATTTATGAGTAAAATAGGTTTACAAATGAAGAAATGGCAAATTAAGGAGTTTAAATAAATTTCTTACCTTTACACAGAATACTGTGTTTCCTACATATCAAGATCCCATATGTTGTAAATATAAGAAGGGAAAAACAAAAACAAAGAACACCAAATGCTTAAAACACTACAGTCAAAACACTATTGATTTAACAGTAGCTTTTCAGAGAGAGAAGGAAATAAGCCTTACATACACATATTGTTTCTGAGATGATCATGTCAGATACATTTGGATGTATGGACTACATACATTTGGATGGAGGACTATGAAAGTTGGTTTGAACTGAGGACTGTATGGTTTTAGAACCAATATTTTCTCATTATATCTTCAGGTTCAGAAAATCAGCTCTCAACTACCACAATGCTTATGAAAGGCTCATGAGGCGAATAAAAACTGTATTGGAAATTGTGAAAATAGGCCAACAGGAAATACAAGTGCAAACAAAACAAAACAAAAAAAACCACTGATTAAATTCAAACTTGCCAACAATATTAGATTTACAAACTTTAAAATAAATGCAGAAAATAGAGAATATTTATAGGTACTAATCACTTCATAATTTTATCTTATTTAATGCTCATAACAATTGTAGAATAAACATATTAACTATGATCCATATTTAATGAGTCAGAAACTTTGGCATAGAACCTGCCCCAGTTTATATACTAACAAAGAGCAGAGTTTGTATTAGACTTAGCTCAGAAATAGTAAAATTGGTAGGAAATTTTGGTAGGAAAATTTGGATCACAGGGATGCAGCAATGTTTTCTGAATAATTGAATAAGATTAGTGAAGAGAAATATTTGGTGTTGGAACAAGTTTTTTTTTTTTTAAGATTTTATTTATTTATCTATTTGTCAGAGAGAGAGAGCACAAGCAGGCAGAGTGGCAGGCAGAGGCAGAGAGAGAAGCAGGCTCCCCACTGAGCAAGGAGCCCAATGCAGGACTTGATCCCAGGACCCTGGGATCATGACCTGAGCTGAAGGCAGGGCCTTAACTAATTGAGCCACCCAGGCATCCTGGTGTTAGAGCAAGTTTTTAGCATGGGAGTGTCTGGTTTGTTGTAGAAATGGTCATTTTACATCTATTTTCTACCAGATCTTAATTTTATCAGTTTTAGGTTTGATGGTTATGGCAGTTTTAGGAACACGTCCACACAAGAGGCTACATATAATTGCACTGTAATCTTGATTACTTGTCTCCATGTACCTAGTCTGACAGAAACTTGTGGTCAGGTGTTTATGGTTTCTTCCTGGCTGTATTGGTGGCAGGTACAGCCAAGGGGTTCAATAAATACTTGTTGAATGAATGAAACATGGGAGAAATTGAGCACAAACAATTTTAGATTTAAACAAGGAAAGGCATAGCATGAAGAATGTGGTCTTTTCACTGGATCACAGCCAGCCTCTCCAGCGCCTTTCATAAATTAGAAAAAGTGCTCTCTCAGGGTGGATAAATTAGGACAAGCAACTCATTGGTAGATGTGCTCTCCCTGACTTGGCTTAGTTCTGCAAAGAGATTCTTCAAGAGAGCCATGGAGTCCAGCTATGTAGATAGAACATGGATTTCTAAACCTACTTGCCCCCTTAGTCAGGCATGTTTAACCAGTGAACAAAATGTACAGCTCTATTAGGTGTTCTGGGTTATCTCAACTTTCCCTTGATTTTTTTTGAGGGGAGAGGGCACAGAATAGCGGGTAGGGCAAGTGTCCTTTTGTCTTTCTTAATCAAGAAAATCCTAGTCTGCCTCATTTGAAAAGATGTAAAATGGTTGCATTCTGTTGATTTATACCTTATTAAACAACCATGTCAGTCTTTATTATTCAAAGAAAGTACATTAGGTAGATTAGTTCCTTCTCTCCTTATACTGTAATCTATAAATAATTTTTATAGGATCTTTTCAGATTTTGGAAACCAAAAATATTGGGCCCTGAAACTATATATTTTAATATTGGAATACTCTTTGAATTTTCTGGTGCCATTTTTCTTAGTTTAGATTGGGTGAGCCACTAGAAAAACAAATAGCTAAATCCAGACTCTAAAGAATATGAGATTGTTTTTTCTCTTTCAGATATGCATGCACACACACATGTACACACACAGCCTTTCTGTATTAAGTGGGAACTTAGGGGCAGCCTGATTCATAGCAAGAGACACAGGATTTCTGTTGGAATTAACAGCTCTCTGAACTTCCCTGATTAACTGCAAATTACTATTATAGTGAAAGTTTCTTAAGAAGAGTTTATAAAAACTTAAATCGTAAAACTTCAATTCATATCACTTAGACACATGCACTCCAAAAATTAAGGTATTAAAACCAATATTCCTTTCTTGACCAATGAAAAGGCTAATTAAAAGCACTTTTTGCCTTGATTATAGCTCCGCTATAGTGTGCCTTTTAAGACTGGTATTTGTATTAATTTTAATAAGGACCAAGGAACTATTTTCAGTTTCAGACACATGGGGGAAAGAGAATGCTTCAATTCAGCTTGAAAGTCCTCAGGTTAGAACATGGGTTTCCTTAGTCAGACACGTTTAAACAGTGAACAAAATGTACAACTCTAATGCATTTACAAATATGGACCTATCTCAAAATCTGTTGCAGCTCCTTTTAATCTTCCTATATATATATATTTTTTTTAAATAAGTAGGCTCCATGACTTAGTTGGGGCTAAACTCAAGACCTTGAGATCAAGTATCGCATGCTCTACTGACTGAGCCAGCCAGGCGCCCCCTTCATCTTTTCTTTTGTTCTGAAGTTTGTCATTCATTAAGCTAAAGCAACTAAGCGGAAAGAATTCTTATGATGGAAAAGAGAACTTGCACTTTTGCTAGCTCTGAGGGTGATTCACTCTTTGTGTGAGCAGTGTGTATGAATATGGGCAGGTTCTGTTTCTCCATTGGTAAAAAAGGTGCAAGGACAGGTCTGTCAGAAGAAACTTTGTAAGCATTAGTGAAATACATAGCAATGTGTTTGGAAGAATGCTAATCCTAGCATTAGGACTGCTAATGCCTACCAGTACTAGTTGACCCCTGCCTTATTAGAAACATTAATTTGTAGCCCCCCCTTTTTAAAAGAGATTTTATTTATTTATTTGACAGAGAGAAATCACAAGTAGGCAGAGAGGCAGACAGAGAGGAAGGGAAGCAGTATCCCCACCGAGCAGAGAGTCCGATTCGGGGCTCGATTCCAGGACCTGACCTGAGCCGAAGGCAGAGGCTTTAACCCACTGAATCACCCAGGCGCCCCTTGTAGCACTTTTAAAATGATGTGGTTTCCTAAGGCTTTTATGGTTCACATTGGTTTTACTATTGCCTTTACTGTTAAGATGTAACCCTGGACTGGCTTCCAGGTGTAGCAAGGATAGATAATAGAGATTTTGTGTCATCTGGTAATGAAAGGATTAAGGACTTTAGAAACATGACTTTGAATCACAGCTTTGCATCTAACTGTATGAGGCTGGGCAAGTTGTTAAACTTCTCAAAGTCTTTGTTTTCTTCTTTTGCACTAGCCCCTGCCTCCAATGGTTATTGTAAGGATTAAATTAGGTAATTCGTGTAAAGTATTTAGCATAGTGCCTGGTACAAGTTTAGTTCTTGGTAAGTGATAGCATTCTCTATTGTCGACATGTGATCCTGAAGAATCATTCTTGGTCTGAAATTCCCTTCATATAGGTTGATTTATAAATCCTAGGAATAGCTACAATAAAATAAAACTCTGGAGATTTTTGAATTTGTGGAAAGCAGAACATATTGCCAAGAGAAATTATCAAATCATCCTTAATATGCCCTAAATTATTTCCAGTGAACTGGGCTCGATAGGTATTATAAATAAGAATAATAATGAGAATGCTTATAAAATGATATTAATGTTTTCTGTTTGTTCAATGCAAACTTTATTAACTAGGAACTTTGTGTATAATTTTAAGTACCTTTAACAATGGCACAAATGGCAAATCAAACCCACAATGAGGTATCACCTTACACCTGTCAAAATGGCTAGGATCAAAAAGACAAGAAATAATAAATGTTGATGAGGATCTCAAGGAAAAAGGAACCCTTCTGTACTGTTTCTGGGAATGCAGATTGTTGCAGCCACTGTAGAAAACAGTATGGAGTTTCCTCAAAAATTAAAAATGGAATTACCATATGATCTGGTAATTCCACTACTGGGTATTTACCCAAAGAAAACAAAAGTACTAATTAAAAAGATATATGCACCCCTATATTCATTGCAGCATTATTTACAATAGCCAAGATACAGAAGCAATCCAAATGTCCATCAGTAGATGAATGGATAAGGAAGATATGGTGTATATACACAATGAAATATTACTCAGCCATAAAAAGAATAAAATCTTGCCATTTGCAACAATATGGATGGCCCTAGAGGAAATAATACTAAGTGAAATAAGTCAGACAGAGAAGGACAAATACCATATGATTTCACTTATATGTGGAATATAAGAAATGAAATAAAGAAAGACAAAAGAGGTAAGTGAAAAAACAGATGCCTACATACAGAGAACAAACTGGTGGTTGACAAAGGGGAGGTCCTTGGGGAGATGGGTGAAATAGATGAAGAGATTAAGAGTATACTTACGATGAGCATGGAGTAACATATAGAACTGATGAATCATTGTATTGTACACCTGAAACTAACATAATATTGAATATTAATTGTACCTCAATAAAAATAAAAAGTATATAATTTTAAGTACTTATAACAATGGCACAAATTAAGAATCAATTTTTGTATTTTATAGATAAAGCAAGTCTCAGTATCTCTTTATAGATAAAGAGTCTTAGATAGATAAAGAAACTTCTCAAAGATGGCACAGCTAGTAAACAGAAGCTCTGGGATTCAAAACTAGGTTTGTTTTACTTCAGAGCCTTTGTTCTTTCTGATACACCTGCTGATGTTCAGAGACTATGTCAAGTGGTCTACTAAATTTATCCTTCCATGTATGCAGTGAAAGTCAGTAGGTGGTTTTGTCTCCTTAGTGAATATCAAATATTTTGCTGCCAATTTCACAGCCTTTGAGAGAATCCTACATTCTCTTCTTTGCTAGAATCCAGAATCTCTTTAGCTGATTAAATTATTTCCATTGATGTGGATTTCAATTCAATCTAATAGCAACAAGGCACTGTCTTGACAAAGGATGTGCTGTTGTTAGGGTTTTTTCTGAGAGGCAATTCTTTCATAACTTTTCAGCCAGATGAAGCTGAGAAAAGCATTACTAACATCTGTCCAGTCCAGGGCAAAGAGAAGTTCTAATGATTTTCCTTCTAGTGGATCTTTTCATGAGATTTACAAAATGATTTTTTAAAAAAAAGAATCAGTACAGTATTAGGAGAACAAATCAGTGTTACAAAGAACAAAGATGAATGACATAGATAGCTAGGAGGAAGAGACAGGGCTATAGCCTAATAATAAAGTTAAAGGTATCAGGAGAGAAAAATGTGTGCAATATAGTAGAGGAACCAAGGGGAGGAATGATCTGGTTCTTATATGGGAATCCAGGAACTTCTTCAAAGAACTGAAAATCATTTAACTGAGTAGTGAATGTTGGCTATGTGCTTTCAAATGATAAAGGAGAGGAATGGACTGTGAAGGGAAGTTAAAGCTCATATGGCAAAGTAAAGTGTCAGGCAACTTGGCAATAGATCAATAAAAATGATCCAAGAGGAACATAGAACAGAAAATAAGCAAAATTGGATATAGGGAGACCTATATCCAAACATATCAGCAATTACCTCAAAAGTTAATGAACTAAACCTGCCTTGCCTAACATGACCGCCACTATCATATGTAGCGATTTAAATTTAAATTAATTAAAATGAAATATAATTACAAATTCAGTTTCTCAGTTACACTGGCCACATTTCAAGTGCTTAATAGCTACATGTGAATAGCGGCTTTCATATTGGATGGTGCAGATGTGGGATATTTCTTTCATTGCAGAAAGTTCTACTAGACAATTGTGGACACAGGAAAGGTCAAATGGATTTAAAAAAGGAAGCCAGATGCAATTATATGTTGTCTGCAAGGGATACATTTTAAATATAAGGATATAGAAAGATATACCATACAAATGTCATGTAAAACAGACTTCAAGACAAAGAGTATTATTAGAGATAAATAGGAATATTTCATAATTAGAAAAGAATCACTTCAACAGGAAACCCTAGCAACTATAGATATTTATATCCCTGTGTAGTTTTTTCCTTGACACTGACTAATTTTCCAATGTTCTGACACCAAGTCAGTGTCCTACAATTTAGTTCAACTGAATTCTGATACTACCTGGACAGAGTTAAAGGCTGAATCCCACAATCCTGTACTCACTTCAGATACCTGTCACAAATGGGGTCCCCAGGAGATCTACACTCCTGCCATACTGACTACAGGTATGGGGTTTGCACAACCTTCACTCAGATTCAATAATTCACTAAAATGAATCATGGTACTCAAGAAAGCACTTCACAATTATGGTTTATTACACAGGCTACCACTGAGGAAAGACAAGTGGAAGCAATGTCCAGGACAAGATATCGGGGGAAGTTGTGCAAAGCTTACATGCCCTCTCTGGGCATGCCACCCTCCCAGCACCTTGATGTGTTCACCAACCTGGATGTTCCCCAAACCCAGTTTTTTTTTTTTTTTAGAGTTTTTTAATGAAAATTTTATTATGGGGGTGCCTGGATAGCTCAGGCAGTTAAGCTTCTGACTTTGGCTCAGGTTATGATTTCAGGGTCCTGGGATCGAGCCCCACATTGGGCTCGCTTCTCAGTGGGGAACCCCCTTCTCCCTCTCCCTCTCTCTCATGCTCTCCCTCTCTCTCTCTCTCTTTCAAATGAATAAATAAAATCTTAAAAATTTCATTATGTAAGCACAGATTATTGGCCATTGGTGATTGATCTGATCTCCAGCTCCTCTCTCTGTCTAATCACTTGGTTGGCTTTTCTGGTGGTCAGCCCCAATCCTGAAGCTATATAGATCCCTCCCACATGTCTCTCATAAGCATAGGAAAGATGGTGAATTCCAGATGTTTTAGGAGTTCTGTGCAGGAACCAGAGTTAAAGATCAAATATTCCTATTCTACTATACCACCATGACTCATCATAAGACCTCCAAACACGTGAAGCAAAATCAACAGAATTAAAGGGAGAAACAGACAATTCCACAATCATATTTGGAGATTTCAGTACTTCTCTCTCACTAATTGAGAAGCAACTAGACAAAGGAGTCAGTAAAGACACAGATGATGTGAACACCACCAACAACCATCAGAACATAAGTGATATTTATAGAATGCTACACCCAGCAGCTACCAACTATGTATTCTTTAAAAATGTACATGGTAATAATGGTAGGCTATAAAACAAGCCTTGATAAATCTGAAAGGATTAAAACTGTATAAAGTATCTTTTCCTAACCACAATAATTAAACAGGAAATTGAAAACCTCAAATTTTGGAAATTAAACAACTTTTAAATAAGTTGCAGATCAGAGAAGTAATAAGATAAATAACATTTTAAACTGATAACAAAATGACAACAGATCACAATTTGTGGGATGCAGCAAAAGCAGCTCTTAGAAATTTAATCTTTAAATATTTATTTTAGGAAAGAAGGTCCAAAAATCAATGTTCTAAGGTTCCATCTTAAGAAGGTTGAAAATGAAATGTAAAGTAAAGTGAAAATAGAGGGAAAGAAATTATAGTAGAAATTAGTGAAATTAAAGAAAAACAACAGAGAAATTTAACAAAGCCAAGACTCAGAGGGGAAGAAGTTAATTGGCCTGGAGATGCCAATATTGATGATGACTGAGCTGAGGGGTAGGTCATGTGGTCATGTGAAGGGTTTTGTCACCACTGTTATTTTACTGTAGTGTTTTGAGACATGTATTATTTTTTTAACAGCATTTTGAAATTTAAAATTTGAGTATAATCTTATCTTGCTCAAAATAAAGTAAATGCCTGTCACTTTTCTATGCCTCCAATTTTCTCTCTTTGCCGTTTATCACTGTTGACAAGAACGTCTTCCTGATTTCTCACTGCCATTATCTTTGCTGGTTCACATCAGTATACAAATGCATGTAGATTCTGTTCAAGATGTAGTGCCCGGGGTACCTGGGTGGCTCAGTCCGTTAAGTGTCTGAGTCTGACTTCAACCTAGGTCATGATCTCAGGATCCTGGGATCAAGCTCCGCATTCAGCCAGGATTCTTCTTCTCCCTTTCCCTCTCTCTCTGCCCCTCCCACTGCTCCTACACACACGCTTGCCCTCTTGCAAATAAATAAAATCTTAAAAATAAAAAAAGATGTAGTGCCAGCAGAGCTGGATTTTGTCTTAGTATAACGTCTGCAGGAAAGTATTGTCTAGAAGAGAGGGGCTACATGTTCTTGCTTCCATTTAACATGCTGTTGAAATTTGCAAATGCTGTGTACTTTTGTAAGAATATAAGTTACAATTTGGACTATGGAAAATGACAATTTGATTAATGAATATTTAGTGTTAGTTTCTGTTAGAATTTGGATACTTTAGTTTCTTAAGTGACAGTCATAAGACTCAGTAAAGGTTTGTATAGGTTGGGGCACTTGGTTGGCTCGGGTTAGGCATCCAACTCTTGATTTCTGCTCAGGTTATGATCTCAGGATCCTGAGATCAAGGCCTGCGCTGGCTTCTGTGCTGGGTGTGGAGCCTGCTTAAGATTCTCTCTCCCACTCCCTTGGAACCCCTCCCCCCAACCCCTTACTGGTGGTAGTTTGTGCCCCTCTCTCAAAAAAAGCTTTGAATAGCTTATGCATAAGCAATTGCATTTAATTATGTAATTTGACTGTAAGATACTTTTGCTTCATTGTGTCTTTTCTTCCTCCCTCCCTCCCTCCTCTCTCTCTCTCTCCTTTCTTTCTTTTTCTTTACAAGTCAAATAAGAAACAAACACTCCTCCCCTGAAGTATTTAAAGGAGATTTGTGACCTCTGCTGAAAAGTAGAAAATACAGAACTTTGTTACCTAAAAATTTGTGATATATATGGATTTAGCTATGCCATAGGGCTAATATTATCCTCTGAAGCTAACTACAGTCAATAAAAAAGCCTCATCTAAGATGATTTTTTTGTTCAGTCCACAAATACCAGCATTATCTAAGGGCTCCACTTTGTAGAGGTGCATGGAAAGGGTCGAAAGTGTCTTTGAGTCAGACAGACGTGGTTTCAAATACTAGCTGTGCCACCTAGTATTTCTCTAATCTTGATTGTGTCCCTTGAGGGTTTTGAATGTCAATATTTTTAGTGCCTACCTCACAAGGTTACAGTGTGCTTTAGAAGAAATAATGCATGTAAAGTGCTGGCACATAGAGGTCCTCTGTGTTCTTCCCTCCTTGACCTGTAATACAATAAACTGTGAGTGACGGGTAGTGCTTGCATTTTCAGAGAGCCGTGTGGCAGGCTGGAGGGAGAAGGCTATACAAGCACAGAACAAGCCTTACTCTCCTTTGCCATTCATTGGCCATCTGACTTGAGACTGATTACTTAACCTCTTTGAGTTTCTGTTTCCACTTGTATGAGAAAAGAAAAAGAAGATCGCATCACATGTAGACATATGATGGTTAAATGAGTTATTAGCACAGTGCCTGGTATAAGTAATGATCAATTAAGAGTAGCTTCAAAAAAAAAAAAAGGAGCTTCAGTTCTATCATTTTTGTGCTATTACGATTTTTTTAAAATTAAGGTTTTCTTTCAAGATGTCTTCGATTTTCACTGTGTCCTGATGATCAAAACCCTCAGGGGGTGCCTGGCTGGCTCAGTCCATAGAGTATGTGACGCCTGATCACGGGGGCATGAGTTCAAGCCCCATGTTGAGTGTAGAGCCTACTTAAAAAAAAAAAAAAAAGGAAAAAGAAAAAGAAAAAAGCCCTCAGGGTTGCAATCAGCAATATTAGAACTCAGATCAATTTCTCATTCAAATACTGGATATTTAATTTTATCTCTGCCTCTGTTTATGAGGGCTAGAAAAGCCAGTCTCACTGTTCCACAGGCTGCAGAGCAAAAAGATGCTCCTGAGCTCATTGGAGGTTATTTTTCATAGCTCTAAGAACCTAATCTTTATGATTGATGACTGTTGTTTTAAGATTTAAAAAAAAAGTCCCATCTGAAGAATTCATATATCAGATTATTGATTTTTGTTGAACTTGCCTACTTTTCAGTGCAACAGAGTATATGATCAGGGAGGTAAAGAGCAATATTTATTTGATTAAAATTTCTTCAGCTTGATTTTCTTGTTGCTAGTGGCAACCAACAAAAGAATAGTTCTAAAATGATAGGTAACAACCACAATGATTACAGTCTACATTTTTATCATCACCCAGTTGTGATTTTAAAGTATCTTTTCTAGTGCTTGCAGTCATAAAAATGATTACTATATATGCCACTTTAGATATATTGACAAACCACCTACCCAAACAACCCTATTTCACTAATGAACCTCTTGCCAGAGAGTCAGACTCAGGCCACGTGTGTCATTGCTACAGTAATGGCTGTAAGGAAGATGATACTATTTACATTACAGAAATTATTTTCCAAAGTACATTTCCATTAACTGGTATGTTTTGGATCAGCATAACATTATGTGCTGCAGCAGCATTTACACAATTTGTATCATTTTGAAAATAGTATCACTTCTTAAAAACAAAACAGAACAATTGCATGTAATCTATTTAGAATTTGGTGATTCTGATATAAAATATACTGAAGTCTCCAAAGGCAACTAAAAGTATACCCTTGGGAGATTTGTTCATAATCCATTGAAATTCTATTAGACTCCTTTCCAAGAACAAAAGATCTTTGTAAGCAGGAAAATAATATTAATTTTATAAAAGCATGACACACCTTTGGGATGTTTATTGGATCTTCCAAAATTGAATCTCACATACAGGAAGAAAATACTAGAGCAGTTCGTGACATAACATAGTTTCACTCTTCCTCCAATCATCTTGTTCAAGCATGTGATTTGATCTCTGCTTGCTATGATCCTATCTGTCTGATTCTTGGAGTGTCACATTCACATGAACAGGACTTCCAGAGGAGTGGCCATTATCAAACTTACAATAAGACTTCTGCTGGATGAGAAGCCTTTTTGTTGAAAATCTTGTGTACTAAGTTGTGTTTCTTGAGACCACAGAAAGGTCCCCCATCCACTGCATGTTAATAGGCAGGACCCCCGAGGAGGAACACTTTAGCCTGCTGACAGTTACAGCACAGTAGGGGATAAAGTCGGGGAGCAGAGCATTTTCTAATTAGCTGGGAATTAATGGAGCCCTTACTCCTGATGAGGGGTTACCCTTGGCAGGAAGACATTTCGCAGAAAGTATAATGCAGGGAGAGCCTCTCTGAGCTGAGCAAGTCAAGAAGGCAAGGGAGGAAGCCAAGAAGTGGTGTGAGAGGATCGAAAACATTGGTCTACTTCAAAAAATTTCCTAACCCTGGCACTCAAGATCATTTCTAATTTAAAAAAAGTACTCTTAAAAAAAAAAAGTCCCTTATCAGAAATATGACTTAAAAATATTTTCTCTCCAAGGGTATGGCTTGTTTAGTTGGCAGAGAATGTGACCCTTGGTCTCAGGGTCCTGAGTTCAAGCACTACATTGGGCATGGAGCCAACTTAAAAACAAACAAACAAACAAACAAACAAACAAGTACTCTTAAAGAAAGTTTGATTTAGCCAAAGTCACAAGATACAAGTGACAGTTCCTCATTTGCCTTTTTCTAAATCTGTACAGTGATGCAACACTGCTTATCTTCTTGCCCAAATTTGCTGCAGGCGATGAAGATCTGACCTTCCTGGCTCTGAGATGGAGCTGGCTCTGAGTGAGTGTTGCCAGGGCGAATGTTGGAGTAATAAAGACGTGATGAGTAAGCCATTAATTTTAACTCTGCTTCCCTTCTCCATGCTCACTCAAACTGGAATGGATTGGAGCCCTCCTTGTTTCTAGGGCTCACCAGGGGAAACCATTTATTGAATTAGAAAACAGCTTTGTCTCTGGGAAGAATAATTTGGCTTCAGTCCTGATCATCAGGCCTTCATCCTCTCACTGAGTATGTGCACTTCTGGGGTACTCCCTGTGGCACTGGTGGTGTCCTATGCACACACCCAAGTCCTACTCCATGGAAGGCACATGAGAATATGCTCTCTGGCTTGGTTATTCCCATCTGTGATGTTTAATCCCATTCAGTCACATTTGTATCCATTAATTTGAAACTCTTTCTATTTTCTTTTTGTGCTTGGGAGACCCCACACTCACTGTTTTGCCTGAATTTTCTCAACTTGTCTGCTTCTGACATTTCTGCTTTCAGTAGTTCATTTCTACAAAATCCCCCCAATTTTGAATTTTTGAGAAACCCTGGTGTTTTTGTGAACTTGCTGTATTAGAATCTCTTTTCCTTCCTCCCTCCCTCCCTTCGTTCCTTCCCCCTCCCCCCTTCCCGCATTATCTTCCTGTAGGTATAAATAGTGCAGTAACTTTTTCAATGTGAAAATTGCAACATTTGGATCAGAGTTCTTGTTGGTGCTATAACCACAAATTTAGTGACTTAAAACAATATAATTTTATTATTTACATTTCTGGAGGTCAGAAGGCTGGAATGGCCTCATTGGGTTAAAACCAATGTGTCATCAGGGTTGTGTTCCTTTTAGAAACTCCAGGAGAGGGCTGTTCCTTGCCATTTCTGCCTTCTACAGTGTGCCTGCATTCCTTCTGTGGGGGCCTCTTCCCTGGTCAAAGACAACAGTGGCCAATCAAGTCTTTCACGCTCGTGACTCTGGCTTTACTTCCCTCCTCATAGCTCCTTCTCTGACACTTACACTCTTGACTCCCTCTTTTCACTTATAAGAACCCTTGTTACAAGGGTCCTTTACATTGGGCTCACCCTGATAATCCAGGATAATCTCCCCATCTCAAGATCCTTAATTTAATAACATCTTCAGAATCTCTTTTGCCATGTAAAACAATGTATTCATAGATTCCAGGGATTAAGATGTGAATATATTGGGAGGTGGGTGGGGAAAGGTTATTATTCTGCTTATTATAGACCTAATGGGCTCTTAAAAATAAGGTTATTTATATAAAGTATCATGTCATCTGCAAAGAGAGAGAGTTTGCCTTCTTCATTGCCAATTTGAATACCTTTTATTTCTTTTTGTTGTCTGATTGCTGTTATTGGGACTTCTAGTACTATGTTGAACAAGAGCGGTGAGAGTAGGCATCCTTGTCGTGTATCTGATCTCAAAGGGAAGGCTGTTGGCTTTTCCCCATTGAGGATGATATTCGCTGTAGGTTTATCGTAGGTAGATTTTATAAAGTTGAGGATGTCCCCCCATTCTTGTACTTTGAAGCATTGTAATCAGGAATGGATGCTGTATCTTGTCAAATGCTTTTTCTGCATCAATTGAGAGGACCATGTGTTTTTTCTCTCTTCTCTTATTGATTAGTTCTATCACATTGATTGATTTGCAAATGTTGAACCACCCTTGCATCCCATGGATAAATCCCACCTGGTCATGGTCGATAATCTTTTTAATGTACTCTTGGATCCTACTAGCTAGGATATTTTTGAGAATCTTAGCATCCATATTCATCAGGGATATTGGTCTGAAATTCTCCTTTTTGGTGGGATCTTTGCCTGGTTTGGGGATCAAGGTAATGCTGGCTTTGTTAAAAAAGTCTGGAAGTTTTCCTTCTGTTTCTATTTTTTGAAACAGCTTCAGGAGAATAGGTATTATTTCTTCTTTGAATGTTTGGTAGAATTCTCCAAGGAATCCGTCAGGTCCTGGGCTCTTGTTTTTGGGGAGTGTTTTGATCACTGCTTCAATCTCATTACTAGATATTGGTCTATTCAGGTTGTCAATTTCTTCCTGATTCAGTTTTGGAAGTTTATAAGTTTCCAGGAATGCATCCATTTCATCTACATTGCTTAACTTATTGGCATATAACTGTTGATAATAATTTCTGATGACTGTTTCTATCTTCTTGGTTTTACTTGTGATTTCTCCCTTCTCATTCATAATTTTACTAATTTGGGTCCTCTCTCTTTTCTTTTGGATTAGTTTGGCCAATGATTTATTGATCTTATTGATTCTTTCAAAAAACCAGCTTCAAGTTTTGTTTATGTGTTCTACTGTATCTCTAGAGTCTATCTCATTGATCTCTGCTCTAATCTTGATTATTTCCCTTCTTGTGTGTGGGGTTGGCTTAAACACCCCAAACTACTAGAACTCATACAGCAATTCAGTAATGTGGCAGGATACAAAATCAATATACAGAAATCATTGTTTTCTTATACACTAACAATGAAAATATAGAAAGGGAAGTTAGAGAATCAGTTCCATTTACTATAGCACCAAGAACCATAAGACACCTGGGAATAAACCTAACCAAAGAGGTAAAGGATCTGTATTCAAGGAACTACAGAACACTTACAAAAGAAATTGAAGAAGACAAAAAAGATGGAAGACCATTCCATGCTCATGGATCAGAAGAATAAACATTGTTAAAATGTCTATACTTCCTAAAGCAATCTATACTTTCAATGCCATCCTAATCAAAATTCCACTGGTATTTTTCAAAGAGCTGAAACAAACAAGCCTAAAATTTGTATGGAACCAGAAGAGACTCTGAATTACTAAGGAAATGTTGAAAAAGAAAAACAAAACTGGGAGCACCACACTGGCTGATTTCAAGCTTTACTACAAAACTGTGATCACCAAGACAGCATGGTACTGGCATAAAAACAGACACATAGACCAGTGGAACAGAGTAGAGAGCCCAGAGATGGACCCTCAACTCTATGGTCAAATAATCTTTGACGAAGCAGGAAAAAATATACAGTGGAAAAAAGATAGTCTCTTCAATAAATGATGCTGGGAAAATTGGACAGCTTTGTGTAGAAGAATGAAACTTGACCATTCCCTTTTCACCATACACAAAGATAAACTCGAAATGGATAAAAGACCTCAACGTGAGGCAGGAATCTGTCAAAATCCTAGAGGAGAACATAGGCAGTAACCCCTTTGACAACAGCCACAGCAACTTCTTTCAAGATATGTCTCCAAAGGCAAAGGAAACAAAAGTGAAAAAGAACTTTCAGGACTTCATCAAGATCAAAACCTTCTGCATAGCAAAGGAAACAGTCAACAAAACAAAGAAGCAACCCATGGAATGGGAGAAGATATTCACAAATGACACTACAGACAAAGGGCTGATATCCAAGATCTATAAAGAACTCCTCAAACTCAACACACACAAAACAGATAATCACGTCAAAAAATGGGCAGAAGACATGAACAGACACTTCTCCTATGAAGACATACAAATGGCTATCAGACACATGAAAAAATGTTCATTATCACTAGCCATCAGGGAGATTCAAATCAAAATCACATTGAGATACCACCTTACACCAGTTAGATTGGCCAAAATTAACAAGGCAGTAAACAACGTATGTTGGAGAGGATGTGGAGAAGAGGGAACCCTCTTACACTGTTGGTGGGAATGCAAGTTGGTGCAGCCACTTTGGAAAACACTGTGGAAATTCCTTAAGAAATTAAAAATAGAGCTTCCCTATGACCCTGCAATTGCACTACTGGGTATTTACCCCAAAGATACAGATGTAGTGAAAAGAAGGGCCATCTGCACTTCAATGTTTATAGCAGCAATGGCCGCAGTCACCAAATTGTGGAAAAAACCAAAATGACCTTCAACAGACGAATGAATAAGAAGATATGGTCCATATATACAATGGAGTATTATGCCTCCATCAGAAAGGATGAATACCCAACTTTTGTATCAACATGGGTGGGACTGGAGGAGATTATGCTGAGTGAAATAAGTCAAGCAAAGAGAGTCAATTATCATATGGTTTCACTTACTTGTGGAGCATAAGGAATAACACGGAGGACATTGGGAGATGGAGTAGAGAAGTGAGTTGGGGAAAATTGGAGGGGGAGACAAACCATGAAAGACTGTGGACTCTGAGAAACAAACTGAGGGGTTTGGAGGGGAGGGGGATGGGGTGTTGGGTGAGCCTGGTGGTGGGTATTATGGAGGGCATGTATTGCATGGAGCACAGGGTATGGTGCATAAACAATGAATTTTGGAACACTGAAAAGAAATAAAGTGAAAAAAAAAAGGTTATTTATTCTTTTCTGGTTGAAATGTTAGCTGCATCTAACCTAGATTCCGAATCCAAATCTTGGTCCAAATGCTTGCTCATCTTCTCTGCCTTAAGTCCAGTAGAACAGTAGCAGATATAATACTTTCGTGAAAGAGTATATTCCATTATAAACCAGAGTGAATTCTTTATGTGTGTAGGTAATACACATTTCAGTGAGCTGAAAATGAGCTTGACTCTGCAAAATGTCATGTTATATTTTGGTACTTTCACAACTAGTTTCAAACACTCGATCATTTTAATAATGACACATCAGTACTATTTTGTGTGCCATAATATTTCCCAACTTTTGTCCTCATTTTTTTGTACTCCATTTTCTTCTTTTTCCAAGAAAATTAGATGAAAACTCTGTAATATTTTCTTGGAAATAAAAAGGTATAGCCTGTAGTAACTGCAATGATGTAATTACCATTACTCTGTTGAAGTGAATTTTAGACCAGGATGATTTATAAGATATAGTAAAACATCAATAAACATCAATTAGTCTGCCAGTCCCTGTGTGTTCATAGGAATAAAATGTCACTCCTGTCCTTGAAGAATTCATAGTTTACTTGGAGAAAGAGATCATGCACAGAATAGAGAATTAGCAAACTGTAGTAGCAAGACTCATACTAGAAAATTAAATAAGGTGATACAAATTTTGTTAGTAGAGGACACTCAGACTTTAAACATGCAAGCAAAGGTATTTCCTTGGAAACTGAAGGTAAATGTCACTTTCTGAAATTTGTATTTGGAACAAAGGAGGTTAGCAATTATAATACATCTTGAAATAAAATTTCTAATTTGAAATATTTTTATATTTGTTTTACATATTTCTTTTTGATATCATATTAAAAGATTTGATGATACTAATGAATAGGAAACAATGTACAGAACATTAAAATGGGTATTTCAGGGATTAGAAAAGAAAAGCAATTAAAATATGTATACTGATTGTTTGGATTTTTTTTTTCTAAAATACCATTGAGTGTCTATCCCCCAAAGGAGTATGGAGAACATAGGTTTGTGGAGGAAGAGTAAGCAAATGATAGTTCTTGCTCCTGATGAATGGGGATGACAGGCAAATCTATAACATTAATTTAATACAAAAATAATATAAATGATTAAATCTTAGAGACACATACACAATTACCTATGGTAGTGTGGAGATAATTACATTAAGAATTAGTTGTTAGGGGGACACCTGGATGGCTTAGTCATTAAGCATCTGCCTTCAGCTCAGGTTATGATCCCGGGGTCCTGGGATCAAGCCCTGCATCGGGTTCCTTGCTCAGGGGGAAGCCTGCTTCTCCCTCTTCCACTCCCCTTGGTTGTGTTCCCTCTCTCACTGTCTCTCTCTCTCTAATCCAAATAAATAAATAAAAGCTTAAAAA
The DNA here is from genome assembly GCF_963455335.1 of Martes martes. Taxonomy (NCBI): domain Eukaryota; kingdom Metazoa; phylum Chordata; class Mammalia; order Carnivora; family Mustelidae; genus Martes; species Martes martes. The sequence continues at coordinate 29,795,016 of NC_137890.1, read as the reverse complement.
AAAACTAGTTGTTAGGAAAGATGAAAGATTAAGAGACAAAGAGTTATTCTTGAGTGACTGCCAAAATGCCCATTTTAAGAAAAAAAAACTTCTTTAAACATATGTGGTACTCATGAACTCCTTTGATGTAGATTTAGTATATTCATTCAGTAGAGGATACGACTGTATTTGTGACAGGACCATGTGATTAGCTTCTCTTGCTTTTCTGTACCTATCTTGAGTTGACTTAGATTGTAGCTTTGGAATAATCTTATTTGATCAATGTAAAGTTGCATTTCCTATCTCAAGGGTTAAGAATTTACTCTGCATGTATGTGGCTGGAATTGGGTTGAGGTCACATTAAATATGGTTATAATGGCTAGGGGCCAGTTGGCTGGCACAAATGAAGACGATTGAGAACCATTATCTTGTGTCATGATATCTGCTTCCACCTGCCACCCTTTGTCAAATGATGCTTTATCCCCCTTGGAATTGTGCTTGGTGGTTTGGGGAACAATAAAATTCAATAACAGTAATTCTAATCTTGTTGGTAGATGGCTAATCAGCCTTTATGTCTAAATGACACCAAAATAACTAACCCTATTGCTGCTTTAATTGCTTGAATTTGTTATTTTTGGCTACATAAAATCTTCAGAGTGAAAGTGATGTTGAAAATTAGCCGACAATACATGCCGAATAGAACTGTAAGGAAATTTTAGGTGACCTTTCATTTGGAAATAAAGGCTATTGAGATGAACTGAAGGGACCATGGGATACTACTATCCTGTGGCTCTGAGGTCTGCTGGAGCCCTGTAGTGACATAAAGAAGCAGGGAGAATAATGGACCAGCATAACTAGGTCTTTGACTATTTTAAGACATGAACATTTGAATGACATGAACCCAGTAATATCAGATACCATTCCCTAGGGAGAGAGGTGGGCTAAGTCTTTACAGTTTGGGTAACAGATAAGCTGAGTCAGAGATTCCAAAAGATTTTTAAAGATTTTAAAGATTTTTTTCAAACTAAAAAAGAAATCCAAAAAGATTTTGTATCCTTAAAAACACACTGTCATTTCCAAGTTAAGAAACAATTTTTGCTTTTAAAAATAGGCTTAGGGCGCCTGGGTGGCTCAGTCAATAAAGCATCCGACTCTTGATGTTGGCTGAGGTCATGATCTCAGGGTCCTGAGATGGAGCCCTGCATGGGGTTCCATGTTCTGCTCAGGATTCTCTCTATCCCTTTCCCTTTACCCCTCCCCCGACTTATGGATATGCACGTGTTCTCTCTCTCTCACTAAATAAATAAATAAAATCTTTTTTAAAAAAGGCTTGAATAATAGCCTCAATTGTTTATTAAGTTGATCTTTTTCATTTCAGAAACTGATCTCCGAGGCAAGATCCTGTATTTGACATTTTTTGTTTCTCAGAGAATTAAAGGCTTGAAGGACCCTGGGGCCAAGAGCATATGGCTGACACAAAGAGGGACCTGAGACCATTCGAAATTCCCACTTGTGAGACAGTGTTTTGGGCCTCAACTGTCAAGATTACTAGAGTATTATTCAGTTTGCTCCTCCTTCTGACTGGGTCCTCTATCTGTATGGCAGACCTAGAATAACTGTAAATCTGACCAGTGATTTATTGTGGCCAGTCCATAAACTTGATGAGCGACAGGAGCGTGGGAATGCTGGGGCCTTTCCCATGTATGGTGAGCTCTATGTTTTGCCGTAACTGAGTTCTGTGAACTCTGGCCCTATCACATTATCCTTCATAATACAGAGCTACCCTTAGACACCAAACTTTCCTTGGAAGTGATGACAGAGTCAAAATTGTGTGGAGCTTTTATGTGTGTGGTGTCAAAAATTTAGTGCACAATAGTATCCACTGTTAAGGGAAGACAGGCATGTTAGAAGCACAAACTGATGTTAATTTAGACATACTGCTTTAAGTGTTGTAAAACATTGATTCAAGCGTTTTGTAGAAATGTTGTTTTTGCTTAAAACACTTGGGGCAATTGACGTGCTTCAGCAACCTTTGATTTTACATATGCTTCCTTTTTTTGGAATTTTATTTTATTTTTTTATAACTTTTCTATTTAAAAATCAATTAATGTGTAGTGTATTATTAGTTTCAGAGGTAGAATTCAGTAATTCATCAGTCTTATATAATACCCAGTGCTCATTACATCATTTGCCCTCAATGTCCATCACTCAATGACCCCATCCCCCCCATTCCCCTCCCCTCCAGCAACTCTCAGTTTGTTTCCCATGATTTAAGAGTCTCTCAGGTTTGTCTCCCTCTCTGATTTCGTCTTATTTTTCCCTCCTTTCCCCTGTGTTCCTCTGGTTTGTTTCTTACATTCCACACATGAGTGAGATCATGGGATAATTGTCCCCCCGCAACCTTTACCCAACTCTCCTGATTGCTTGGCTCTGCATCCTTTCAGCACTTCTGTACTAGAGTGAACCTGTGGGTGCAGTCCTTGATCTGGGTTTCCATATAAACAGCAATTAGATTGGAGTTTGGGTTTTGTAAGATATACAATTTCTCCTTTTAATTTTATTGCATCAGAGAAATAAGGATAATATTTACCTTGCAAATTTATGTTAATAATGATCATAAACATATGTAAAGTGCTCAGGAAACTAACTAGAATATATGTTCATCCAGGGAAATGTCTGTGGTTTTTCTTTGTTTCCCTTTAGTGTGGATATTCAAGAACTGTTGCCAAATAAGAGGCTGCTCAGATACAAACACAAGAACACATGCTGAAACTGCCTTTGAAAATGCAAGCCAGCTGGCTGCTCTAGACAAACGCTTAGGAAGAAAGCCTTCTTCATCTCATTCATAAATGGGAAATGGGATTGCCAGGCCTAACTGGCTTGTTTATTTATTTTTGGTTTCTTTAAACAATGTATTTGTGAATAACTGTGACCACATTAAGAAGAGGGTGCATTAGGAAAGCGAGGAGTGACCTTTCACGAAGCAGTGTTATAACCATCTCTATATATGGAAGAGTCTAGAGATGATTCCATGCAGGAAACACTCTGGGTGGTGTGGCCTCTGGGAAGCAGTTGATAATCGGCAAGTATGTGTGTGTGTACCAACTTGGCTGGTGTGTGTGTGTGTGTGTTTGTCTCACATGAATATATTCTGTATTATGGCTCTCTCCATATATACAGGGGAGAGCATGAAACAATGTGGAAGTAGGCAACCATCAGTTTGTTCTTTGTGTTTATAAGACCTGCTTCTGCTCTTTGTTTGTTTGCTTATTTGTGTGTTTTGTTTTTTAGATTCCACATGAGTGAAGTCACATGGTATTTGTCTTTCTGGTGGGGGGAGGATGGAAGGATGGGCAAAAATGAGTGAAGAGAAGTGGGCCTCTTATGGAATAAATAAGTTATGGAATAAATAAGTTATGGAATAAATAAGTTATGGAATAAATAAGTCATGGGAATAAAAGGCACAGCATAGAGAATATAGTCAATGATATTGTGGTAGCACTGTTATGGGCAGACATGGTGGCTACACTTGGGAGCACAGTGTAACATACAGAGAAGTTAATTACTGTGTTGTACACCTGAACATTGTGTGTCAACCAGACTCAAATTAAAAAACAAGATGAAAAGGAAAAGAAAATAAAGAAAAAATGTGAAAATAAATGCTGATTTTTGTCTATCTATCTACCCATCATTAACATTTATTTTCATGCTCTTTACGCTCTCCCCTGCATTGCAGGCTAGAAGCTTGAGAACCCTGTTTTCCAGACACCTTTGCTTTTGCTTCTGGCTATAATTTATATTCTGTCAATGAAATCATCTCATGTAAGATCCTGAAGGTAAAATATAGGCTCAATGAAACCATCTATGAAAAAAAATAAGAATTCCTTTGCAATTACAAATAATAACTTTCCTAATTTATTGGTTTTGTAAGTTTGGAATTCTGATTCGAGACCTTTCCCCCTTTAAAGCAAGAAATAGATATTCAGCTTTCACTGCAATGATTGAATCCTTTATTTGGAAAAAAAAAGGGGGAGAATGCATTTTTTTTTTCTTTTGGCTGACTTTTAATGTGACATTGTTTGAGAGACTGAGCACAAAATTTTTAAACAGATGACAAGGCTGTCACCTTTGAGTGGCACAAATTTAGTAGCAATAGTAGAGTTTTTATTATGATTTCTTTAAAGTATGAAACCCCAAAGTTATTCCTCTATGCCTTCATGATGAAATTACATAGAGTGGCAACATTTAAGACAGTGATTGGGAGAAAGGCAAGTGTGAGGAAGGCAGTATAATTTTCATCTAAGGAAAGAGTGCTAGACTTGTGGGAAGGTAATTATAGGTATTACTGAGCAGTGTGATGAACCTCCCCTACGAAAAGTTCATCTCCAAGAAGCATTCCATCAGGCAAGCTATCAACTAGATTTGGCCTTTGATAAACACACCCACTTTAATAGCAGTCCCTGAGATGAAAAGGTTTGGATGCTTTCAAGGAATCACAAATTCATGGCACTCAATCTCTGCAGCCGAAAATATGAAATGAAAACTCTAGTGTGCTGCCTTGAAAACCATCAAATTATAGTAGAATCCTACTTTTAGACATTAAAGGAAGACATACATAGGACATAGCATGTTACTAATGATTTTATCTCTCTCTTTATCCCTAAAATGATTTTAAGCAACCGGCTATGATACGAAAATAATGCTTCTTGGCCTGATGTAAAATGAAGAATTGCCCAAGGTGTCTTCCATGCTACACCCTTTATGAGAAAATCTGGGGAATCTGTCTTTCAGAACTTCATTACAAGAGACCATAAGGTAAAGTCTTAATAATAAGCTTCCTTATGTGGTGTTTAAGATAGACCTAACTTCATTCTAGAATCTACCCAATATTTGGAATGTTGTGATTCTGAAGCTTACATGTACAGTGTTGTTGTAAACTTAATTCCCTAGAAAGTTAGGAGACAAGGATTTATTTTCTGTTCTTGTTACTAACTTGAATCTGGCAAATGCTTGTTACCTTTCAGTGCTGCAAATTTAGTAACAGCAGAAGAATGTCTTATTACAATGCTTATATTACATGAATTCTAAAACTAAATTTGGTGATTTGGAGGGAAGGTAGTTAGGAGGACAGTTTACTTTTTATCTAATGAAACATTTAACTTGTGAAAGGTAATTGTAGTATTACTGGAAAAAGTGGAGTTTCTTTGCCGACAAAATGGACTTCCTTTTAAAGAAAAGGGTGCCAGTTTTATCCTGTTGGGAAATTTTTCTAGCCAATATTTTATGTGTTTAAAAAAAAAGAGTTTAAGCAATATAATTCACAATAACCAAAGTGTAGAAGTAACTGAAATGTCCATCAACAGATGAATGAAGGAACAAATGTGATATATACATGAGTGAACTATTATTCAGCCTTAGAAAGGAAGGAAGTTCTGACCCATGGTACAATGTGAATGAAACTTGAGGACAGTACGCTAAGTGAAAGAAGCCAGTCACGAAAGGACAAATATTGTATGAATTCACTTATATAAAGTAACTGGAATAGTCCCATTCATAGGAACAGAATGTAGAATGATGCTTGTCAAGGGCTGAAGGAGAGGGATGGGGGAGTTAGTGTTTAATGGGTACAGAGCATCAGTTTGGGCAGATGAAAAAGTTCTGGAGATGGATAGTGGTGAAGGTTGGATAACAGTGTGAATATACTGAAATCTATAGCACCGTAAACTTAACAGTGGTTAAAATGGCAAATTTTATGTTATGTCTGTTTTACCCCAATTAAAAAAATAAATTTAAAAAGAAAGTTTAAAATGACTTCAACAGCCTCATGTTTATCCTTTCTCCTAATTTAAGAGGGAAATAAGTCCTGTATCTCCAAAACTCTGTGTCCTGGCTGCTTTAAGTCTGAATAAAATATCACCAGTGCCTTTGGCTCTTTTAACATGTCTCATTCGGTGGGCCATCAGCTTTGAGACAAATCTTTGTGGCTTTGAATTCAGATAAAATAGAGTTACCTCTAAGTTGTATCTTGCATTTGTTTTACAATTATAAACATGGAAGGGAAATAAAGAAAAATAATGTTATCGTTTTGGAATATTGCCTTTTGGGAGATTACACACGTGGCAGTTTATATTAAAGATATGATATACCCTGTCCTCTTATTGAATGTATTTTAAAATGCACATTTTTGCATCAAATTATAGATGCTTATAAAATATTTTCTTATTTGTTAAAGGGAACCCCACTTATTGATATGCTTCTTGTTTCCCTATGAATATTTGACCAAATTCTTCTGTTCTTTTACCTTTTAATGGGGCTTAAAGTACACTAATAATGCCCTGAAAAGTTGTTTACTTTTCTATCTGTTTTCTGCTATAACTCTCGTAAATACCTTTATATGTCAAAGTTTCATGACAATAATACTAAAGTGAGAATAATTTTTCCATTTTTTAAAGTAAAGTTACAATGATCTGTCAAGTGTTTAAAAATTCAGATTCTCTTCCAAAAACTTTCATAATATTTATTTTAGAATAGTACCTACTCCCTTCCCCCAGCAGGCGGGTGGTAAAAGATAAGAGGAAAGAGGACATCAAGCACCTATACATATAAGGCATCTTGAATTTTCCTCCTTACTAGTCCTGTTTTTAAATTTTTAAAAAAGATTTTATTTATTTATTTGACAGACAGAGATCACAAGTAGGCAGAGAAGCAGGCAGAGAGAGAGGAGGAAGCAGGCTCCCCGCCGAGCAGAGAGCCGGATGTGGCTCGATCCCAGGACTCTGGGATTATGACCTGAGCAGAAAGCAGAGGCTTTAAGCCAGTGAGCCACCCAGGCGCCCCTAGTCCTGTTTTTAATGATGAGTTTCTTATTACTTATGTTTGGCAGGAAATTTTCATAAATGCTTAGTTCTTTTGTGGACAAAATAATTTAGAATAAAATAACCATCACAGGGAATAGCCAGTAACTTGTATCATTGTCCTGAATTTAAAGGTGAAAGCATTTATAATGTAAGCACCAAGATACTTGGAAGTTCAGGAAAGTTATTAGCAGAGAAGCCCTTTGTAAGTCATGAGTGTCTGCAGGGGCAGGAACGGGTGGGACAGAACTTCTAATGCTAAATACATCTTGGGCAGCAGTGATCCTGGCTTTGGACAGGATTTGTTATAACTTTTTCCTCCCAAATTTGTTGCAAAATGTAGTTTCAAGTGCTCCCAGATAGTTATGTCAGTGAGAGTAAATTTCACAGTGGAAAGGCTGTCTGTTTGGAGTCCACTGGGAGTCAGTTATTTCCCCATGAATGGTTCAAATTTATTTTGGGTCAGTCTGAGTAAATGTCGAGCGCTTTTTCACATGGTGAAAGTGAGCTCTTCTGTAGGCACCGCCTATGAAAGCCAGATATCATGGCAGTTAGGACAGCTTCTCAGTCCTTTACGGGCAATTCTCAAATCCAAACTCCTCTGAAAACTCAGACTTTGTTTTCACAACTTCATTGATGATATTATTGGAGTGGACCTGATGTGACTATTCAGAGTTTTAACTCATTCTACTTCTTATAAATGTTTGTACATCAAACTGTGGAAATATTAGTGTTTGATTACAAATCCTTCCCTAGAGCCTGTCAGGAGTGTCCCATAATGTGATAGATGCACAAAAATCAGAACATTTCTGAATTCCCAAATACCTCTGGCTGTAAGGGACTCAGAAAAGGGATTTGGGTCTATATACTACCATACACATTTGCATTACTACTACTAAGTAATGACATTCTTTTCACAAAACAAATATTTATTGTATGCATATTATGTCACACACTGTGCCAGGGGTGGGATATACAGTTATGGGGAAAACATACAATTCCTACTGTCTAGGTGGGGAAACAATCACATGTATAGCTATATAATTACAAATGTATCTATATCTGTATATCTTTATGTCATATATATTTAAATATACCAGATACAGAATTATATGTAATATTGTATATAGTATATTATATACACATTAAATATATGCTATGTATATAATTTTAGAATGATATAGATAACCATATGTATAGGTATATAATTTCAAATTGTGTTAGATTGTATGAAAGAAAAGAACAGAGTTCAAGAAAAAATGGGGGAGGGTCTAATAAAGGTTAATGAATCAGAGAATATTTGAATGGAAACCTGAAGAGTTACTGGAGTAGACAGGTGAAGGGGATGTAGAGGAAACATGTAGAGGAAACAGGTCGTACATAGATATAGGCAAATGTGAAGGGCATAAAAAGACTATTTGCTTAGCAGATGGCAAGGGTTAAGAGAATGAGATAAGATGCACTTTAGAAGCAGCAGAATCTAGATTATTTTGAATGGACCATGGAAAAGACAAATGTTATTCTATTTGCTGGGGAGTGATATAATCAAATTTAGTTTTTAAGTTATCATTCTAGGATATCATAGGAATTCTGAGAATGAATTGGAGTTGTACAAAATTGAAAGAAAATCAGCATTTCAGATGAGAGATGATGGAGGAAATATCAGAGTGAAGCAAGTGGAGATGAAGAGAAAGACCGATGGAGCCAAACTTTAATTTGGAGAGAAGACAGGCAAGTAATGGATTGGCCACAAAAGTTAAGGGAGAGTCTTGCTGTTTTCTGAGTGAATGGAGTTGTCACTTGCCAAGACAAAGAAGACTGGAAGAGGTAGGTATGTTTTGGGGGCTGGAATGAGGGGAGAGAAGAGTTCCATTTTAGACACATGAAGTTTGTGATGTCCAAGTGGACATCCAAGTGGACATGTCAAGTAGACATTTGGATACACAGATCTGGAGCTGAGATACAAATTTGGGGGCTGTTAACTTAGGAGTTATAATACAGATGGACTTAAAGCATAAGAATGGATGAGGATACTTAAAGAATGAAGACAGAGAAGAAGGTCAGAGGCTAACCTTCAGGCTTGTTGGGGAATTTTAACATTTAAAAATCAGGCAGAAGTGCGGGGTGCCTGGGTGGCTCAGTGGGTTAAAGCCTCTGCCTTCAGCTCAGGTCACGATCCCAAGGTCCTGGGATCAAGCCCCACATCAGGCTCTCTGCTCAGTGGAGAACCTGCCCCCCCCCCACTCCTGCCTGCCTCTCTGCCTATTTGTGATGTCTATCTGTCAAATAAATAAATGAAATCTTTAAAAAAAAATCAGGCAGAAGTGGAAAAATCAACAATGTGGCATGAGGAGTGACTAGACTGGTAGGAGAGGCACCTGGTGAGTGTGGTATCAAAAAATCCAGGAGAAAAGGGTTTTAAGAAGCAAGTGTTTAAGAATGTTGAATGCTGCAAAAAAGTAGGAGAGAAGGGGTCTGAATGGCTCCTTGTTTTTGACAACAAGGGGTTAACTTGTGGCCTTAGCAAAAGCAGTTTCTATAACTGGATTATGGTAGGTCAATCAGTGATGGGGTGGGGTGGGTTTTTCATTTGTTTTTGTTTTTTTCCAGAAATTTAGTTGTGAAGGAGAACAGAGAAACAGAGATAAACAGAGATAGATACAAGGGCAAAGAGATTATTCAAAAGAAAGTCTGAATGCAGATGGGGAATAATGAGGGGAAAGAAGATGCTGAGATGCTCAGGAAAGAAGGGATCCAAGGAGTTGAGGCCACTGCTTACTCTGTATCAGGGTACTATGGTATTACGTACGTGAACCCACTTTAATCCTTACAACACCACTAGAAATAAGTATCACAGTTGTAACACCTCGTTCCATTTCAAATGGCTAGGAAGTCCAGTGAGAATAGCTCCAGGCTTACTCATGTCTACTAGGAATATCTTCGAAGTTCAAAGGAAAATGCCCATGTTTCTTCTATCTTGCTCCCCTTGGTTGCCTCCAGTCCCTGCCAACTTTGCTCTCAGCAGTGGCTCACAGAGTCCTTCTCTTGTTCTCTTTCTGTCTCATTCTCATTTCCACGTCATCCTCTGCCCTCTCCCTCAGTCCTGACTTTGTGTCACTGTACTACTTTTACTTATTTTAATAAGTTCTCTTTGAATTGTATCCCCCATTCATGGGAAGTATCCCTAAAGTTCAACAAAAGCTAATACCGATCACTTCATATAGCACATCTTGGATATATTCACTTAATTAAATGACTTTTGTGTGCTAAGTACTATACTATACGGTGGTGAACAAACAGATATGGGGCTTATATTCTAATGCGTTCGTATGTATGGAGGAGTGCAAATGCTTGGTGAGTGAACCAATAAATTATTTTAAAAAGATAATTTCAGGTTATGATGAATTCTATGGACAAAATAATCCAGAGTAATGTGATGGGGAATTGAGTGTTTCCTTTAGATTGGGAGGTCAGGATGGTTCTGAATACCATGCGAAAAGACCCCTCTCCACAGGGATCAAGATGGAAACAAAGAGAACCCACCTTGACCTACTAGGGAGAAATGATAAAAATCAAAGAAGTGAAGGGGAAGGGAATGTGGTCTAGCAACCTACTCCCATTTTTCAGTCAAAGATGCAGAGGGCAGTTACGTAGTCTGTTCAAGGCTCTTTGACTCAAAAGGGATAACATTATGATTCCAGGCTCTGACTAATTATTTCCTGAACAAAAGCACCTGTTCTAAGCCTACAGTATATCCGAAGAAGCCTTGAACAGACTAATTTACCAGGCTCTGTAAGTGAGGCTATTACCAAAATAAGCATCTTTGGATAAAATGATTTATGTGCAAAGGCACTGTGAATCTTTTGGAGACAGGGGGCAATGTCAAATCAAGACTTTCACTGCCACAGCATGTTATCATTGTGAAATGTCATTTTTTCAGACAGGTCTTAAAATTCTGCCAAAGGCCACTTAGTCTCTCCCTTCTCTTCTAGGAAGGAATGTGCCTAAATTTTCCCAGAAAGATGGGTGTTCCCTTCAGAGAAATAGATTGCTCAACCTTGCTCAGTGACAGCCAACTACAGAAAAATCACAATAATTAAGGCAGTATTTTTCTTTCTTTTTTATACCCTACCAAAATTATTTAATAGAAATCCAAGACTCCATATGGTGGTCTGTGCTTCACAATTGCAGAAAAGGATCTAGAAGTTGCTGTTGCTTGATTGGTTTTTCATCCCTCCAAGATACCCACCAGATACCCCGGGGTGTACTGGAAGTTATAACTACGGAGCATGACTTTGTAAAGTATGGGGAGGTGCTTCTTCTGATTCGTCTTTTATCTTGCATACAGTTTAGGGGACTATAATGGATAGTATATAAAGCCAAGAAATAGCCTACCTATTTTAAAAGAGCAAAGGGAATGAAATGATCATTACATGGTTAGAAAATAAGATTTATGAGGAAGGATTAAAGAAGATGGGAGAATGAATAGAAACCTGAAGATATCAGATGTTAGATTGGTGCTTGTTACTATTTCTTCCCCATTCCTGGGCTGGACCTCGGGGTCACCTGAAAATCCTCTGGAGTACCTCAAGGAATCTCTGTAAGCTCTTCTTCCTACCTCTATTCTATTCCTCCTTCTTCTGGTGTTCTCCTCCCTTTCCCATTTCTTTATTCCTGGTTTATTTCCTCCTACCAACACCTTTAGTTAATTGTCTTATGAAACTGTATTGTTTTCTGGCTCTCTGCCCTTTTCGTAAGAACCATTTGCCATTCCCATCTAGTGGTTAACTAAAGATGACCCTTCATGTTGGTTTCTGGCATATAGTTTTGCTTACTAAATGTTTTTTTGAATCAAATATTTATAACAGTATCTTTGCCACAGCTATCTTTTTTTTTTTAAATATTTTATTTATTTGACAGACAGAAATCACAACTAGGCAGAGAGGCAGGCAGAGAGAGAGGAGGAAGCAGGCTCCCTGTAGAGCAGAGAGCCCGATGCGGCGCTTGATCCCAGGTCACTGGGATCATGACCTGAGCCGAAGTCAGAGGCTTTATAACCCACTGAGCCACCCAGGTGCCCCTGCCACAGCTATCTTATGTGAGTCTGGTGCTTTGTGAATGAGTGACACACACACAGAGAAAATAGCAGGTCTGTATATTCACAGCAATTCCCAGCTGCTTGGTTTTCCTATTCCAGCTCCCACCCATGAAGATCTTTAGAATAACATCAGTTTTCTCAGACTGGTATATTGGTTGGGACAGGCCAACTGCTATGACACAGAATGTCAAACCTGTAAAGTTCAAAATTTGGATTGGAAATCCAAAATAAATGTTTGTCACTCATAGTAGGCTGGCTGGCTGGCTGGTTTTACGGGGCTGCTGTCCTCCGAATAGCAATGCGGGCTTTAGATCCTCTTCTTGATCCTTGGACTTCTCCGTTCATTGAGTACAAGGGGAAAAAAAGAGAGAACTGTGTATGTGAGGCCTGGAAGTAGTATAGAAGTATTCATATACAGTTCACTCTATTCATAGTTCATTGACCAACACCCAGACACAGGCTGGATCCAACTGGAAAAGTGGCTATGACATGTCACCCAGCAGTGTACTTGGAAAGAAAGGAAAAATCATTTGGTGAACAACTAACTCATTGTTGGCACAGATGCCATGAGTGAGCTTCTATTTCTTTTTTTTTTTTTTTTAAGATTTTATTTATTTATTTGACAGAGATCACAAGTAGGCAGAGAGACAAGCAGAGAGAGAGGGAGGGAAGCAGGCTCCCTGCTGAGCAGAGAGCCCAATGCGGGGCTTGATCCGAGGACCCTGGGATCATGACCTGAGCCAAAGGCAGAGGCTTTAACCCAGTGAGCCACCCAGGCGCCCCATTCTATTTCTATTAATCAAATGACTCTAACTAAAATATTAACATAAAGTATGGCTGCCGTAAAGCGTATATACAAAATCTTCAAAGAATCTTACCTTTGGGAAACCATTACATTTTGACATACAGGGTTAAGGAAATGAAGTCAAACACATGAAATTATACTGAAGGTTAAAATATACATGGTTGATATACCAGAATTGTGACTCTGCCAATATATTAAATGTTTCTCATGCAAAACCATTAGGAATATTATAGTGTCCACTGAAGACAATTCAGTCACACCTTTGCCGTTTTTGCAGGATATTAGACCCTTTCCCATTTCTCTCATTTTAATATTTATTTTAATATTTTCAAAAAAAGAAAAGTCCCTTTGTTTGATCTGCTTATGTGTGTTATCACAAAAGAATGAATGAACTTATAAAAGAGTGAGAAAGAAAGGAGGGAGGCAGGAGAACAAATCATACTTAGTATATAAACATGTTCACACTTATTTTTTATGATTATTTTAGTGCTTTTTTAAAAACAATGGAGGCTATTAAATTTTGAGATTCTCCTCTCAACTATGAAAAATATAAACAAGCAGAATTTTATTTCAGTGTTTGTTGTGGCATCAGGTTTAATTAATTTTTTCTTTTGGTTATACCAGCTTATCCCTCTGTCTATCAGCATTAGTTCTCCCTCATACAGGAGTACTATGGGTTTCTGGTGGACCACATATTAAAAGTAATGAAAGAACAAGCAATTTACAAACAACAAAACCTGAAGGAAGTTTGGGAAGAAGAGCAGAGCTTGGAAAGAATAAGTAGAAAGCAGAGGTATCAACCAGATTAAAGATCAAAGAACCCAACTTCTTCCTAAAACATTCAACATTATAAAATATCATCATGGGAGTTCTATGACTCATTCAAACAGCATTGTTGAGTGTGAGGATAGAAGGGACAGGAAGGCCTTGGAGCAGAACAAGTGGCCTACACCATTAGTCTAGCAGATTTTATTCTGAAAATTCTTTTTATATTTAAGAAACTAGAGCTTACTATCTTTCCATATAGTCATTCTTCCTTCCTTTCCTCTTATACAGAGCACCTTCCAATATGAGAGACACTATGCGAAGACACCATCCAGTCAATACATCTTTGGAGGAACATCAATTAACATTGCCCAGCAGTTCAAGAACCTCAAGGCTGACTAAGGTCTCCTTCTCAAAGGAGACCAAACAGCTCCTGCGTCTGGAGGTCATGGCCTGAGGCAGCATGGACACCTGGGAACAAAGTAGAGAACCATCCATGGAAGCTCTGAGCCATGTGTCTGGATGGAAGATTAAATTGCCGTACAAGGAAAGTAAGTGCCCAGGGAGATGTAGTGGGTGAGTCCCATCTCTTGCTTACCTTCTACCCTGCAATCTCATTCATCTGGTCAAAATTTATTAAGTTACAAATATGCAAGACAATCAAGGCAACTGAGTGATGTGTGAGACACAACCCTGCTTTTTTAGGAATATACAGTAACTATAATATAAGATGGACAGGGCCATCTGAAAGGTACAATCAGGAACTGTAGGTGTGCATATGTCTCCCGGTAAGACTACAGAAGTTTCAGGGAGGAATCTGCATATTTGAACTGGGCTTAAAAATCTCAAACTTGCAGGCACATTAGGATCTGACCTTTTACCTTTGTATACGAATAATTTATTTGACAACCTGTTCTGTAAGTTACATAGTTATAGCATATTTGCCTGTAGTAGAACCAGATCTACAAAAACCTTTTGGTACTCAGAAGCACTACCATGTATGAAGGCCTCTTAAGGAATCTTAGGAATCACTAATTCAAATTCCCCTGTCTCTTACAGTAAGTAGAATGACTTCCGTGAACCCAAAGGGTCAAATATTTAAGGCATATCTGATTCTACTGCCCCTGTGCAAATCTGCTTTATGAAAGGAAAAGGAAAGGCAAACCCAGGGTCACAAATGGTTAGAGGAGATTTGAATAAAACATGGTCAGAAGACTCATTTTAAGATGTCTTATGTTAGGCTAAATGATTTGTTTTCCTGTGCATTCATATGAAAAAGTAAGTATTTGCTTACAAAAATGTAAATAAATATGCTCAATAAATTAATCTTTGCTCTATTTCAGGCAAATGGTTGGAGATTTAAGTATCTGAGACCTAACTAAGTATCACCCTTGCTCCTTTTTACTGTCAACAAGTTAGATTAGTCTCTCACTCGGAAGGAGCAAGGATATAGTTATTTCCCATTGAGTCAGCTCAAAGTGCTTAGAGCCTTTTCCTCCAAGGAGCCAAGGTGCTATTCACGGAAGTCCTAGTACCGGCTGGCCAAGCTCTGCTTCAGGAAATCAAAAAGTGTTGGCCCTGACTTCAGTCTTTATTCATCTCACTTAAGCCTAGAAGGTTCTTTAGTTCCCTTTGACATTTGCAAACTAGATCTATACCACATTTCCATGGTTAATTTAGCAGAAGCTGATTTGGAAAGCTTCTTAAATGTGACATCACATTATACAGATTTTTCTAATTTAAAATGGCTAACAGAAAAATTATAGACTGGCAATAATGGAAAAAATCAGATGCCTAGGACCTTAAAATACTTTTTAGCTTTAAAAATGCTTCATAATGCATAGGATTAGTTTTTCTTCATGCCTTCCTCACTCCTAGCCCAATTCTCTTTTTGGAGAGATTTTTAAAGACTAAAAGCTGAGTGTTTCAATGTCTGTCACCATTTTATCTGCATTTTCACAAGCATTTCACCAATCATGTGAGTCATCTCTTCCTCACCTCCCACAAATAGCGTGGGTTAAATAGAGCCATGGGAATTTTTTTAAAAAGTAGTAATTCTGACTCTGGAATCTAAAAAGACATCACTTACATTAAAAGCGCGTGCGCGCGCGCGCGCGCACACACACACACACACACACACACACACACAGTGAACAACCTACCATTGCAGCTGCCTGTGAATGTTCCATAAGGTCCATGTCAGTGATTTGTGTTTTGGGTGTTATCCTTGATCTTCGGCTGTTTTGGAAGCAATGTTTGGAATCAGAGTGTGTTGGGGAACTGACCTCATTACGTCACTTGTGCTGAATCACTGTCCTACAACTCTTGTACCCAAGGCACAGGGCAGACATCACATTGTCAATGTACTGTCCTGGAAATGTGTGCCAGTAAAAATCCTGGCAAGGCTTGTGGGACATTTTTACTGCTTTTTCCCATTGTTACATTCATGTGATCAAGAAGATACTTTGTTCTCTGTCTCTGTCTCTCTGTCCCTCCGTCTCTATGTCTGTCTCTGTCTCTCTCTCTTAAAATCTCTTTTTCTCTAAACAATCAAATCCTTTTAAAAATCCTTTCATTTGAAGCTACTGATCTAAGGACTTGCCTCGCTGCATCCCCAGTGTTTTGACTGCCCTCTAGTGGCTGCTTTGAATCATGTTTCCAAAAGAGTTTATCGTTTTGTTTCTTTACCATGTCTCAAATAAAAACCTGTGTGCTGGGAGTTGTCCTTTACGAATGTGAAGCTTTCGTGTTTGAAAAGAACAAGAAAATAATGATGAATTTTAATCTTTATTTTGTTTCATCTTTTCAGTTTGAAAACCCCAAACCTCTGAAATGTTAAGTAAATTAACCCACCTCTGTGTAGCCTCTGTCAATGAATGCCATAGTGTAAGAATACTCATTTTTTTGAAGAACAAACTGCTTTTGTCTGCACCACTCAATTTAAGGGAAAACTACTTCTGGAATCCTATCCAAGCTCTTCATACTCTGAATAATTTCTACTGCTACCCTAATTATCAGCCAGGATGCTTATTTGTAATCACCCGCTTTCAATAATTTAAATAGGTAGTTGTTCAGCCAACTATTTTTATTCAAAATGTGACAAAAGCTAAAATTACATGTTGAATTTTATCCAGATGCTGTCTTCTTTTAGGACATGCCAACGGATGCAGAGCGATTGTTCATTTTCTTATAACATGTCAGAAGCACATCTTTACTTCATGAATCTAACCAGCAATCTAAAACACAGTCTGCAATTTATGGATCAGTTCAGTTGCTTACCAGAACCAGCAGGCAGGGAATTCTAAGATTTAATTCAGTCTGCTGAATCATCAAACATAACCACACCCAGGCTGTGTTATTCTTCAGATTTTAGAGATGAGCCTTTCACTGTCTGTCTGAATTTCAGCAAGGGATCATTTTGGCTGTTATATTTTCCTCCAATAATAACAGCCAGTTTGAATAAATTTATCAATATGACTATCACTACTTAATATTTCTGTAAAGGCCCTTAATGTCTTTGGTCTAAATTTTCTTTATACTTTTATATACAAAATTCTCAATAAGAACTGAATCAGACAAAATCCAGATTCCTTAAGAAAAAATTTCTATTGTTTCATACTTTTTTTTTTTTTTTAGGCCAGTAATTACAGCCTTCTGGGCTGGCAAAGGAGGTCTCTCTGAAAAGTCCCAGAGTTGCAAAATTGCAAAATTGAGAAGCTAGGTTAAAGGTTTTTTCTGTTTTGTGAAATTTGCTAGATTTTGCCAAGCCCCTGTTTTTGCACCAAAAAAGTTTCAGGGAAAGCTTATTGTTATCCTTTGCCTGGATCCTTGTTCAAAAACTGTCTATGGAGTAGTTAATTGCTATTAGTGATGCAAATACAAACAGTTGCCTCAAAGCAGCTCAGTAGTCCTTTTTTCAGTTCCCAGTGGGCCCCTCGCCAGTTTCTCATTGTGGATTTTCCAAATTTTCATCCCTTTCTTCAAATCCACCCCACAACTCCCCACAGTCACCATCACCAGATTACCTTGGCTCTTACCTCACAGAGGAAGTAGACTATTTACAAGAACTCCTTCAAGTTCCTTTCACTCTATAACCGTACCTGCATTTGTGATCCCGGGGGCGGGGTTGGGGTTGGGGGCCCAGAGACTCTTCTGATTTTCCAGGACCAGTCCCTCCACCTCACTCTTGTTTCCTCAGAGCTCTTGCTCCACCCTTGTCTCTATGATTTAGGGTCCATCAGAGTCCAAATGACAGCTTCCAGCTCCTTCCTGAACACAGAGGCCACAGGTGGCTCCTTTGACAGAAGCTGCCGTGTTTTCAGTTATGTGGCCCTGCCACCCTGGCTTCAAGGGATTGCATTATGGAGAGGGGCTGCAGCCAAAGGCAGCAGATGTAAGGGCCGAAGCCAAAGGCAGCTCAGATGTGAGAGCCAAAACGACATGGTGTCTGAGTCCTGGTTGGATTCCTGTTTGCAAGCAGTAGGAAATGATTCCGGCTAATTTAACCACACCAGAATCTTTGCTGGAAGGATGTCTGTGGCTCAGATATCTATAGGGACCTAGAAGACCTGGCTCAGAGAAGAGGTAGAAACCAAGGTGCTCTGAAGAGGTCTACAGTGGGGAGCACAGCAAGAGTTATGCAGGAGGCGCAGCAGGTTTAGCCTGCTGCCTCCACTGCTGCTCCTTTGATGGGAGTGGTCTTCGGCTGTCCCTGTACTTGTCTCACTAGCTGAGGCCAAGTGACAGGCTTGCTCCACAGTCAGGCTAGGCAGGGAGAGAGAGAGCACTGGCCCATTGGCTACTGTGTAGGATGTGGGTTCCATGCCTGGATCTACACGGTAGAAAATTCCCTGAAGGGAGTTTGGAGTGTTAATAGGAGTTGGATACTAGACAGTCCAAACCAACAAATGATGATTATAGACAATTCTCTAACACAATGAAAGGCTTTTGTGGAGAACATGAATGTGAGACAGAGAAAAGAGAGGAGAAGTAGAAAGCAGTAGAAATGGAGGAGCAATAGCAGAGAGAAGCAAAGATGAGAGACTCAGAGCAGTTGGGATGGTCAGAAGTTGTGTCATGATAATGGTAAGTCATAAGAGTAGAGGATGGATTGATGTCCACTCCTGGAGGTGGGGAGACAAATGGTGACCACAGGTGCTGGGTTGCTTGGGACATGTGAGCTAGCTCAATTCTGGAAGAGTAGATAGTGTTAACCTAGTTCATAGACTTTGGAGTCAGAAACTGATGGAGGACCCTGAGATTCATACCCCACCCTAATACTCACCCGCTGGGTGATCTTGAACATATTTTTTAACACTACATCCTCACTTTCCTAATCTGGAAAAGTTATATTTACATTATATGGTTGATGTAGCAGCAAAATGACAATACATATAAGTTCTTATCATAGTTCTTGGTATATTATATGTTAACTATTATTATTACTATTATTATTTCATATCTCCCATGACTTTACAAATTCTATTCTATTTCTTTAAGATTTTATTTACTTATTTAAGAGAGAGTGAGCAAGAGAAAAGGAGAGCACAAGTGGGGAGAAGGGCAAAGGAAGTGGGAGAAGCAGACTCCCTGCTGAGCAGGGAGCCTGAGGCCGACACTGGGCTCAATCCCAGGACCCTGAGATCATGACCTGAGTGCCCACTCAGAGGGAGTGGAGAACCCTCAGGGGCAGAGAGGTCAGTGGGACAGGAGCAGAACAAGGGGAGAGAAAAGGCCAGAGAGGTGATAAGGATGAAGGGGGAATATTCTAATTATTCATTTGCTTGGGGGTTACATGAAACATTGACATGCATAAAATGCTTAGGGAGGGTTGAATGAGTTACTTAATTTTAACAAAGAGAGATGTATGGTAGTGTTAGAATAGTGGTCCTTGGCGTCAGGTGGGAGAGTTACTGTCATCATCCTAGCTCCAGTTGAGCCAGGGTGAACAGGACAGGGAGGAGATGAGAACCCAAGAAGTAGGGCTCCATCCAGATTGTGGTGTCTCTCTCCCATTTGAGCATTATGTTATACAACCCAGTACCCATAATGCATGTAGCTTACCCAGTCACCCATGGGATCATTCACCCACAATTTTTAAATATCATTTTCTCTGCTTTTGACTTGTTAGGTAAATTTTGTCAATGATGGTTTTCTTCATTTCTGGGTCCTTCATGTTTGCAACTATGATTTGTGTTGATTAATGGCTAAACACTGTTTGAAAATAAAATAAATCATTATGGAAATTCTGAGCAACTGGATTATTTTTTGCTTTCATGACTCAGAATTGGCAACTTTACAATTTGTGTTTTATCTCCTTTGGATGATTACCTTGATCAGTCAAGCCAAATGGAAATAAAACCTGCTTTAGGTGGGGGTGAGGCATAGGCAAGTAGACTTTGGCCAAGTAGAGCTGACAGTCTTCCAGGGCTGGGAATACTCTTGTCCAATTTCTTCATTTTGCAAGTGTGGAAAATGAACTTAGTAAGTCCAAGTGACTTGCCAAGGGTGTCCTAGGGGAACAAAAATAGGAGCCCATATGTCCTCCCCTTACTTGAATCATTATGGAATCACTAATATTTGGTAGAGACAATTGAAAAACTTTATTTTCTAAGCACTGGGTAAGTGGAGGTAGAATTGAAAAAACATTAAATCGGGTTTTAATGACCTATTCTTCATGTATAATCTCTATTCCACAGGTGTAGTGTCTATTTTGAGAATCTGTGAGGAATTTGAGGAAGATAGCAAAATGGCCAGATTTATACTTCAGAAGTTGATCTAGCAAGAGTACTCCTCCATACTACAAAGAAATTTTAAAAAACTATATGTATTTAAAAAATAATTCTTGCCACACTTTTATTAACTGAAATTAGTTTTATTGTTGTGCTCTTTTTTGACTTGTACAAGAACTATGTTACTTTTAAAAAAATTATTTTTATTAACATATAATGTATTATTTGCCCCAGGGGTACAGGTCTGTGAATCATTAGGCTTATACAAGGAAATATATTATCATTTTGCTTTTATTGTATTATTTCTAGATACTACCATGTGTTTCTCCTTGAATTGGCTTGGTTCAGATGAAACTTTTAGTTGGGTTGCTTAAAATAGTGATTATCTATTTGTTATCTTTTATGCTCAGTGGGCCCTTAGAGCCAGGTATAATGCAGAATAAGACACCTGTGACCATGCAATGATCAGTGGAGACCCACTTCAAAGTCAATGTGATGTACCCTGTACTCATGTATTCTTGATTCACTGCTACAGGATGCAGCATTGCTATCTTTCATTTTTACTTATAAGATCTAGGACATTAGTTCATTTATTAGTTCATTTATTATTATTTATTAGTCATTTATTAGTTCATGTGTGTGTATATGTATGTGTATTTATGCATAGGTATGTGTTTGTGTGTGGGGGGAAATAAAAATAGTATAAAACATGGTCACTAATCTGAAGTTATCTCCCAATTGTGTCATCTTAGCCCCTACCATTTCTTATAAAGCATGGGTAGTGGACCTTTATCAATTTTGTTTTTGTCCCCCCAAGCATCAGAACCCATATATTCTATGTGTGGGAAATGTTCTCCCTTATTGATGTCTTGCCAGAACTTACTGTCGAAATGTTGACAATACTGACTCCATCTTTGGCTGTCCACCTTGCTCATGCTTACTCGATGACCTCTCTCGGGAATGCATGTTCTTCACTTAGAGATTAATATACATACCTTAGAAATGCCTGCCAAGGCTCGGATGGGGGGAAGCTTGCTTTGGCCTCCCATGAATCTGTTAGAGATAACATAGTCTTTCCCTTTCCTGATGCACAGGTGACACCACAAGATTTAATTAAAGGTTAGTTTTCAATTAGCTGCATGCAAACCTTTTGATCTTTCTACAGCCCACTCTCCTCAACCCCATCCCTTGCTCTATAAGATCTGTAGCCTAAGGTCTGGACTTTGCTGAGAATAGCTGTGGAGCCGCTGGATCGTTGCTTGCCTGATCCCTGATCAGTAAGTTATCTTGAGTGAAACTCTTTGTGAATTGTATGGAGTCACTTACTTCGTTTTCCAGGCTCAAAGTGTCTTATCAGTTTGTGGGATACTTTACTGTCCCTCCCTTTCCTTCTAACACTCACCTTTCTTTCTAGGCTCCTTGAAGTTAGGGCATGGATCTAGGCTCTGTTAATCAGATCCATTTGCTTTCCAGATTGTGAATCAGTAACTAGTGACTCCAAGAAGCAAAGACCATCCAGAATATATTTGGACAACATATGGGGTTGGGGACAGCATACGCAACCACATTTGGTTCCCGAGGGGAGTAGTGGGAGCTGCTCCCTAGGCAGTGTCCAGGGTCTGGTCACTGAGGCTGCTCAAATGTGCTGTGGTATCTGTGCCTGACAGGAGCTTCAGGATGTCTTTATTTGACGAGTCCTATGGGAATTGTTTCTAAAATCCCTAACTTTGTTTCTTTAGCCCTTGCGGAGAATATATGAGCTATCTAGTATCTTTTAAATAATTTCCATTTTTGCTTTAATTAGCTGGGGTTGGGTTCTTTTATTTGTATCCAAAAACCCTGTTGCTGAAAATTGTACCAGGAGAGACTGCAGCCCATAGACCTTCAGAAAAATTGGGGAAACCTAGAGATTATTACCCGTCCTTGGAGGGGAAAGCAAAAGCTGATATTAAGAAATGGACCTGAGAAGAAACTGAAATTAGTGGGGGAAAGAAAAAAAAAGAATGGCTACTCAAATTATCGCCTGTTGTCCCCTTGAGTGACAGCCCCATTGAAGGCTGGTGTGTGAGACAAGGTAATTGTTCCAAGAGGGCAGCTGAGGGGTGTGAGGAATTCAAGGACTGGCAGATGTAGGACTGGGCAGTTTAATAGAATAAAATAACACCCCAAGTCTTTAGCTCTCAGCTCAAGGCACCAACTGAAAACCAGTCATTTCATGAGATAGAAATGTGTAATCTCTTTCAGCCACAGGGCTGAGATGATTGGAACCTACACTCAAAGATTTATATGCCAGGTGGCTTATATCAGTTTATGCCCTTCTCTAGTCTCTTATATGGAAATTTCAATATTAACTAACAGGGTGCTAAGTAGAGGTCTTAACATGGGATGGAGATGTGTGAGAAACATTGGGTTGCTTAGTGTTCAAACCATCAAAGGGCACTACACTGTGCCCTATATCCACCCCACTCCCAGTGTAAGCATGCTCTAGGGCCCATTATAAAGTCAACCCAATGGAACTGCAAGATTTTATTGACTTATATTTGCAGAACTCTGGATGATACATGAGGGATCGAATTCTGAGGATTGTTGACCAAGGATGGAAGAATGTGACTTAGATCAAGAAGAATATGTCAACATGTGTACATGCACCTATATGTAATTCTATATTCAACTGGGGTTGGATTTTAGTTACTTTTTGTAGTCTGCTGATGAACTTGGACTCAACAGTGGCCTAGACATTTCTTATATAACAATGAGGAAGAAATTAAAAGCTTTAGAGGTGTAGGGAAATGAGAGGGAATTTTTTTGTGTTCAATCCATTCCCTTAACTCCTGATTGTGGCCCCAAGGCCTCCCTGAGTTGTGCATTGAGAAATTCATTGGTGAGGAGAATCCCAGCCTTTTAGGAAATGTCTGTAGAGTCTCTTCTTTGTGGACCTAAAATTCAGTGAGAGACACAGTTGAAGTGAACTCTGATTTCACTGGGGTATTAGAATCCCAGAGTGGCAGAAGTCACATATCAGGATGTTAACACTGGAGACAGTTAGGGTTTAGGTGGGTAGTGGGGAAGAAGAGGTGATTCAATGGGTAATCACAATGGTCTGACCCCCCAAGATCTTTGGTATTTGCTAATCAGTCATGAGTAATCTGGAAATGACCTCTATATACAGCCCACCAAGAAAACATTTGATTTGTAAAACAACACCAGCATCAACCCAAACCCCCAAATTCTAGGTATGTCAACCAAAGGCTCAATTTGAACCATGACTTTAAAAAAAAAAAAAAAAAACTTGGCCTTTTATTCAATATCCAAATTTAAATTTTAAATATGAAAAGGAAGCTTAGGTACTCTTGAAAAAAGAATTCTGTAATGATACTACAAATGTGCATTTCTCCTAGCCTTTAGCCAAGGGACCTTCAGCTATGGGAATGGCTCTACAGTGGGAAAAGGAAATGCTTGGATCTTTCACGTATAGCACAACAGTTGCTCTGAGCTCACACTTATTTCTGGGGATCCAGAACCCCATTGTGACCAATCAGGATGAGGGTTTATGGCTGTCAAGTAGGAAGTGGGATTTTGAAATGAATCTACCTCAAAGGAACCCGGGCTCATCTCTGTTACTTTACTCAGTTCCCGGTTTTATGATGGGAATGAAAACTCTCAGCAACCACAAAATCCTTTTGTTGACTTTCCACCACATGGAGTAAGGGTTATTATTTAAGAATTGCCTAGTGGAAACCCCTAGGATTCCTAGTGGTTTTTAAAATACCATGCATTCTTTCATTTATTCAAACAATTGTTTAAAGATTTATTTATTTACTTATTAGAGAGAGGAGGGAACATGCACACGAGTGGGAGAAGGGGCAGAGGGAGAGAATCCCCAAGCAGATCCCCTGCTGAGCCTGAGGTGGGGGCTGACACACGGGGCTTGATCTCATGACCCATGAGATCATGACCTGAGCTGAAACCTAGAGTTGGTCGCTTAGCCAGACTGAACCACAGAGGCACCCTATTCAGACAATTTTTATAGATTGCCAGCTGTATGTTAGAGCCTAGCACTGGTAATTGTTAGTAAAGAAAGCAGGACATAGAAATTTCTGCCCTAATGGGGTAAAAATCTTACAGGAAGAAGACAAATTAATAAGTGAAGTATATGGTATGTCAGGTAGTGATTAGTACCACTGGGAAAAAAAAAAACAAAACAAAATTAGAGATAGAGTAAGGTAGAGGGATTGCTTCATTTCTTACAGAGCCAACTGGGATTACAAAGGGATGAGGGCTGATGTGGGGTTCCTGGACTTATTGCAGTGACCAATATAAACACAGTTTGAAGGTAACACCAAATGGGTAAAATTATAAACAAAAACCCCAATTTCACACGATAGAAGGAATCAAAAAAGTCACCTAAAAGGTGCAAGGGTGTTGATTCCCTATCTGATCTCCATTAGTTTGCCAGTGTGGCAGATGCAGGGGGCAGATGAGTGCTGGAAAAAGACGGGTTAGTGTTTTGATATTAGAATTTAAGCTAAGTGTATAGCATAGAGAATCCAGCTCATTGGGGTTGATCAGTAGATACAACGCTATACCTGTGAGTCTGCATTCGAACTGACACTGAACCCTAGCACTGATCATTTGGGCATTAATTTTAAAGTATTTAGCAGCTCAGCTGGCCTCCAGGGAGTGGGGCTAGAGAGTCAGGTACTAGACAGTGTTGGAATCTTCCCCGCTCTAGGCTTGATTGATTGTTATAAGGTTTGTTTCATAAATGGCTTCCCTTTCCACTCAGTTTTATCATCATTCATCAGCAGGATAGCCTGCCTGGATGTTGATGTCTAAACTGAAATTAAAATCTGTTTGTTCAGGAGGGTTTCATGGAAGCTTAGTATAACAAGAGAAGAATGATTTATGCAAAGGTTTATCTTTCAGCACATTTATTTTCAGAACCCACCCAGTTTGATTATATAAAGTGAATTAGCTTTTGTCCTTGAGCTGAGCAACTTTGGATTTGCTGCCAAGCATTAAAGTACAAGGGAAGATCTCCTCCTATTGAATGTAGTTCTTTGTTAACAACGTTAAGAAAAATGATGGCGGTTCACCATTCTTCAAAATATGCCTTAGTGGGTCTGACTTATCTACATTAATTTTTTAAAATTCTTTTTCTGGAAAGTTTCTTCTTTTGTCACAAAATACACCTATTTCTTGCAGAAAATCTGGAAAATTCAGGAAAGTGGAAAGGAAATGTATTAACTTCCTGAGTTGTCTTCCAGTTCACTTAGGCTATATAAACATTGTACATACGAATGCTCATCTGTAATTTTATAAATATTCATTTATTCATGTAACCCTTCAGACTGAGTGTTTTCTTTCATACTTGGAAAGGATTAGCAAACTTCAGGAGAGTATGTAGGTTCTTTATTCTGCAATTTTTCTGAACAGGTCCTTGAGAGGCCCAAAGAAGGTTTTCAGCTGTATTTTATAGGATAGTTGCTCTCACAGAATATGTTTATGAATTGCCTTCTTTTCTTTTCTTTTTTTTCCTTTTCTTTTCCTTTCTTTTTGTGTTACTACTGCTTTTAGTTTGTGTTTTTTAGCATCGTGGTTCCTTGAATTCAACCCAGGCAGCATTTCTGGGTTAGATAGGCCCGGGATGTTTCTTGTGCAGACACAGCGTTGCCAACATTCTATTTTAGGGCAAAATCAATCCGCTTAAATTAACTAAAAATATATATTTCATTAATCTGTTTGCAGTCACAAGAACCTCATGATACAACATGAGTAGATAGTCTGGTGAGGGTGCAGAAAACAGGGAGACGTGAGCAAATAATATTTTGGTTTCACAAGACAGGAGTATAAACAATTCATCTAAAAAAACTTGTATGGGACTTTTAATTTTATAGATATGATCTCATTTCTAATGGAGAGATAACACTAACATTAACTTATTTAGTGTGTATATATTTATTTAGTGCCTGGTATGTTCCAACATGTAGGACAGCAAGAAAGGCACAGTATGGCCAGAAGTCACCTTAGCAAGGAGGCATTTGATTTCAGGATGCTTGATTATTTGATTAAATGTCATTAAACAATAGTTTAGTGATGGTTTTATGATCATAAAATGGGTTTGCTTTAAGTGCTTTAAATAAGGCATCAGTCAAAACTATACTAGATTGTGATAAGACCAGAGAAATTAATTACCTTGGTTTGGGCTCTTGTATAATTGTTCAACACCTGCCTCCATTTAAGTTTTCTGCTTTATCTTTGTCTTCCCTCTACATTCCAAAAGCATGTGCTCATGTGTCCAACCCCCCTCCCTGCTACAACACAGATACACACAGATTTTACTATCCAACCCCACAATGCCTTTTCCTACTCTGCATTGAGGCAAAAAGTACTCTACCTACCTTAGTTCAAGCTGTGTGTTAAACAAACATAGCCCTGCTTGTGCTTTATTCCTTCAGGAGAGCTTTAATGATTTATTACCGACAGTTTTGAGTTTATTCAGCTTACTTTAACTCCAGGCTGCATCCTACTTTCATTGTACTCTTGAAATTATACATATTTCTTCTGCATGTATATATTTCTACCTTCTCTTCCACATCAGACCATAAATCTTCAAGAGAGCCAATCTTTACCTCCAACAAGAAGGACAAAGCGCTATCACTTCAGTGTGTTCGAGTACCGTATTTATGAAGTACCAAAAGGAGTCATGTTATTTTACTTAGGGATCTGTCATTGGCAAGGAACAGATGCACAAACTGTGCTGTGTGAGGACGTAATCAGGATTTCATGGGAATCTGAGAAGAGGAGCTAATGCAGATAGTTGGGAACTGGATGCCTCTTGTGTCTCTGCTTGTCACTGAGTCTCTCTTGTGATTTTCGGATTCTCTTACCATGTGTGTTGTTGTTTCTTGCCTTCCCTGTTTCTGTACACTAAGCTGCCTTTATGGGAAATCACATTTGACAGCAAAGCCACATGGCCTAGATTTCAATCTTGCTCTACCACTTACAGCTTGTGACAAACTGCTTAATTCCTTTGTGCCTCAATATTTTCATCAGTAAAAGGTAATGGTGGGAGTTGTTAATAACAGTAATTATTTTGTAGGGTAAATACATTAACAAAGTGAAACACATAGTAAGTACCATATAAATGGTAGCTCTTGTTATTTATACATTTTATTTTCATTTCCTCATAACTCCAGTTGACTTGTACTATCATTGTTGTCATGATACTTTCTGTAAGAGCTCTGATCCTCCTAGTAACTCAGTCCAACACTGCCAAGAAAGGAATCTCTTTGGCTAGGTTCATCTTTTTAAACTGGGCCACGTTGGTATTCTTCCTGGCAGGCCAATGGATTGTCTGCCTTTTAGGCCAGTGCTTTGCTTTGGTCCAATCCTATGTAAGGGGTTGAGGGTGCAATCCCTTGTTCCATGGTATGGCTGCTGTCTCTCAGCAGGTATGGCCAGTCATTTTCCCAGTTTCCAGTGGAAGAGAGGGTAGGCAACAGACACCATAAAAGGGATACTGGCCAGGGATGTAAGTGAATATGTTTTTGCAAATATCAATTGGAGTTTAGTGAGTTTTTATAAATTGTTTCATAATTTTCATTGATTTTATAACCTCAAAGATATAATTCAGACTTTTTACTATTACTAAGGTGGACCCTTTAAATCTGGTAAAGACATAATAGTGTTATGGAAGGAACACAAAGTTTGGAGTCAGGTGATCAGGATGAGTTCTGATTTCTGCTCTTACCCACTGGTTAATCTTGGGCAATGCATGGTATCTCTCTGAACATCACTTTCTTCTTCTGTTGTCTGGAATGAAAAATCCTTTTCACAGAATATAAAATATCAGTTATTGTTATAAATATACTACTTTATAGGGAATAGCTTCCCTAGATAGTGCCTTACTGAAAAACTCAGCATCAGAGCTCAGAAATAAAGAGTACAGCATGGTCACAATAGATAAAAAGTCTTTTTAATGTCTGTATTTGCCAGATTCAAAAAGCTAGCAGCATAGAGAAAAAAAAAATCAATGGTAGAGGGAAGATAACAAAAGCAAAAGTAATATTGAAGAACAGCAGCTCAATACTAAGCTGAAAATAACAAAATTCCAGCAGTTTCTTTAGATGAAGGACTTGAGCATCATCAAAGAGAAAAGAGAACAATTCAGAAAATTTGAATATATTGTGCTCAGGTATATTAGAGTTCACTCTTACTAACCTCATTTTAAAAATTGCAAAATTAACTTACTTTCTAGTGTTCATGTTGTTAGTTCAATCATGATTACACATGGGATTCTGATGGATAACCAGCTTATACCAGCTGGTTGAATGTCTACAGTGTGATTTGAGGGATACGCAAGGCCCCCTTCCCAAAATACTCTTCCAATAGATTGTTGATTCTTTTTATTTATTTATTTACTTATTTATTAAAAAGATTATTTATTTATTTCAAAGAGAGAGAGAGCACATGCACAAGCCAGTGTAGCAGCAGGGGGAGAGGGAGAGAGAGAGGGAGAGAAGCAGACTCCCCACTGTGCATGAAGCCTGATGTGGGGCTCAATCTCAGGAACTTGAGATCATAACCTGAGCTGAAATCAAAAGTTGGACACTTAACTGACTGAGCTAACCGGGTGCCCTAAGAAGACACATTTTAGCTAGGCTAAAGAGCTGTGTTTTGTGAAAGATGTGGTATCTGATAAATAATACCAACCATATTTATTTCACAAATATTCCTGAGGGAATAGAATGTGTTTGTAGGACAGACTCACCTCGAGCCAGACTGCCTGTGTTTGGATTCTAACTCCACAATTTATTACATTAATGACTCACACTCTCATCTTTAAAATGGGATAATAAGGGTACCTCACGGTTATATACTTCATACGGTTGAATGAACTATATTTAAAGACTGTATAAGTATCAAGTCCTATTATGTTAATGTAGGTGAGAGGAAAAGTCTGGAAAATAGAATTATGCCTTAATGGGAGGGGTGTATGTGTGTGTGTGTGTGTGTGTGTGTGTGTGTAGGGGGCAGCCAAGGAACATCATAAAGAATGTTAGGAACACCGTGGGTGGCTCAGTCAGTTAAACCTTTAACTCTTGGTTTCAGCTTGGACCATGATCTCAGGGTTGTGAGATCTAGCCCAGGGTCAGGCTGCACACTCAGTGTGGAGTCTGCTTGAGATTCTCTTTCTCTCCCTCTGTCCTTCCCCCACCCCAAATAAAGAAATAATTTTTTTTACAAAACCAGACAAACAAAAACAGTTAGGAGTGCTAGAAAATAATGTGAAGAGTCCACCCAAAAGGGCAGTGGACATCAATTATTAGTTTTCCTTTTTTTCAGTTTTGCAGAGAATCATCCATCCAGCTGCTAATAAAAACACCTTTATGATGGTGGCTGTCAGAGAAAGATTAGTATAATTCTTCTCTCTCATCTTATAGGCCACTAACTCCTTTGTTCATCATTCTCCAGTTATTTTCTTCCCCTTCAGTTCCATTTATTTTAACAAATATTTTTGTAGTAAGCAGTAAGAGTATAAAGGTTATTCAAGGTAAATCTTATATTTATGTAAGAAAATCTGGTGACTGTGAAAATTTCTCAAGGAATAGTGATGGAAGTAAACATATTTATTCTGGGACTGTTAATATCACTGCTCTATTGTATGTTTCATTAAGTGGAATGTTAAATAAGCTAAGAACTGATAATCTTCATCTTACTACTTTGGACATTGATAGCCTCTATGACCACTTAGCCTTGATGTTACTTTTGCAAAGAAGATGGCTCTGTGAGTAACTTAGAATTGCATTTGTTTGTGACTTTCAGTAAAACTCAATGACAACACTTAAATCAACAAAATTCATTTCTCTCCCATTAATGCCTGGATGTAGGCATTCTATGGCTGTAATGGGAGGCAGCTCTGCTTCTTGAAGTCTCAAGGATCAAAGCTTCTATCTTGGTGGTCCTCCATCCCCTGGCCTCCATTTCTCAAGTTAAGCCAGCATAAATCCATCCAGACATTGGGAATGAAGAAAGGGAGAAGGGCATGTTCCTACCATTTCAGGACCCATCATGGTGCTTCACCCAACACTCTAGTCACGTTCCATTGGTCAGAACTTAGTCACATGGCTATGCCTAGCTGTAAAGGAAGCTGAGACTTGTTCTCTTTATTCTATACAGTCATGTGTTCAGGAAGAAGGGAGATGAGCTCTTTTACAACAAATAGCAGCCTTTACCATCTTGGGTCCAGAGTAACTGTTAAGCAACCTGTAAAATAAGATACACTGCAAAATGCACTTAAATGTTTACCTAGGTATTTCAAAGCCATCTCCATTTGCTCAGTTTCTTAAAATATAGTACTTAATTTCCCTCAACTCCCTTCTCCTCAGGGGAGATGAACCATGAGAGACTATGGACTCTGAAAAACAATCTGAGGGTTTTGAAGGGGCGAGGGGTGGGAGGTTGGGGGAGCCAGGTGGTGGGTATTAAGGAGGGCACGTATTGCATGGAGCACTGGGTGTGGTGCAAAAACAATGAATTCTGTTATGCTGAAAAGAAATTAAAAAAATATATAGTACTTAATTATCACAAAGGAGCTCATTTATTTCAAGTGGTGAATTAGAAGTTTGAAAAAATAAGGTATAAATTTAGTCATCTTCTTGGCTTCCTAAACCCATATTTGTTAAATTTCCATAGCAGATTCCCCACAGGGTCAGGTGCATGCTTTACCGGAAAAGTAATTCCATTCTGAGCTGGAAGAAATTTCAGAAAATTTATATCAATGGCTTAAAGGCTCACATGTCACGATTTCCCTCTCAGACACTTTACTTGATTCTAAAATTTGTTGTTGTTGTTTTTAAAACAAGCCCTTGTCTTGAACTTCATTAATAGGTCCTACAGGATGCCAAGTTCTTTTCATTCCTCTGAAGGAAAGTGTCTAATCCTTCCTCTGAGGTCCTGCAGCATCTACCTCTGATGTCAACCACATCCAATCTTACATTCACTGGAGTAATGATGTTGAAACAGCCATTTGCTACCCATTGCTGAACACTTACACCACTCTGGGCTTCTGGGCACTGCCTGGGTCTTTCTGGAATGCTTATTCTACTGAGGTGTCTTTATTCTCTGGGTTTCTGCTTCTCTACTGAGGTGTCTTTATTCTCTGGGTTTCTGCTTCTCTATCCAGCCCATTCTGGAAGCCTATGACCTCATATGCCTGATGATTCAGATGAGAAGTCTGGATTTGCATGATGAAAAACAAACAAACAAAAACAAAAACAAACCCCTATGTATGTATACACTTACCATTGTAGAGACACAGTCCAGAACAGGATAGTTGGCAGTGGGAAGACATTGCTTATGGTTGCTGCAGTTACAAATTAAACTTGGAGCTGATGATGCATGATGTAAAAGAACAAGAACCCCAAAGAACAACCATGCCCACTGTTAGAATTTATTATGATGTAAATCAAAATCAGGTGCACTTAAGATTATTGGTAATCCAGTCTAAAATGAGTAGCAGGACTTCCCACAGTAAGCTGAAAATGCCTTCTTGGCTTGAAAATTACTTGTAGAAAGGATCCTCAAACTTGCCCTTTGCAAATACTCAAAAGAAAATTTACTCCTTTCTTTCAGAGAAGAAACCATCAGGATAGTGGATAAGAGCTTTGGCTTTGGATTCTGGCAAATGTCAGGAAACCCCAACTCCCTCTTCTAAGCTATGTAATCTTCCATCAGCTACATAAACTGCACCATCTTCTTAAACCACAGTTTTTTCATCTTTAAAATGGGTATAATAACAGCACTTATAAGAATATTGTGCAGAGGAAGGAAATAATTCATTTAAATACTTGGTATACTATCTACACATTGTATGTCCTTCATAAATACCATCATAAAAGCTACAAAAATATTAATATAACTATAACTTCTTTGCTACCTTTAAAATCAGGTGAGGAACCACACATCAGATTAAAAAAAAAACAACGTAGTGTGATCCTCCATAGTACTTTAAACGCCACGGAAAACTCATGATTACTTTTCTTCCCCAGTTTCATTATATAATTGACATACAGCACTGTGTAAGTTTAAGTTATAGAACATAATGATTGGACTTAAACACACCATGAAATGATTACCACAGAAAATTTAATTAATATCTATCATCTTATATAGATACAAAAAAGAAAAAAAATTTCCAGTGATGAGAACTTTTAGGATCTTCTTTCTTAACTTTCATATATATCATACAGCAAAGTTAACTGTGGTCAACATGTAGTACATTACATCTCTAGTACTTATTTCTCTTATAACTAGAAGTTTGTACATTTTGACCAGCTTCCTCCAATCCCTGTTCTCACCACTCTCTGCTTTTGGGAACCACAAATCTGATCTCTTGGAAAAAATCATGATTCTTAGCATGTTCTACCATTATGCTGTACTAAACTGTGTTACTGTGGTGTTTATTTTCTAGTTCTTTGAGTGATGAGAAGTTCAGGGAATACAGCATGTTTAATAAGGAAACCAAAAGGGTGGTGTTCTAGAATCTTTGCATAATTATTACTCCACCTAAACCCCAATTTTAATCTCCAAAATCTCACTCTAAGCCTGTTGTGATTGCTATGATTTCTGGTACAACTGGCTATTACCATACCTGTTTCAAGCTGGTGGAACCTGAAAAGGTCTTGCTTCATTTGACAAGGCAGAGAGATGCAGGCCTCACCTCATATTTCAAATAAATATCGGGTAAAAAGCTTCCCTACTTACTGAGCTGTCTGTGGATCAGTAGATGGGCATCATTCAGGAACCTGTTAGAAATGCAGAATCTTGGGGCGCCTGGGTGGCTCAGTGGGTTAAAGCCTCTGCCTTCGGCTTGGGTCGTGGTCTCGGGGTCCTGGGATCGAGTCCCGCATCAGGCTCTCTGCTCAGCGGGGAGCCTGCTTCCCTTCCTCTCTCTCTGCCTGCCTCTCTGCCTACTTGTGATCTCTGTCATATAAATAAAATCTTAAAAAAAAAAAAAAGAAATGCAGAATCTTAAACCCCACCTCAAATCAGCTGAACAGAATCTGCTCTATGACAATGTGCCCAGAGAAGCATTGAGGTGAAGAATATTTGACAGCATGTATTTCATTTACTGTTTAGACATAGTTATACTGGGGTGATGGATCTTACTCTGTTTCAATCAATTTGTTAAAAATTCCATGTTCCCTAATTCTGTCTTTTCTTCTATCCATTAGTCATGACCTTTGGTCTTGGCATAAGAAAGTAACATGGGCGAACACTATTTAAATTTCTATACCCCATATTTTGTTCCTCACCTTGGCCTAAATGTTCTTGAGCTAGAATAGTGGTGAAGCCCACAAACTCTGAGTTCAGAGAGACAGAGATTATTTCATATCTGCCAGTTACCCCTATGAAAACTAGAGTAAATCATTTTTCTCATCTATAAAATGGGCATAAGAGTGATGGTTCTTTTCCCACTTAATTTCATAGTGGTTCCCACAGCTTATAGGGTCAGAGAAGAGGCTTTGTATCCATGTCCATTTTCTTGGACATGAATGGAAAATGTATCTATGTATCTATGTATCTGTGTCCATTTTCTTGGGAACTTTGATTGGTTAGCTCAGATTAGCCAGTACATGAGTCAGAATATTTAGAATTTTTGCAATTTAAACTCTCCTTTTGGTTTTATTTAGTTATTAGTGGTGATTTCGGTCTCAAGGTGAGGACACAGTTTTCATCCCCATTCCCCAAGACTGACTTATGTGCATCCAGGTAAGACTGAACTTCCTCCCTGTGTCAGCACTATCCAGTGATGGGGACATCATACTGAGCAAGGCAAAAAAGCTGCTTCCCTCGTCAGGCTTACATTCTAGTAATAACTGTACAAACTTTAAATGTGTTTACAATATCTTATTGCAACATTTACTTTCCCTTTCTGTTTCAGACAAAATTTTTTTAGGGCATGACTTTCTGCATTTCTAGAACTATTATTTGAGTATTGCAAATACAAAACCTAAAGATTATGAAAGTCAAAAAAATGCTGCATTATAATCATCATCTTCATTATCATCATTATTTTAATTCTAATAACCTATAGGATTTATGAGAGTTGTTAAGTTTTGGAACTTAGGAATAAGTGAAAGACAGGTGTAATGTCAGTTTTTCAGGCTCATTATTATATGAAAAATTTAGAGGCACCAAACAGCACTGAACTTATAAACCCTCAGATTTTAAGGACCAAGAAGATAGTAATGACTAAATTTATACTCATTCTTCCTTGCAAATAAAGACCAAATATATACCAACACTCAAAATACATATATTTTGATTTTACAAAGATAATTCAAATGAGTCAAATTAGCATTTGTCACTTTGCTAGTCTAACAAAGGCTGGTTCTTGATAAACTGTAACACACACATATACACATTACATGTATATATTTTAAAATCAGGTATTACCTCACCAAATACTTTGAGTAAGTGTACTAGGACACATGATTTTTGTTTTTTGTTTTTTTCTCCTCTCAGTAAGAATAACCCCTAAGTTTGAAGTATGGTTGTTGAGGCCAGTTACAAGTTCAAGTTCAAACATTATCATCTCAATATCAAGCTAATCCATATGTAAAATATGATTAAAAACAATTTTGGGGTAGCACCTGGAAGGTGAGGTTTCCTTCACCTGAAATTTTGCTCCATTTGAAAGTGGAAATGAACAGCAGATAAAGGGTTAAAGACTAGGAACTCCAGAAGGGTTTAATGACACTTATTACCAATAACAAAAATCGCCAACATATTTTCTTTATGGAAAGATAGTGATGAAATGTGTGCACTCAGTTGCAATAGTTCTCCTTTTTTGTTTTGTTTCTGAAAGCCATGACCTTCCTACTGGTGTCCTTAAAAAGGAAGCAGAAGTCAGAAACGGGTTGTAATTTTCCTGTTAAAAATGACAGTGAAAAAAAAATGACAGTGAAAAAAATGTGCTCCTACATGTAACTGGGAAAGTAATTTCCTAAAAATAATTTAAATAGGCCTTGAATAATAGGCAAGTGTAGCCCCAAAACTCACTGCTTCACCTTTGTTTTCTGCCTCCATGCGAGATGATGATTCTCTGAGTTTCCAGCTAAAGATTTCCAGCTATAGATTTGTCCTGCTATAGATTTTGAAGTATTGTGAAAAAAAATCCAAACTGGAGTATTTTGAAACCAGCTACTATTGGAAAGCCTTTCCCCCATAAAGTTATAGAAGAATACAATAATAAAATGAAAAGAATAGTGTTCATCATTTTTTTTTTAACTTTCTTGCTTTGTTTCCCTCTAATGCCCCAAAATGAAATATGCCTGGGTATTTTATATGGAGACATGTCCAACTCAAAGGACTTTGTTCATTAAAAAACAAACAAACAAACAAACAAACTTGGGATTTCACTGTTACAGTCTCTTTTAGAACCTGGACACTATTGCCCCTTTTATTTTATTTTATTTTTTAAGATTTGATTTATTTATTTGACAGAGAGATAGACAAAGAGCACAAGTGGGCAGAGCAGCAGGCACAGGGAGAGAGAACTGAGCAGGGCGCCCAACATGGGGCTTGATCCTAGGACTCTGGGATCATGACCTGAGTAGTCAAATGCAGCCACTTTAACTGACTGAGTCACCCAGGTGCCCCTACTGTTCGCCCCTTTTGAAGCCATGTGTGGCCCATAAATCTGATTTCCCTCTTCCTCATGAACCCACCAGCTCCACTGAACACCTCTCTTTTGGATAATACTCAGATTTCAAGGAGTCAAGCACATGTTTATGTTTGTTTCTGTCTTCTGCTGGACCTGATATTTTCCTAAATTTAATAATTCTACAAATGTGGTGATATGCAGGTTTTAGGCTTAAGTTGGAACCATATTTAGCTGGTAGGTTAATACAATCAAATCAGCTTATAGGCTTAATACAACCAAATTTTGACTTTATTATGTTATAACAGTAATTTTTTACAAGGAGGAATTGAATTAATATTTGGATTTCAGGTGTCAAGTGCTCCGTTTGAACTGGAGACATCATAATGATCATATTTGTGGTCATTCTTGAGCACCTGAGGCAGTAAGTGTCTTAAAAAAAGAGAATAATCAAAGCTTGCTACCATAGTAAGAGTTATTACTTTGAAAGAGAATTTGTGTTGATACTCTAAACAAGGAAGAAAAGGCTCTGTGGTCATTCTGGGCCAGTGCTCTGGAAGGGTGATTCAGAGCCACTTAAAATTCCTTTTGGCAGGAGGCAGAGTATATACGGTCAGATGATATTTTTAAGGCTTTTCTAGGATTTGATGATCTCACAGTTCAGGCTGGACAATTTCCCACAATGACAGGTTTATTAATCAGAGAATCTAGGTGTGACAACCAGTCAGAGATGCCTTTTTCCTCTTCTCAAAAAAGAAGGTACTGGACAGACCAGCAGGGAGGCACATGGATGCCCCATGAGCTTGTCCAACCCTGCCCTTTTGTGATCTCAAATATGTGGCCAGACACCTCAACCTCACACTCCTTGCCTGTTCTCCATCAGATGATGATCAGGTGACACAATAAAAGCATTACTTGGATTTCAGTCCGTTTCCTGATGTGTTTTTAAAGCTCGAGATAGAACTGTTGAGTTGTAAGCAATATCCTGGGTACTTCGAATTAGAAAAGGGAAGGTGGAGATAAAGTAAACCTGGATGAGAACTTTTCTTTGGCATGATTTTAAAGATACTTGGCCGTAGTCTTCAAAGGAGGGTGTGTGTTTATCTTTTTTGGCATGGCTTTTGTTTTACTCATTTTGGAGCCCCACCTTTTATTTAGGGTAATATTTTATCTGATATCTTTGGCAGCTGTGCTGAGGCTGCTCACAGTTTCAAATTATCTGGTCAATTTAGGGAAAAACTCCAGTAATTTACATTTATGGCATCAATTAGAAAAATATTATCCAAACTATCGCTTTGCAGTTTGGAATGTTGGTTGTTATGTGAAGACAGCCATAAATCTGAACAATGCAAAATTTTGGCAAATCATTTATACAGAACGTGAGACTATCAAAATAAAATATCAATGAACATTTTACTTCACTCAAAAAAAATTGTTTTAGTTCTCTTACCCATTATCAGCAGTTTCATTTTTTAATGGATATAGGTAATAAAGGCAACATTTTAGGATCTTCAACTATCACTTGACTGTAGACCCAAAATTTAAGATAGAGGTTTTCAAGAAGAGTTCTTTTCTTTTCTCTTTTTTTTTTTGTCTTGTTTTTGGGTTTTTAAATTTATTTGAGAGAGGGGGAGAGAGAGGGAGAGAGCAAGAGAGCATGAACGGAGGTGTGGGGTGGGCAGAGGGAGAGGGAGAGCAGACTCCCCATTGAGCAAGGAGCCTGACTCTTTGATCCCAGGACGCTGGGATCCTGACCTGAGTCAAAGGCAGATGCTTAACCCAGGTGCCCCAGGAAGATTTAATTCTTAATGTGAAAATATAGTGGCTAAATGTGTGGATTTTGGAAAAAAACAAACAAAACAAAACAAAACAAAACCTTGAGGTTGAAAACGTATTCTACCACTTACCAGCTGGGAGAACTCTGAGGTGAAAGACTCCATAAAATTACGAAATTTTTCTTTCTTTTATGCCATTCTAAACATTTCATGTGTAGCTAATTGCCTGACATATAGTGAAAGCTCAAATATATTTGGTGACTCCGTGAGTGATAAGGGCTTCTTGTTTTTCTGTGCATGATAATTCTTTTTCAGTAACTGTTTTTATATAAAAAGACTCCTCTTTTGCTCTTTCCTAAGATCATTTGGGTTCTGCAGGGTCTTATATGCTTGAGAAGATGAAACATCACTCAGCAATCTGACATTTCTTGCTTCCTGTTTCCTATTCTGTTGCTCATTGTTGAGCATGCTAACAAAATTGTTTCTAAACCTACTTCCTTATTGATTGGTTAAATGAGATCAGAAACATATCTAATAATAAATGTTTCATAACATTTGTGTTTGAAAGTATTCAATAAATGAAGAACTACCCAGTCTTTGGAGCTTATAAAGGCACAGGTCATCAAAACTAAGGAAAAAGGATTGCACTTTACTTAAAACCTTCAGATGATTACCATCTTCTGTATTCTATGGCCAGTAATCACCAGCAAATTTTGTCCGCACTTAAGTCTTATAACCACATAAAACTTAAAGAACTGGGTCCTTAAATTCTCCCCACAAAGGCAGGGTAATCCTGTGGAAATATCAAATATGTGTATCTTCAATATCTCAGATGGCTGCCTATCAATTCATTTAATTTCATGAACCTTACATGAGCAATGACTGTGGGACCCTCTGAGCCGGGCAGTGGTGCATTTAAAAGCCAACATAAATATTTCCTATCCAAAAATTATATGCTATAGTTTAGGATAGTGACATAAATACAAACAAAATATGGTCTGATACAAGTAGTAATAGAACATGGACAAAATAATGGCAGATTTCACAATAGGATGTATTCAGAGACTGATAACTACTTACCCAATATTAATTTGCCCCCTATTTCTTATAAAACCACTCCAATTTTATTCCAGGTGGCAAGAGGTCCAGCTAAAGACTCTATTTTCTATCCTCCCTTGCAGGAGATGTAACCATAGGACTAAATTTCTGTTAATGTTTTGCAAGTAGAAGTTTGGGATTGAACTTAGTTCTTCTTAGAGTGGGGACAAATGGCTGGGGCTTGCGGGCTGGATTGTGGATGTGACGGCTGGAGCTCCAGCGACAATACTGGGGGGTAATGTGACCTTAACGACGGAAGCAATTTAAAGGATGACAAATGGAGCATCTGGGTGGCTCAGTCAATTAAGTGTCTGACTTGATTTCAGGTTGGTTCATGATCTCAGGGGGTGGGGAGATTGAGCCCCATATTAGGCTCTGTGCTCAACATGGAGTCAGCTTGGGATTCTCTCTTTTTCCCTCTCTCTCTACCCACCCCCCGCCAACT
Organism: Martes martes; assembly: GCF_963455335.1. Taxonomy (NCBI): domain Eukaryota; kingdom Metazoa; phylum Chordata; class Mammalia; order Carnivora; family Mustelidae; genus Martes; species Martes martes. Next base: position 29,755,796 of record NC_137890.1, on the reverse strand, counting down.
CTCTCTCTCTCTTAAAAAAAAAAAAAGAGGATGACAGGGAAGGAAGAGAGAAAGAGTCTGATCACTAATGACACAGCAGAGTGAAATGCGGATTGCCTCTCCTTCAGTTTGGGGGTGGAAATGCATTTCTGTCTTATTTACGCTACTTCTATTTTCACTGTGTTACTAGAATCTGAATGCAATTTGGGCTGATATGGAATGTGTAGTGTTTTGTTGTGTTTTGTTTTGAGACAAAAGTATTGGGGAAGGTAACATAGAGAAAGAAATGCCATGGCAGGTTATTTTAAAGTATGGATAGGAGTTTACAGATGATAGCTGATGAGGACTTCAGTAGAAGAATATTCATTGTCACTATTTATTTCATTAGATACCGTTTTCCTTAACATTGTGGTTGTTGGATTTGAAAATAATTTCAAGCTTACAAAAAAGTTGCAAGAACAAGAATAATACAAAGAATACCTGTATACTCTTTACTCAGATTTATCTGTGGTTAACATTTTACTTCATTTTCTTTCATTTGCTGCCTCCCTCTTTTTTGCATTGTATTACCAGTATTAAATTGTATACATCATGACTCTTTAACCCAGTACCACTTTTCTAAGTATTTCACTGTATATTTCTTCATAATATTCTCTTTCATTAGCATAGTTCAGTCATCAACTTTAATAAATTTAACATTAGTGCAATAGTTTTATCTAAACGATTGTCCTTTTTTAATTGCCCCAATAATGTTCTTTACAGCATTTCCCCCTCCAATTTAGAATCCAATCCAGGGTCAGATACTGCATTTAGTTGTCCTGCATCTTCAGCCTGGAACATATTAATAAAAGTTGTCTTGTGTCCTTAATCTGGAACAGTTCCACAACTGTTTCTTATGTTTTATGCCAATAATATTTTTGAAGACTATAATCTTCCCCTCTTTTTAATAGAATATTCTTCATTGGCTTGATGTTTCCTCATAATTAGAGTCAGGTTACACATTCTCACCCACATACTTCATAGGTGATGTGTGTCTTTATCAAGGTGTCCCATCTGGAGGCACACAATGGCCGTCTGCTTCTCACTGGTGACATTAATATTAATCACCAGTGAAGGTGATACCCAGTTTCTCCCTGTACAATTAACTTTTTTTTTTTCACTTGAAATTAATTGACAGTTTGTGATAAGGCACTTTAAGTCCAGTGCAAGTTTCTGGTTTTCAGCAAAATTTTCTCTGGATTTAGTTATCATTCATTGATGATTCTTGCCTGATCTAGTCTTTATTCTAATGCTGCAAATGATTCAACTCTAACACCCCCTCCACATTAACCAGCATTGTGCCTTAAAAGCATGAGACCTCCTCCCTGTCTCATTTATTTATTTACTTACATCAGTAGCATACATATTAGCTCATATTTTTCAGTGGTTTGTAAGTCATTCCTGTCCTTAATATTTTGGTGCTCATATTATCCCCAGTTTGACTTGACAATTGAAGGCCCTTTTCAAGTGGGTTCCTTGTTCTTGTTTTAAACCCCCATTGTTTTTTTGTTTGTTTATTTTTTTCTAAAGCACTTCTTCACTTTCTGGCATAACAATATATTCCTGGTTCGTCTCGTACTATAAAGAATCTAGCTTGTGGGTGATTAGTGAAGAGCACTTATATCTTTGAACCCTCAGTCCAATTGATATGGTAAGCATCTGTGCGATAAATTTGGCTCAGGTATTTTTGTTTTCAGTATTTAGCTCCACGTATCTCCCTAAAGTACAGCCTTTTTTCCTTTCCTTTAGTTGGAATAGTATTATAGGCCAAACTTTGGGATTAGGTTTGCTGCTTATGGTTACTTTGGTGTGGTCTTTGCTTCTTCACCCTTTCGGTATGCAAAGTTAGGAAATATGTATGTTTATGTATGCATATATACACACAAACATATAGATGCATAGGCATATAAACTTGCACAAACACATGCATATACACATTCCCACGTATTTTAGAAATTAAGAGTCCACATCAATACTTCCAATTCCAGTCCATTTCTGTGAGGTTCTTTCTTGTCATTCATAATCGTGTATTTCTATGTCCCTTCTTCCTTAGTGGGAACTCTGCCTCTCAATAGCATAAACATATTTACTCATTGCTTAATCCTATAAAATAGCTCAATTGTTTCAGAATCACTTCCTTCATGCCACTACAACAAGTACATCTACCAAAAAGACTTCAGAACTTGTTTGCAAATTCTCTATCCCCACTTTCTGCCCCATAAATAGTATTTTAATAGGAGAACAAATTTTAATGTCACCTATGTGAGACTTCCATCTACTATTGACCTGAGACTATACAGTGTATGTGGAAATAGTCTTTACTCTAAAGTTCTGTGGTTCCTTCCTTGGCACATTCATATTGTCTAATGTAAATCTGAAATGAGTGGGGTGTGTGAGTGTGTGTGTGCGCGCGCGTGTGTGTGTGTGTGTGCCCTGTGCACACTAAATATTGGTAGAGCACTATGAATATTTCTTTTAAAATTGCTTCTGTTTGCTTTATCCTTTTCTATTTTCATCACTCCCTACATAAAAATAGCAAGTTGTACTTTTTTTTTTTTAAGATTTTATTTATTTATTTGACAGATAGAGATCACAAGTAGGCAGAGAGGCAGGCAGAGAGAGAGGAGGAAGCAGGCTTCCTGTGGAGCAGAGAGCCCGATGTGGGGCTCGATCCCAGGACCCCAGGATCATGACCTGAGCCGAAGGCAGAGGCTTTAACCCACTGAGCCACCCAGGTGCCCCGCAAGTTGTACTTTAAATTCATTCTGCTAACTGAAAGAAACCTGTTTGGAAAAAACTATATATTATGATTCCAACTATATGTCACTTGGAAGAGGCAAATCTATAGAGATAAGAAAAAGATTAGGGATTTGGAGAGGAAATAGGTGAAGCAAATGGAATCTTACTAGGGACTTTGATAATAAAGTTAATAATAATCTATCAGTGTTGGCTCATTACAGAGTAAAATATGTATATACTGCCTGGAGCTTTCAGAGGACACCCATGTATCATTGTCATGTGTTGTTAATGGCACCTATTCCAGGAACAGACCATTAGACCATACTAATGCAAGAGATAGAATAATAGAGGAAACTAGAAAGGTGGGATGGTCAAGGGGTATTTGGGATCTCTATACTTTCACCCAATTTTTCTGTAAACCTAAAACCTCTCCAATAAATAGTATATTAATTTAAAAAATAGCAAATTTCAAATCTAGGAAAAACTTAACTAGAGAAACAGAGAGCTTATATGTTACTGTGAGCTTCTAGAACACACCCAGCACAGTCATTAATTATCATCTAAGAAGCTGACCTAAATATTGGCAAAGACTTTTTGTTATTGTTGGTTTTGATCAGGTTTTTTTCCTGCTTTTTAGGATTTATAACACATTTGGAAAAATTTAAAGGTTGAAAATAATTGTATTTTATTTGGCTTTCAGTGATCTTTAAGCCATCATTAAACTCTCAGAGATCTACTACAGCAAATCCTATTGGAATTACTGTTTGCTTCTACATTGTGCACCCCACCCCACCCCCAATAATTACAATGCTATGAAGGCTTTCTGGACTGTTCTCAGTGGCCAACCCCCTGAATCTGAGTTCAGATCAGCAGACTCCTAAATTGTTCTTTCATGGTGATGCCTACTCTTTCTTGAGCCTCCTGGTTCTCTTACTGTGAGGGAGCAGCCATGCTCCTGGGCCTGACTTCTCGGAAGATATGCAGTCTCATTACCTTTCTGCAGGCATGGGAAACACAACTCAGGGAGCACTGACAGATGGGTCCATGCTTTGTATCAGGGCCTGTATTAGTCAGGGCAAAGGATTATCTTTCTTTGCATCTTCAGGATAGTAACCTTTGATCACCTGCATTAAATCAAAGTCCATTTGCTCTAAGATCCTCAGCAAAATTTTTGTGCCAGTTACTTATTACTTGGAAAATGGCTTCTCTCATTCTAGGCAACAGCTACCTGGGACTCTGTGTTCTTGTTGCTTAGCTGCCTTGATGTTCTGCTCCATTGGTTTCTGTTGGGTTTGAATGGGAGAGAGAGGAGCAGTCTGGAGCAGGCTGGTTTTGATGGGACGTGTGGTTTTCAGATGGATTCCAATGTCTCTCCCAGTCTTGTGATTCATGTCATTTCCCTGGTATTCATTTTGGGTAACAGCACCATAATGTTTTCATGCCAGCCATTGGATAAATTTCATGGACATAAGGGAATTTTATTTAGCTATTAATAACAACAAGTGTGTTGGCTGTTGTCAGTATAATAAATAATTATATGTGATAATCACCAAAAAGAAGCAAAATGCAGGATTGGTGCATACATTTGTAGCATCATGTGAAATTTGATTTTATAGTCATGAGGTCAAAAGAAAATCTGGTGAGTTTGGAATCTAATAATGTTTATCAGTTTCCTTCTTCTGTACTGATCCCAGGGTAGCTACACAAAAGTGATTCTGCAGAAGGTGTTAGTGTGTTCTAGGCTTTGCTGTACTCTCTTACAAACTTGGAAACAAGGAGGAGTGACTATTAGGAATTTTGGCTTAGAGATTGTGTTAGTTAACTAGGGTGGCCATAACAAAGTACCAAAGATTGGGTGGCTTATACCCACAGCTCTGTTACCTATCAAAGTTAAATATTTGTGTGAACTTCTTTCTGTGATATTTGTCCAGTTAATCAATTAATCAATGTATCTATCCCTATATACCACTATATTAATTACTACAGCTTTATAACAAGTTTTTCTATCTGGTGAGACTAGTCCTGCACCCTACCACTGCCTTCTAATTCAGAAAGTTCTTGGGTATTCTCTCTCATTGATATAAGTTTTAGAATCAATGCATCAATTTCCATGAAAAGTTCTATTGATATTTTGATTGGAACCTCCTTACATCTATAGATTATTTTTGGGAAAATTATAGTCTTTATAATATTAAACCTTTCTATCCAAGAACTGTTTCCATTTTATTTAGGTATTATTTAATGTCCATCTAGGAAGTTTCATAATTTTCTGCATATCATAATTTTCTTGCATATTGTTATTTAGTAAGCATAGTTAATGAGGTACATCTTCTATTTTTTAAATTTTATTTATTTATATGACAGAGAGAGAAAGATCACAAGTAGGCAGAGAGGCAAGCAGAGAGAGAAGGGGAGGCAGGCTCCCTGCAGAGCAGAGAGCCTTATGCAGGACTTGATCCCAGGACCCTGAGATCATGACCTGAGCCGAAGGCAGAGGCTTAACCCACTGAGCCACCCAGGTGCCCACATCTTCTATTTTTATCTACAATTTTTGTGAGGTGTCTTTTTTTTTAGTCCTTATAGCTATTAAAGCTAAATATTGAAATAAAATTATTTTAGAACCAGACATTTAAGTTATATCCTAATTAATTGAAAATAACAAATTACAAATATTTTTATTAAGAAAAATTTTATTTTATTAACTAAAATAATTAAATTAGTATTTATGTTATTCTTTTTAAGTTTCTACTATGGATTTTATGCCTTATAAGGAATATGTGTCAGTCAAATTTCTGCTAAGGAAACAGAAAGGCCTTGAGGATGAAGGTTAAACAAAGCTGCTGATGGCTTTAAGGAAATCAGGATTTGCAAGAGTTGCAAGAAATGGCTGACCATGATTCAGCTACATATTCACCACTGAAATGAAATAATTCACAGGAGGAATACCAGAAGCTTCTGGAAGCATCTTAAATCTAATGTTTGCCAGAGCACATGACATGCCTGCCAGTGGCAAGGAAAAATATTATGGGTCTGCTTCTCTCCCACTGTCCAAAGCTTGTGTGAGTCTCTCTTGAAGGTATATGTAATGCAAAACCCTGCTGGCAGGGAATTCTGAGAAATCTAGTTCCTAGTCTTCTAGCCTTCGTGAATAAGACATCCTGGAAGGTGGATAGTGCTGGGTTATCCATGCATAATCTGCACAACACAAAACATACAAAAGTGCAAAAAGAAAGTCAAATATTAGATAGTGGAATGTGCTCAAAGTACTTTTATGCTGAAAGGAAATGTAATCAGTTTTTTGAGATAGTGCTTCCCTCATGCCCAGTGACTCTAAGGAGTGCCTCACTCTCTTAACCCCAATTACTGTCTCTCAAATTCACAACCCTTCTCCCTGGTGTCTTGATTTTTGATCACTTTCTTCTTTACTGTGCAATAAACGTTTAAGACACATCAATTTCCTTCTACTCTGTCTTGGACAGGTCCTCTGGCGTGCAGATGTTCTTTGGCTCTGAGGAGTTTCCTCCTGAAGACAGACATAGGAAATACAGGCTTTAGAGGGTGATGCTGAGTGGGCAATTCTCAAATGCTCTAATAACGGTTGGGGAAAGGGGCAGTCTATAAACTGCCATTTGCAAGTAATTTTTGCTTCAGGACACACCAACAGAAATGATCACAGACAGTACAGCCTTCTGTCCCTGAAGTACCTCTGGTCTAGTCCCAAAGGGTCTTGATAACATCCCACAGACATTTGTATGACTTCTCTCTTCCCAGCATCCTCTTGTCTTTCAGTTTTTGTCTTCCTGGCCTCCAGGAAACTGGCCTATTATTTCATCTAGCCCTACCCATGAACAAGTCAGAGAGTCTTCCTTAGTGCAAAAACCAAAATAACAACAACAAGTATCCTTCAGTGCCCCACCCACTCAATGCTGGCATTCACAAGGGTCATGCCTAGTTCACAGATGATTCACAGGGCCATGACAATGAACTCCCACTGAGAATCAACAAGAGACTCAGCCCTTACCCAGGGTGACAGCTAGGCTCACGGAGGCAGTCTCCCTCATTCTCTCACTCCCCTCCAGTGGAGTAGTTTTACATGTTGCAGGTCAGCAGAGTAAAAGCACCTTTCTCACCTGATATTGTATTCTGTCCAAAGTAAGCCAGAACCACACATCCAAAATAGAGAGATAGTGACGTCAGTTTGGGTCTGGTAGGAACTCTTGCGATAAAACCATAGGGGCAGGAACCAAATTGCTCTCAAGCCTTTGACTTTTCCTATGATTGATGTGGCCTGTGAAAACACAGTTATGGTTAAAAGACAATAATATTGATCTGCACACATAGTGTTCTTTAGGATTCAAAAAGAGCCCTCTGGAGGGCCTGTTCTGGGTCAGAGGCCTCTTCCCTCCTGGGATGGAAGGGGTACTGGAGCCCTCCTCCTTCCTGGGCTGTCAGAATGCACCAAAAACGTCAGAAGCTGTTTCACCAGAGCTCATGGAGGGAAGGAGGGAAGAAAAGAGAGAAGTAGAAATCATATTTATGCAAAATGTCCTGTATGAGCTCCACTCTTTCCTTGGTCCATTACAAGAAATATTAGCTAGGCTAAGTTTTGTTTTGTTATGATTTCTATGTTAAAATGTTGAAGAGATCAGTAGCAGAAGAAGTCTACAGGAATTTTAATGTGAATGTGAATTTTTAGATAAGACAATGTAATATTGATTTCCTCTAAAGGAGCTGTAAATAAGCTTCTGCCCCTGGCTGAGGAACTTGCCCTTTATGCCACACCTCATGAGGAAGGTGCAGCTGCCAAATTCCTTGCACAATCCCTAAAGAATGTCTCTGCTTTTGAGAGTGTGTTTGCTCGGGCCTGGTCAGATTGGGCTTGAAGAGTGGGTGATCCCACAGGGCGGGCTGCATACCTTCCCTGGGCGACCCAGGAGGCTACCCAGCCACTCATACATAGGGCAGTGGGATCCTCAGGTGCAGCAGTAGAAGGTTTTTCTGTGGTTAGGCATTTGCCCAGAGGTATCTGAAATACTTCAGTGAGGTCCTCTTGATTATCTTTTTTTTTTCTTGTTGTTTTTTAATGACTTTGTTTACCTTCAGTAAATGACTTCAAGGACATAATTTTTAACATTTCTCGATTTGCTGCTGCCATTGGGGTAAATCAGTTATGTGAGTTATGTTGGCTTTCCTTCCTTCTAATCTGTGCAGGCGACTCAGGAAGCCTTGAAAGGAGCCCCACTCCTTTTCTCTGCTGTGGACTCTGTTGAGTGAGTGAAAGAGAGAGGAAGGTGTTTAATGCTTCTGCTTTATGATGTAACCCATTGCTTTGCTATCCCAGTCTCGTCTTACTGTCTTACCGCCTTATCCAATTTGATCCAGATTCTTTTTTCTTACTGTTGGAGAAATAAAGATCTGGGTGAAAAAGTAAAGGACCATAGACCTTATCAAGTAGCTTCATTAGAAACCCACTAGGAATTATTCTTGCTGCAAGACAGAGTTTGCTCCCTTTTAATTTTTTCATTTCAATCTATCTCTTTTTACAGAGGTAAAATGAGACTTGGTTGGGAAAGGAGAGCCAGAGAGGGAATATGTGTATACAGGTGTCAGGAATCTGAGGATAGTACATTTTATATATGCTTTTTTCTAGAGTCGGAGATAAAAATAAGTGTGTAGACCACAAAACTTCTTAAGTAAATGACAAGTAGCAGTGGCTTACATCCATGCATTGGCTGTGTCTTTGATTCTGTAACATGAACACATCAACTTAGAAAACTTTTCTCTTCTGCTCATAGCTTGTCATTTAGCCTGAGATGGTTTTATCTTTTAACAGTGGAGGCTTTAGGTATGACACACCAAAACTTTATAAGGAAATATATTTATTCAGAAAAGAAGTGGGCACTGAACATGTCTTCCCCCTTCCTACATTTTCTACACCTACTTGTTTTACAGGGTTCAGGAGAAACAAAGCAGGGGAAGAGGGCGGATGCTAATGTGGGCAGTGTTAGGTGCTGGGAAGGCCCAACTTTCTAAAAGAGTCACACACTTCAGCCGTGAAATGAAAGTGAACTCCAGTCCAGTTTTCCTGGGGCCCTTCTCTGGACTCCCAGTGGCTGTGGACACTGGAACTGCTCTAGGAGTCTAAGAGAGGGAGGGAGTCTGAAGTTGACTTCCTCATCAAGTCTCCTTGGGTTGGTTGTTGTGCAAGCAAAGATCAAACACTTCACATTTCCCAGCCTTTCTACTTGGGGTTGGCCATGGGTGTGTGAAGTCAGGGTCCACTCCCCGTTTCTGTGTTGCAGAATTACAGTTAGACTGGATCAGCGAGTCAGGTTACAGGAGTGCTTTTGAGGGGGAGAAAACCCTAAGCATGGCATCTTGGATCCGATGTGACAGTGGGAAGTCTAGTGTTGGCTTTCCAGAGGACACAGAATAGTACACAGTGGAAAGTGGAGGGGGGGTGTGTTGCAGCAGCAACAGGAGAAGCCGCAGCAAGTAGTGGAGGGTGAAAAGCCCTGGCTCTTCTCTGGACCATTTCCCTGCTGTGAAACCCTAGGCATATTGCTTAACCTCTCTGAATCTCAGTTTTTTCATCTCTGAAATGAAGATGATAATAGTACTTTAGAAAGAGGTTGTGAGGATGAACTCAGAGAAGGTTTAAGTGCTTTGAAGCTTACCTGAGAGAGTAAGTGGTCAAGGAATGTTCTGTAATTTTGAATGGGCTCTGGTCTCACTTGCACACAAATGGAGTTGTTGAAGGTTTGACAAGTCACCCAACCATTCAGAACTTCGGCATTCTTGTCCGGAAAATGAGGTTTGTAGTAGATGTTTATGATCTTTTTCTTACTAGTGTTCCCCCTCCATGGGGAGGAGGAAAAGAAGGAGACATGTTTTTCTCAGTAGGATTCAGTTAGCATGGACCAGAGGTTGGCCCAGCCCTGTGAGCTCTTGTTCCTGCAGACCCTTCTGCCCATGCTCAGTCCTTGACCAGATTGTCTCCAGCTGCTTTCTGGTACAACAGCAGAGTTGAGTTTTGAGATATGACCCACAAGGCCTGAAATGAAGTATTTACTATCTGGCCCTTTAAGAAAAAGATTGCCAACCTCTGGCCATAGAACAAAGAACAAAAAAGAGGATTGATTCTAAGTTGCATCAATTATGTTAATAGTGAAAGCTATTACCACATTTGTATTCTGCTTGATACTTTCGTAATGACCTTTGCCTCTATCAGTACTCAGAGCCAAGGTGTGTCACATTTTATTTGCTAATGAAAAATTCGTGAAAATTGATTTCGATGGTTTCTTGGAAATTTTCCATGATAGGGAAGGAATATTCTGAAAGATGCACTTTTGTAACTGCCGTGTTTTAAACATTGACTTTGGAATTATGGGTCAGTATCATACTTTAATATATAAATATGAATTTAATCAAGTCTTTAGGTTACTTTTTAGCTTGCCTTGGGAATTTGATTGTTAGGTAGCGTTTAATTTCCTTACCTCTTTACTCTTCTTCTTTAGGTATTAATAGTAGAAATGGCAAAAGTCAAGATTTATTTTCATAGAAGACATTTGAATGTATAAACATAAACAATTTTTTTTCTTTCTGAAAGGACTGTATATTCGGTAGAGAGAATGGAAAACAAAAAGCAAACCAACAGCAGAAAAAAAAGAAAAATGAAAAACATAAAAAATGTAGAAAGAGCATGAGATGCATGACATGAAAAGCAAATTACCTCATAGTATTCTCAATGATCTCAAGGCTTTTCTTTTTCTCCACCCCACTTCTATCACACACACCCCACTCTTAAATTATTGAGACCAACTACTTTTTGATAATTTTAAATGACTTGATGAGGAGAGGAACTGTTGTAAAATCAAAGCAAATAATAAAACATACCAATTCCAAAATACTTGCAGATCCCTCTTTCTAGAGACATTATTAAAATTTTTATAGATTTTTGTTTCTGCAAAGGATTATCCATTAATTGATGATAATGTTTGGAAATCAAAAATTTTCTAGAATTCTCTGCTCTCTTCTGAGAATTTATCCTTTGATTTTGTGAAGTAAGGGACATGGGAGACAATCCAAAGATGAGTTGTGAGGAGAAACACAAGTGGGTGGAAGGAATAAAGTCCCAGGTGGAGAAGGTGAGTGGGAGGGGCTGAAGGTGTAGGAAGTGGGGGCTTTTCAGACATTATGTGGGGGGCGGGAGCAAGGACACAATTTGGGAAAACCAAGTGGCTTGAGAGATTCACTGTGTAGGAGGTAGCAGCAAAATATAGCATGCGAAAATAGCAGCAAAAAACAAGCATGAAGGTGAGGGACTGCTTGAACCCAGTTCTTAGGTCTAATCTTTTGAAGGCTGAGATATTGAGAAGGAAGACACAGAAGGAAGGGTCTGATGATTTCATTTTCTTGTCAGGTGACTTCTGTTCGGTTTTCCCCTGTGCCACGTGGTAATGCAAATGTATTCAATTAAGAAATAATCACTGAGAACTGGCTAAGTCAGGCCTAGTGTAGACATTATAGATTTGAGGAAATGTAAGCTTGAGCTATGCCCTGGAGATGCTTACTTCCTGATAGGGAAGACAAACACAGGTAGAGCTATTGACATGTGTGTGGTGTGTGTGTGTGTGTGTAGATGTTTAAATCTAATATATATGTGCTATATATGTATAGATCTAATATCTAAGATATGTGTATAAATATAATATATGCAGAGGCTCTTGGATGGCTCAGTTAAGTGTCTGCCTTCGGCTCAGGTCATGATCCTGGGGTCCTGGGATTGAGCCCCATGCCCCCACTCTCTGCTCAGCGGGGAGCCTGCTTCTCCCTCTCCCTTGCTGCTCCCCACCGCCTGTGCTCTCTCTTTCTCAAATAAATAAATAAAATTAAAAATATATATGCATTATATATGTGTAAATATGAACATATAGAGATATATATGGAGGTATATACATGTGTGTGCATGGCATAGATAGTATAGACAAGGTAGGTAAGTTTCTCCCCAAGTTCAGCTGGGAATAGATTTCACATGATCACTGCAAGCCATATTTGAACATCCAGTAACCATCTGAAAACATGCCTGTTAGGTTAATATTGTTTATATAACTCATGAGTGGAATGGAGAGAATGGTTTAAAAATTGCATGTGTTTCTACCATTTGTTCACAAGATTTTTAAGTATAAAACTTTAGATGCAACCCTAAAGATGTCAACTTTTTAAAAGTATAGATTTTTTCAATTTATTTACTAAATCAAGGAACTTCATGCATTTTGAACTTAATGAAATATTTAGTTTTTTAAATTGTAAAAATAGAGGAAACTAGAGAGAATGCCGAGAAATTGTAAACATGTGTTAGGTGCAGTAGACCAAATAATGTTTCCCCAAAGATGTCCACATCCTAATCCCCAGAACCTGGGGACATGTTACCTTGCATGGCAAAAGGAACTTGGCAGATATGATCAAATTAAGGGTTCTGAGATAAGGAGATTATTCTGGATTATCTGGGTGGCTCACATTGTAATCACAAGTGTCCTTGTGATACAGAGACAGAGGATCGGTCAGAAGGAGGGTATATAATGACAGAGCAAGAGGTTGGAATGAGGCAAGGAAGGAGTCAAGAACCAAGGGAAGCAGGCAGCATCTACAATCTAAGAAAAGCAGAAATACATTTTTTTCCTTTGAACCTCCAAAAGGAGCCAACTTTGCCACCACACTGACTTTAGCCTAGTGAAACTGACTCAGGCTGCTGATTTCCAGAACTGTAAGATAATGCAGTGTATTGCTTTAAGCCACCAAATTGGGGGTAATTGGTTACAGCAACAATAGGAAACTTATACGATAGTGAATTATTAGAGGAGAGAGAAAATAGATTCTTTTAAAAGATTTTATTTATTTATTTGACAGGCAGAGATCACAAGTAGGCAGAGAGGCAGGCGGGGGTGGGGGGAGGCAGACTCCCCGCTGAGAAGAGAGCCTGATGCGGGGCTCGATCCTAGGACCCCGGGACCACGACCCGAGCTGAAGGCAGAGGCCCCAACCCACTGAGCCACCCAGGTGCCCCGAGAAAATAGATTTTTTTTATGAGAAAATAGATTTTAAGAGAGAAATGAAACTCCACCATGGTGGTTGGATGTGGGAACACTGCAGCAGAAGAGAGAGATGGGGATTGAGAAGAGAGAAGCGTCCAGCCAGTAATGAAGAGAGTGTGCATAATAACAAGCTGCAATTGGAGAGAAGGAATTGTGGAGCATGACGGTGAATACTGAACACACACAGGCACCTCTCATTCTGTTGTTCATAAATAATCCTTTCTGGCTCAAAAGACCAAAGTCCTGGATGACAAGCCCTTTATAAATCTATCAACAGTTTATCAGTAAGTCCCAGGGACTGACTCTTGAGAAGATCATCATTCACCTTCCAAAACCCATGTTTAGTGGTAGACAACTACTTAAACTTGCTCACTAGAGTTTGACCATTGGACACAGCAAATATGTCTAGATGAGTGGGGTCATTAATTGCACTTACACTCTTGTTCTTCTTTTATATGTAAATAAACAAAATTGATTAATATTTCACTAATAGCTTACTTTTAGGTAGCACCCTAAGTTCCAGGCCCCATTCTAAGGACTTTTTGATAGGAACATAATTGATCATCATTATGACCCTTATGTGGGAAGTATTATTTTATTATCCTCATTTCACAGATGAGGAAACTGAGACAAGAGTTTTGCAAGATTACACAAATCGTCACTGGCCAAGACCAGTGGGACTCTTAAGTACTAGCTATATGGTCTCCACTATTAAAGTCCAGAATATGTGTGGTACGCTGAGTACAGCTAGGTTACCAAATAACATAGCTAAGTGCTACAGTAGAAGCACATACAGAGTTTTCTTGGAGCAAAGAGAAAGGGGAGTTCCTGCCCATGTTTGGAGAGTGGAATGGTAGGAATATCTTCACAGAACAGGCTATGTGTTTGCCTGGCTTTTAAAGGTGAATAAGACATTGCCAGGTGCATAAGAGGCGAGGATATTTCAGGTCACAGCTGTGCCATAAGAACAAATAGTAAAGGCATAAACTGCACAGTAGTTTGAGCAATAGCAAGGATTCTGATGTTATTAGAGCTTCGGGTGCACAGGGTAAGTGGTGGGGGATGAGCCTGGAATAGCTGAAAGTGGCTTCAATAAGGCAGACCACCTTCCTGTTTATCTTATCTGCCCTATCCAATATGATATTCAAGAAATGGCTAGTGCAACTGAAGAGCTGAATTTTTTTTAAAGATTTTATTTATTTATTTGACAGAGAGAGAGAGAGAGAGAGGAAACACAAGCTGGGGGAGTGGGAGAGGGAGAAGCAGACTTCCCCCGGAGCAGGGAGCCCCATGCGGGACTTGATCCCAGGATCCCAGGATCATGACCTGAGCCAAAGACAGACACTTAATGACCGAGTAACCCAGGTGCCCCGGAAGAGCTGAATTTTTAAATTTATTTAATTTTGGTTAATTTAAACTTGAATAGCCACAGATGGCTAGTAGCTGCCATATTGAATAACATATTCCTATCTGAATGTAAGGTGTTTGAATTTTATGGGACATGGGAATTTATGATATGTTTGAGGTTGGAGAGTGATATGATTGATTGCCTGTCTTTTGGAAAAATAATATTAAAAGGGGATGTGTCTTTACTGGGGAGAAAGTAACACCTTGGTGTGTGCTATGGACTCAGCTCACTTCCGAGCAGTTGCGAGGAACTGTGCTTTGAACCATGCAGAGCTGGTGTTGGTCACAGGTGATTGAGATGGGGTAGGTGTCTGAACAAAACCATCCTCTGTGGCTCACCAGAAGCTCAGGAGATGGACTGGTGCAGAGGCTCTTTCTGTAGAAACTCAGGGGACTACCAACCCCCGGCCCCGCCCAACTCAAAGGAGTCTCAAAGCAGTTCTCTCTCAGAGGATTCAAGCTGATACTTGCAGGAACTGTGAAAAAATGGTAACATAGTAGAAAGAAGAAGCAAGAAGAGAATAAAAAGGCTGCTGACAATGTCTGTCAGCCTCCTGAATCTTTGTAATAAACCTCCTGTGCTGTGAGGGTTAATTCCAACAAGCCTGGGATTAGCCTGAGTTACTCTACTACACTAAAAAAATAAGCATGCACAGCACTCATCTGAATTGTATTAATAGCATTACTTTGTAACCATGTGCCCTAAAAGTTTCAGGATGGTTTGTACCAGCTGGTCAGCATTGTTTCTTGTTAACAGTAAAACTGATGATTTGTGCCTGGTGAGACCCCAGAAGGCCTGGTCACATGGCAGAAATATGCCTTACATGACTAGGAAGGTATAAGAAATTCCAGCTGACACTCCATTTGGGCAATCCACTCACAAGTCAGTGGTTCTCTGGGAGAAAGCAGATTTTGCAAAGACCCTTTCAGAGGGAGAACAACTGGAGATTGCAAGAGGCTTCTCTGACCCTTTACTATGAAACAGGCTTTTCCTGTAATGCCTATCTTTACTTCAGTGCAGTTGCTACATTGAGTCTTTTTCCTGTATTAAGTTGTAGATTTCTGAGCATCATTATTTGAGGGTACTGTGGCTCTTCCCTGTTTAATTGCCACTGGTAGTGTGTTTCCGTTGACTGAGATTTCTGGAGTTTATCTCTGATCTTTACATCCTGAAAGAGCCTGAGTGACTCAGTAGGGGACAGGTCTGAACAGCAAAGAGGCCAGTTAGCAGGTGGTTGAAATGGTGTTCCCTGAGGATGCTGAAGTTCCCAGCTCAAGCACAGGTGGTGGGAGTCAAGTAGAAGGGAAAGGTTAGAGTGAAGCAGGTGGTAGATTTGACAGTGATGGGTCAGGGACCATTTCATAGATGTGGATGTGGAGAGAGCAAGGGAGGAGACACAATGGTCATGGAGGCTCCAACCTCAGGTATTAAGTTCAGTTATGATAATTACTGTTTGAGCAATCTCTATAAAATGCAGAGAAATCTTTTCCTGCTTTAAGAGAGCAGTGAGTATTACCGGTGCGTTGAAGAACTGAGGCTAGTCTGTAGTTCAGCCCGTTATAATTTATATAGTTCAGACAGGGATAGAAAAATATCATAAGAAGATCAGACTTACAAGACAGATAAACCAGATTTTTGGCAAATGGTGAATATCCCTTGTGTATGCCCACTTATTGCTTATGATCATTATTCCTTCATTCAGTCAACAATTAGTGAGTGCTATTATGAGTCAGGAACTGTGCTACACCTTTGAAATAGAGACACATTTAAGCCCTGCTCTCTGATCTCAAGGGGCTTGTGATATAATACCATGAGGTAGTTGGCAATGGAGAGACTGATATAAAGTGGAAAGCACTGACTGTGAATTGAAAAAAACCAGAGCTAAAAAAAAAAAAAGGAAGAATGAAGAAAACCAGACCTGATGATCATGAAATTATGAAATAACAATCTAAAAGTAAAGACTTTAATTATAAAAGTTGATTTGTAAAAAAAAAAAAAAAAATTTAAAAGCTGATTTGCCGTTCTAGGTTTTTCAGTGGAAGGAAGAGCAACTCTTCCTTCTAATCCCTGCAGAATTGGTTATTTCAGCCTGGAGCAGGAGGCTTCCACTGTGTTTGTGGTGTAGCTTACATTTTCTATAGGAGATGATATGACTGGGAAAGTGTGGACAGACATATACCACCCTGAGGAACTGTTATTGTCGCTGCAGAAATGCTGCTTTGGGTAGGTACAGGAATGAGCAGGAAAACTGCCAGCAAAACTTCCAAGCAGGCTTTCTTGACTTTGGCACTATTGAGGAGAATCTGGCTGTGAGTCCTGTTTACCCAACTAGATCTCTGCTCCTACTTCCCTCATTAATTGGACCAGTCATGCTTCACATTGCCTCAGACTGCCAAAGCCTGAACCATATTCGTAAGCAGGAATCTGGAAGACCTTAAGGAGCAAATCTAGGAAGGCAAAGTGGATGGATGGCTCTTCTCCCCTTCGACCATCGAATCAATGTTCATACAAACTTTGAAACTCAATATCAACATTAGCCCCCAGGCCCAGGTAGAATTCTTCAGTCTCTCTACCATGTAAACTATGACCATAATATTTCTGTGTATTACAGTTATTTAATTCAATGTCCATCTCTCCAAACATGGTGAATTCCTGGAGAGCAAGTACTGGGTCTCATTAATTTTCCTGTTCTTTGGATTGAAACAGTACTAGAAGCACTTAATTAATTAAGTGCTATTAAGCAGTACTTAATATTTGTTAAGTGAGCAAATGATTGAAGAAGACAAATGAGAGTAAGAGGGATAAATTGGTAAATCCATTACAGAGGACAATTTGCTAGTATTTATCTACTAGTGTTAAAATGTGTAAATTCTTGGATCTAGCACGTCTATAAGCATTTATCCTACAGGTATATACACATATGTGCCAAATATTTATGTACAGTGTTACTGACTGCAACATTGCTCATTAGCAGAAGCTTCGAAATGATGGAAATGTCCATTAATAGTGGATTGATGAAGTAGATTATGGCATATCCATAGGATGAAAGGCCAAGCAGCCAGAAAAAACACAGTGTAGAAAGATCGTCAGGATATGATGTTAAAGCAAAAAAAAAAAAAAAAAAAAAAAAGGATTCAGAATAATGTAATATGCAAACATTTCAGAAAAAAAATGGAGGAAATAACTGTATCTTACATTTGCTCATATATGTATAAATATCAATGGAAGGACCCAGAAGAAACTAAATAACTGCCCTTTTTTGGAGATCAAAGTTTGGGGGGAGTGGAAGACTGTTCATTGTACTCCTTTCTATACTTTTAATTTCTGAAAATGTAAGTATATGGCTGGTTCAAAATATATTGTGTAAATATTTTTTTTAAATGAAAACTGCCTGTGGATGGTTATAGCAAGTTTGTTCTTAAGTGCCAAAAGTTGGAAACAAATAAGATGTTTTTCATTGGGCGAATGGATAAATAAACTGTGGTATAGACAGTGGAATAGCTGAAAAGCAATGAGCTATCAAGCAGTGAAAAGACATGGAAGAACCTTAAATGCATATTACTGAGTGAAAGAAGCCAATCTGAAAAGTCTACATACTGTATGATTCCAACAGGATGACATTTTGCAAAGAGAAAACTATGTAAACAGTAATAAGGTCAGTCATTGCCAGGAGTTGTGGGGAGGGTAGGATGACTAGACAGAGCACAGAGGATCTTTAGGGCAGTGAGAGGATCTGTATGATACTATAATGGCAGATACATGTCTGCCATTATACATTCATCCGAATCCATAGAATGTACAGCACCAAGAGTGATGTTCTAATGTAAATTATGGATTTTTGAGGGACAATGATGTGTGAGTGTAGATTCATCCATTTTACAAATGTACATGCCTGGTGGGGGTAGTTTATAATAGAGGAAGCTGTACTTGTGGGGGAGGGGGTATATGGGATTTCACTGTACATGACTATTTTGCTATGAATCTAAAACTGCTCTAAAAATAGTCTTAAACCAGTAAATATATATTCTTTAAATAAAGAGAAAAAGAAAACTTATTGATAAGTTAGATTTACACTGTCATTAAGGGACCCTGGATTCTGAAGCCAGTCAAGGCCATTCTCTCGTCTAACATTGCAATCCAACACACATGGGCTATGATGGTTTAAGATTTACATACATTCCCTGCTAAAAGCAATTGTACTTTTCTGTCACTTACTAGTCAGGACTCAGGCCTGCCATACATTTAGCTCATCGTGTGGTCTAGCCACAGTCTCTTGGATCAAGTAGCACCCATGCTCCTTTTTGGCATTTTGGAGACATAGTAGAGCTTCATACCCAAGAATGTGGGCTCTGCAGTCAGAGTACCTCAACTGGAATTCGGGACATATCTAATTCCTAGCTGTGTTTGTCTTAGGCTTTTGTTTTCTTGTCTCTATCATGGACATAACAGCAGTTCCTATGGTGTAGGTTGTTTGTGAAGATCAAATGAAATAATACAGGTAAAGCACTTAGCAGTGATTGGCACATATTTAAATGGTTAATGTTGCTATTGTTGTTATTTTCATCATCATCATTATAATCACCATCAACCATGCCTAATCTCTGCTGTTTTCTTTGGGCAGGGGATTTCCTATTTGTAGCATAAAGAGTCAGAAAGGACTCAGAGCTGAGTCCTTCTGGTTCTTTCTGATGTTTTTTATAGACCAAAGTTTTGGAGTCCTCGTTTAAAAAAACCTGACATCTTCATGGTGACCTTTATGCAGTTGGTAAAGAGGTCTCATCAGTCTTGCTGCACCAAGAAAGACACGGGCATGAGGGTTAAGTGATTTGTCCATAGTGAAGAAAGGGGCTGCACAGAAAATGGCACTCGGGCTCCCGTGGGCCCTCCACTGAGCTCTCTATTGGCCCACATTATGCTGGCCCCATCAGAGTGTATGAAGTGATGCACCAGCTCCTGCAGCACTGGAAGTAATGCAGCAATTCTGACATCTGTCTACTCCCAGCCAAAGAGAAATTGGCTCTGTAATTATCATCCTAATGATATATCTTTGTATCTTTGTTTTAACGTACACATAACATTTTTTCCATCTGGGAGGAAAAAGGGGGACTCTTTTCAACCCCAGCGTGTCCTATATAATAGATTAGAGAAGTTCGAGATGCTTATTTGTCCCATTTGCACTTTTTTTTTTTTTTTTCCATTTTCCACATCACATTTGTAATCTGTCTGGGGTGAGGAGGTATCTTTTTTTTTTTTTTTTTTTTTTTTAAAGCTAACTTTCTTTCTTTTTTTTTTTTTATTAAATTTTTTATTTATTTTCAGCGTAACAGTATTCATTGTTTTTTCACCACACCCAGTGCTCCATGCAATCTGTGCCCTCCCTAATACCCACCACCTGGTTCCCCCAACCTCCCACCCCCCGCCCCTTCAAAACCCTCAGGTTGTTTTTCAGAGTCCATAGTCTCTCATGGTTCACCTCCCCTTCCAATTTCCCTCAACTCCCTTCTCCTCTCCATCTCCCCTTGTCCTCTATATTATTTGTTATGCTCCACAAATAAGTGAAACCGTATGATACTTGACTCTCTCTGTTTGACTTATTTCACTCAGCATAATCTCTTCCAGTCCTGTCCATGTTGCTACAAAAGTTGGGTATTCGTCCTTTCTGATGGAGGCATAATACTCCATAGTGTATATGGACCACATCTTCCTTATCCATTCATCCGTTGAAGGGCATCTTGGTTCTTTCCACAGTTTGGCGACCGTGGCCATTGCTGCTATAAACATTGGGGTACAGATGGCCCTTCTTTTCACTACATCTGTATCTTTGGGGTAAATTCCCAGTAGTGCAATTGCAGGGTCATAGGGAAGCTCTATTTTTAATTTCCTGAGGAATCTCCACACTGTTCTCCAAAGTGGCTGCACCAGTTTGCATTCCCACCAACAGTGTAAGAGGGCTCCCTTTTCTCCACATCCTTTCCAACACATGTTGTTTCCTGTCTTGCTAATTTTGGCCATTCTAACTGGTGTAAGGTGGTATCTCAATGTGGTTTTGATTTGAATCTCCCTGATGGCTAGTGATGATGAACATTTTTTCATGTGTCTGGTAGCCATTTGTATGTCTTCATTGGAGAAGTGTCTGTTCATATCTTCTGCCCATTTTTTAATATGATTGTCTGTTTTGTGTGTGTTGAGTTTGAGGAGTTCTTTATAGATCCTGGATATCAACCTTTTGTCTGTACTGTCATTTGCAAATATCTTCTCCAATTCTGTGGGTTGCCTCTTTGTTTTGTTGACTGTTTCTTCAATAAATGGTGCTGGGAAAACTGGACAGCTATATGTAGAAGAATGAAACTCGACCATTCTCTGACACCGTACACAAAGATAAACTCGAAATGGATAAAAGACCTCAACGTGAGACAGGAATCCATCAGAATCCTCGAGGAGAACATAGGCCGTAACCTCTTTGATATCAGCCACAGCAACTTCTTTCAAGATATGTCTCCAAAGGCGAAGGAAACAAAAGCGAAAATGAACTTTTGGGACTTCATCAAGATCAAAAGCTTCTGCACAGCAATAGGAGCTCATGTTCTAAAGAGACCTCAAGGACTCAGACACTCACAGCGAAATAGGCCGGTGGACCAAGTATTCCAAACATGCTCAAGGCCTGAGTGAAACCAAGACCAAACCTATCTGGCCACCTCCACACCCAAACACATTGTTGACTGACCTCTTCAAACTTTGAGATTCTTAATTCTTAGCAGCCTTTTCGCTGAATGTCTGCTCAGCCAGGAGGAGGCGTGAATGTCTCCCAAGTGTTTAGAATGAACCCCTTCTTGAGTCAAAGATTTGGTTCTAAATGAAAAGACACTGGTGTGGCCTAGTGGTATGGATTCCTGCTGGATGAGAGGAACCATCAATTACAGGCAGAAATAATTGCTTGGAAGCTCAAAAGCCTAAGATGTATCTTGGGCAGTATATTTTACTTCATTAAAATTTAAAAACTTATTTTTCTGGTTCTATATTTTATGAGGACAAAAACATACATTTAAACATTCTATAATGTGAGTTATTGCCTGTCCCTACAAGCTGGCTCTGAAACTGTTTTAGCCCTTCATTTGGCTAACTGAATGCTGAATCATGCTGAATATAACTTCTAATTTGTTTTACTGAATGTTACTTCTTTATAATGCTGAATATAACTTCTAATTTATTTTTTGAATTGAACAAACATGTTTTTTCAACTTTCTCATCTATAGTATTAATATCCAGCCTCGACCTAATCAACATTTACAGGCATCACAGAAGTTCAGAACATATTTCTAAAATTTTTTACATTTATAAAATTCTGTGGAAGGATGGGATATACATGTATATATATATATATGTTACTTGTATTTTTTTTTAATTTTTAAAAGATTTTATTTGACAGAGAGACAGAGAGAAAGAGAGAGAGCACAGGCAGGGGGAGCAGCAGAGAAAGAGGGAATACAAGCAGGGGAATTAGGAGAGGGAGAAGGAGGCTCTCTGTTGAGCAGAGAGCCCGATGTGGGGCTTGATTCCAGGACCCTGGGATCATGACCTGAGTCAAAAGTGGATGCTTAACCCACTAAGCCACCCAGGCACTCCTGTATGTTACTTTTTTTTTTTTTTAAGATTTTATTTATTTATTTGACAGACCGAGATCACAAGTAGGCAGAGAGGCAGGCAGAGAGAGAGAGAGAGAGAGAGGAGGAAGCAGAGGCTTAACCCACTGAGCCACCCAGGCGCCCCTGTATGTTACTTTTAAAGAAAATTTTCCATTTTAGATTTTCAAATTCTTCAGCCCAGAAAAAGGGCCTATTGAGGAAGTGGTGTCCCAGAGTATAATGACTGCATACTACAATTGTCTGTGCCTTCTAGTCTGAACATTTTTCTACTTGTTGTTATGGTCATTTCTGTGACTACAGTTCAGCTGGCCTGTAGTTTTCAGGAGCTGTCTTGAAACTGGGAGTATTTGGTTAATTGTTGGTATGACAAATGAATAAAGATGACCCAGGAAGTTCTAATGACTTGGCTTTGCTTGGCAACGTTCCAGGTTTGCTGAGCTTCTTGTAAAGTCTCCCAGGCTACGATGGAAGGTACATTTCGGACCCTGTAATGGGAACCCCCCACCAAGCATAGCTTTTCTATGTTGTTGCTTCCTTCCTGGAGCAGGTGTTGACACTAGAGTCTACTTCTGCCCTTAGATGTGAAAGACGTTCCAAGCGGCTCTTTCACGTTGTTATCTACGTTGGAATAACAAAAGGATCAGAATTCTTACATTTCATAATGCTTGTTTCCTCTGATGGTTTTATAAAATACCCCAAGTATAGAATTTGTGTCCTTTCTTAGTTTCTGATTTCAGAATTTCAAAGGCCTTCTCTCTCCTAAAGGATATGGTTCCCGTGAGCAGTGTGCTTTTTGTGTTGTGCCTCGGTGCCCCAGCCTTCCAGCCTCTATGGGTAGATAGAGAAAAACTCTCCCTACCTTAAGTTTCTGTTTTGCTTTTTAAGAGAATCCAAAATGGGGGGCGCCTGGGTGGCTCAGTGGGTTAAGCTCTGCCTTCGGCTCAGGTCATAATCTCAGGGTCCTGGGATGGAGCCCTTCATCGGGCTCTCTGCTCGGCAGGGAGCCGCTTCCCCCTCTCTCTTTGCCTGCCTCTCTGCCTACTTGTGATTTCTCTCTCTCTCTGTCAAATAAATAAATAAATAAATAAAACCTTAAAAAAAAAAGAGAGAATCCAAAATGGGTTGGGTACTATGCCTCCTTGTTCTGCGTATTGTTGATATCAATTAAAAGGGCGATAACAGGAGTACATTCTTTTTGGCATAACGAGGCCATAACTTAGAACAAGAATGCGCCAAACAGAGACAGTAGGTCCATGAGTGAGCCTGTTTTAATTGAATTGGTATTTATATAAGGTGACACCCTCTTTCACACCACCCACCTCCTCCCTGGGTGACTCAGCCACTGAGGGAGAAGCCGCAGAACTATTCATTAACACAGTCAAGTAGAGGTGGAAAGGACACTCATTTAACTCCGGGTACACATTAGTTTCAGCAGGATCCACCTGGGGAATCGCTGCAGACAGTTTAGACAAAAGGTCCTGTTTTTTGCCTCAAGAGAGGTAAGTTGAATGATATTTGCAAACATAAATGTATCTGCTTTCCTTGTATTACTTTCCCTGTGTTTTTTGGAAATGACTACAATGAAAACTTACTGTTTTAACTTTGTCGTTTCTCCAGTTAAGTCTCGACAGCTCCCAAGGGGCTGTTCTTCTTGTCAACAGCTCTGCTGCTTCTTGTGATTTGGGATGGCATTGCCTTTTAACTTCTCTGCAACTTAACACAATTACGGGTAGCAGAGAAATGAAAGCCTCTTTGAGTTTCCGTGTGGGAGCTGTCAGCTGGTGAATCCGATCACCTGTAAGGATAGTAACTTCTTCAAGGCAATTCTATTTCGCAAGTGACTATAAAAACATTTTTTAAGAGGACCTCCCTGTTTTCACAGATGATGCTTTTATGGTGTACTCCATTATTTTACGGATTTGTTTTTCTTGACTGTTAAAAACATTGCAAGCACTGAGCTGTGAGGAGGAGATGACAAGCCCGTACCCCCTGTACCCCATCTTCCCCAAATAAGAAAAACCACATTTCTTGCACAGTGTACCAAGGAATAAAGCAGGATGGCATGAACTGGCAGCAGGTTCGGGGGGTGGGGGGCATAATGTCCTCCAGGGATTCATGTATATTCAGCCAACTTCTCTATGTTATATCCTCAGTTCTAACCTAAGAATTGGTTAGTGTAGATGGGGGGCAATTTTCAACCTCTATTCATATTCTAGTCCTGAAAATTGGATTTAGAAACTGATTCTTTGATAGGATTAGAAAAATTATTCTAACCAGGCTTTCCTTTATAATTGATAACAAAGCTGACTTATCTGACTCATGTTTTTTTCTGCACTGTTTCCATTTATGACATAAAGCCTTGGGACTCAAACTCGGGGATACATGCAGTTTGCAAGTAGTAGCTCTGTGCCCACTAGAGGAGTGTCTCCCTCCCAAGAGCCTTGAGGCTCTGCCTTAAGTTCTAGCCTTCTCATTGCTTCCCATTGCTGACCAGGTCATATGCGTCTCAGAGGGGTTTAGAGCTCAATTCCCAAAGGTTTACTGAGGAATTTTATAACCTGGTTTTCAAACATTTATAGTAATCAGAGAGCTAAAGTATAGCATGTGTGGGTTGTAAGTTTACTTTTCAGTAAAGGGGATCAAATTTAAAACTGGCTATCACTTCCACAGTTTATAAAGCAGATGTGGTCTTCCTGATATCTGTTGTACTCCAGGGTTTATTGGAACATCAGTTTGAGAAAACTGAGAAATGTTCTCAGTAAAAATTTTAGAAAAATTTTTTCAGTAAAAAATTTAGAAAAGCATTGGGTTGATTTTAAATGTCAGGTTAGACAGAATGCAGATAAACAGGTCAGGGTTTTTGGGTTTTTTTTTAAGATTTTATTTATTTATTTGACAGACATAGATCACAAGTAGTCAGAGAGGCAGGCAGGGAGAGGGGAGGAAGCAGGCCCCTGCTAAGTAGAGAGCCCGATGAGGGGCTCCATCCCAGAACGCTGGGACCATGACCTGAGCCGAAGGCGGAGGCCTTAATCCACTGAGCCACCCAGGCGCCCCCAGGTCAGGGTTTTATTTAAATTTTAGCTTCAAGTAAATCTTTGATTCCAGCGACAGAAATTTCTGATAAGAATGGAGCATAGCCTTATCTAGTCTAATGCATGAATTTTTTAGATGAGGACAACAAAACATATTAGTGTCGAGCAACTTGCCAAGACATGGTTACCAGAATCGGAAAGAGAAGCCTGACTTTCGTCTTACTGAATTTTTCAATGATTTTTCAAATTTCTTTCACATAAAATATGTAGGAGCAATAAATGAGCTTTCCTCTGGCTTTATAAAAAAGCTAAAATGATATGGAAACAAGAATTTCCTTATCCAGTAATACTTGTGCGTGTGGTATGACTATTACATAATGAGATACATTTTTATTTGTGGTTTATGGGGTCCATCCTCTGAAGCATTGTATTCCCAGGGTTTTAATCCAAGGAGCAGTCAGCCCCTCTTCAGGAAGGCAATGTGGTATGTGTTTGGAGGTTGTGGTGCTCCCCATCTGTGACATCCCTACCTCAGCTTCCATTCTGTAATTGCAATGTCTTCCCTAACCACTGGAGTTTCGACTGAAATACCTAAAAAACTAATTTTTCTGTAAACAAAACAGAGAGAATATGTTTTGAATGACTAAACTCAGACTGCGGTATCTAATTCACTAAGCAGTCAACTTAAGTAAACATGATTTAAGTGAGAGCATCCCTGTGATCCAGGCATTAACTTGAAGCATTCTTTACGAAAAAAGTGGTAAAAACCTTCGCCAGGAGGTCAAGGGAGTTCTTTGTTGTCCCACGCAGCATATCTTCTGATATTATCTGCTTCCAGACCATTGGTTGATCAAATTTCCTTTTCTCTTGCTGAGAACTTTGGAGTAAGGGTTTTATGTAAAATTTCTGTGTACTGTCATTAGTTTCTCAGGGTTCACTTTTTAATCACGAGTCTTCATCAGATATGTTTAAGTGTTTCTAGTTTATTGCTGTAAAAATCTGTGTGATTTTAGAATTTGGGAGAGGCCCTTCTTCAAACGGATGCTTTCTCAAATGACAGCTATATTTATTAGATTGCATTTTATGTCAGTTGCTAAACTTATTAAGGATACAACTCATCCTTTTATTGTGATTATTAATTGGAAGAGTGCCTTTTATGGCTCCCCATTAAATGACAACTAGCTTACTTCTAAACATGAGAACCACCAGTGCTGAATCCTCATCGTAATTGTATTCTTGAGAACTCCAAGCATCTAAATAATTTATTCCGCATTTCTAGACCTAAGTTCCCCTGACCTAAAATGTAATTAAGTCTCCTTTTATGGAACCTCCTGGGGGGAGGTAGTAAACTGTAGACCATACTTTTCAAACTGGAACATACACATCCCAGGGACTGGTGGTATTTGAGAAAATGCAAAGATGCCACATGGTACAAATGCACTAGGAGCTAATTTTACTTAAAAGGTTTTGCAGAAAAATGTCCTCCTATAACCCTGCCCTTTTCCCCATTCCTTCCCAGTGTTCTTGCTTTTGTCATTAGGTAAAAGTTTGAAAGGAATCTGTATAGAAAAAACTGTGGGAGGCTGGAATCCAGATAGACTTGGACTGAATAGTGATTCTACTTTGAACCAAGGGTAATTTGTATGATCATGCATGTCTCACAACACCAGTAGATACGAAGAAAATTTAGAATTCTTTTTAAAAATTTTTAAAAATCTTTTTTAAAAAATATTTTATTTGTTTGCGAGAGAAAGAGAGAGAGAGAGTAGTGTGCGTGCACAAGCAGGGGGAGTGGCAGGCAGAGGGAGAAGCAGATTTCCCTGCTGAGCAGGGAGCCCGATGTGGGGTTCGATCCCAGGACCCTGGAGTATGACCTGAGCTGAAGCCAGGCCCTTAACACCTAGGTGCCCCCCAAATTTAGAATTCTTAGTGAAATATATATATATATATATATATATAAATAAATATATAAATACATTTTATATAAATATATAAAGAAGTAGTAAATATATATATTTACTATTTCTTTCACAATAGCACAAGATATGTAAAACATCAAGAAAAAATCTCCATGAGAAAAATGTGGGACCCAATTTAAAAAAAAACCACAGAAATTTATTGTAAGACATGAAGAATTTCTTGAGTAAATGCTTCTTTGAGTACTGTCCCTAGATGGACAGATTGAATATCATAAATGTCAGCTCTTTTGAATTCATTTTATAGGACTCGTGCAATTCTGATCAAAAGTTCCAATAAAATATTTATTTTGGAACTAGAGGAAATAATTTTAAAGTTTATATGAAAGAAATAAGTGGGTTAGAATAGTTGATAGAATTTATACAAAGGAAATTAATGAGGGGTGCTTGCACCGGTATTAAAATGTATTATAAAAAAGACAGTAATTAAAATGTTATTTCTCTTGCAAGAAACTAAAAACAACTTTCTGGAACAAGACAGACAGTCATGAAGCATTCTAGAATATGTAAGAATTTTATATGTGACAAAGGAAGAATCACATATTAATAGGAAAGGGATTCACCATTACCAGAGTAACTCCATATGTAATAGAGTTTCCATGTAACAATAAAATACTTTTGAAAAAATTTTAAGAAAGCATGCATAAACATTTAATTAATCTCATTTGTCTGTCTAATATATATCCCTCTAGAGCTGATTATGTGCCAGATACTCTAATAAGTTTCTAGAAACACAACTGTAGAGAAAATGGACTTGTTTACAGTTTTCAAGATTTAGTCTGTGTGTGTATGCGTGTGTGTGTGTGTGTGAGCGAGCATGCGTGCACTTGTGTGCTCACGTGTACTCACTCTAGGGATAGAAGAATAGTCAGTCACACAAACAGGCAGTCTGTTTGGTAAATGTTTTTACCGAGAGATACTCTTTGTTATTTGAACACTTAGTATGTCCCTTAACTCATCCTGGGGAGGTGGGGGCCAGGTTACAATGCTGTCACTGAATGCTTCTGGGAGGTTATGTGACCTAAAGAATGAATAGAAGTCTTTCCTGAAAAGGGAGTTAAGGGGTGAGGAAAGGTTCAGAACTAAGACTGTTTGGGGCCTAGTGCATAGAATAAGCAACAGCCTAAGGGTGATAAAATGGATGAAGCCTTCAGGGAATTAGCGTGATTTAGTGTGGCTGAAACCAGAGCTTGAGTGAGGAATGGGGAGTGGGGAGAGATGAGGCAGGAGGGTGTGTGGACTTGTAAGCAAGCCTTGTTAACAACTTGGCTTTTAGCCTGACGGAAATGGAGCACCACTGAAAAGTTTTAAGCAAGATGGTGACTCTCTGGCAGAGAATGGGTTAGAAGAGATTAAGTCTAGAGACCAGGAATATATCGAGGAAGCTGTTAAAATAGTGAGCAGATTGTGGTAGTTTGAATTGGTAGCGTGTGTAGGGAAAGACATCCTGTAAGGGATATGTAGGAGCAGGGTTGTGGGTCTTGGTGATTGCTTGGATTTTGAAGTCAGAAACAAGTTTCATGCATGGTCTACAGAATTTTTAAAGACTGAAAGATTTCATAAGGGGAAAGATAATTAGAAAAGTGAAAGCTGCTGATAAAAACAATCAGAATAAGCAGGCAAGTAAAAATTGGAGAAGTAAAAATTACTATTACTGATATATGATGAGAATAAGAGAACAGTAAGAAGCACGTAATATAAATCAGTGGAGAATTCACAAAATAAATAAAATAATGGGTACAATCATGAAAATATGCAATTGAGGTAAAGTGATTCCACTTTCATTTATTAAATTGTTAAAGGATTAATAAGTGACGATTCTAAATGCTAGTGAATATGTGGGCATTTATATACTGCTGGTGCATTATAAGCTGGTACGGGTTTTAAGGAAGGAGATTTGACAATAGGGATCAAAAAGTTTTTAGAAGTTATACCCCTAGGCAAGCAATTTCACTTCTAGGGATTCATCCAAAGAAAATAATCAGAGGTGTGGTCAAAGATTTTTGTATGGTTTTGTTGGAAACACCAGAGGAGTTATGTTATATTCATAGACACATAAGATGAAATATATTTTAGTTGCAGAAGAAATGATCATTTAATTATTTTTAATGACATTGAAAAAATGTCGATCAGTAAGATCTAATAGGCAAAGAAAACCCTGGAAGAAAATAATGATATAGATGAAAGGTGTCTCATTTTTTTTCTTCTTTGTGCTTTCTTTGACTTTTCACATTTTCTTTTGAGCATGTATTACTGGTATAATAAAAAAGATGGTACAGTGTAAGATTGTAATAAAGAATGACCTCATGACAGAGCCATTGTGAATATGAAACATGGTAAAGTACTTATGGTAACTAATGGGGTTTTGGCTCATAGTCCATGGTTAAGAATTTGGGTCTTCACTCATTTAACAAATGTTTTCAGCTAAAACTGAAAATAGCCCATGAAGGGCTCAGGTGATAGATAACTTTTGTTCCATAGCATTTTTATTAGTGAGTATTAAATCAGTGTCTTTTTTTTTTTTTTAAGATTTCATGTATTTATTTGACAGAGACAGAGATAGCGAGAACAGGAGCACAAGCAGGGGGAGAGGGAAAGGGAGAAACAGGCTCTCCACTGAGCAGGGAGCCGGATATGGGGCACGATCCCAGGACTCTGGTATTATGACCTGAGCCAAAGGCAGATGCTTAATGACTGAGCCACCCAGGCAGCCCTAAATCAGTGTCTTCTATAGACTGAAACAGATCATAGTCCCAGAGAGTAGAACTCTTCATGCTAGAACTCGATGCTGTGATTCTGTGGAAAAGAGGTGATGACGGGCTCACACTAAAAATAGAACAAACAGGAAATGTTATGGTGGGTACCAGAAAACCAGTGGCCTGTAGACCTCTGGCTGGCTGAAAGATTTCACTTGCATACGTTCGGAACTGTTTCACCGCCAGTGAGCAAGTTTCTCAGTGCTAAGCTCAGACTTTGAGATCGCGTGACTAAAGAAATAGCAAATTTCCAACCATCGCAGCAGGCTAAATGAGTCCTTACCAGCCTGGTAATTACTGGATTTGCTTCTACACTGCATGTGAAGGCTAAACACAATCCATTAATTTAAATGGACCTGTTAATGTTTGCACTTCACGAAGACCTGTTTGTTTTCTTCTTACATAATATTTCATGTTCTTTTGGGTGGTAATGGGTTGTTTGTTTTTATTTGTCTTCCAGAAGCTAAGGCTTGTGTTTATTGGTTTGTAATTACCAGCCTCCTCTTACTCTTCTACAGAGAACAGTTTGATGACATTTGTTCTTTGCCAGTTTCTAGGGTTTTTTTCCCGCTAACCAGTGATCTCTGGGAAACAGGGACTGGTGGGTATGGCACAATCATTGGGCTGTGAAACCACCCAGGCTTTCATACACAAAGGTGAATACCACCAGGGCGTGGACCTCTGCCAGTCTTTACCCATTCTTGGCTGTTTTTATTTCTTTATTTTACATTAGCTTTTAAATACTTTTCATCACTATAGTGATGTCCCCTAGGTGAGTGTTCATGTTTGCTCTTTTTCGTAAAGATATCAGTTTGCCTAAGTATATTAGAAGCTTGGTAAATTGGAAGATTTTGGAGCAGTTAAAATAATCACTTATGACTCAGTGCTGATCTTATTATACTTTGGTAAAATGATCCAGGAAAGCCTAGTCTGATCTCTTACTCAGTTGAGGTCCATCAGGGATCTACAGTGGAGGAAATGTCATTCTTCTCACCCTTTCTTTTAGCCTGTTACTTTCCACCTGCCAGCCTCTTTTTGTTTCCTGGGTTTCTAGGGACAAGAACTTTGTTGCCAGGTCAAATCCCAACTTGTGCACTGGCTATGGAGCCTCAGGCAAAATATTCATCCTAAAACCTCTTTCCAGAAACAAGTAATTTCACCACTGCCCACATTTCCAACTCCTGCCCTACCTTCTGAAAAAAGACTCTGACTCCATTGAAATCATTCATCCCACAGTTTCACTTAGGTGTAGAATGAAGATAATGATAACATCAACCTTAAAGCCTTGAGTGTGTGGGTTTTAAATGAGATAATATATATATATGTATTATCTATAAATATAAAAACAGAGCTCCATGCAGCTGACACCATCACATGACCCAAATACCAGCAGTCACATTGATTTTTCCTTTTTTTTTTTTAACTCCTTTTTTCTCTGTCTATTTTGTCAGCTTATTTTCCCCTTTTCTATCTCACTTTTCCTATTCTCTTTCCTCTATGCAACACCCCATTCCGGTTTCTTTGCTCACCCAATCTTTCTGAAGAGAACATTAGCAGAGTAGTAAAGACCTTGTTACATAAGCCAAGAGACATTTTGTTCTTGTGCAGGAAGGGAAGAGTGAGATACACAATCTTTTTTTTTTTTTTTAAAGATTTTATTTACTTGTCAGAGAGAGAGAGAGAGAGAGAGCGAGAGAGAGAGAGTGCAAGTGCACAAGCAGGCAGAGCAGCAGGCAGAGGTGGAGAGAGAAGCAGGCTCCCTGCCCAGAAAGGAGCCCGATGCGGGACTCGATCCCAGGACGCTGGGATCATGACCTGAGCCAAAGGCAGCGGCTTAACCCACTGAGTCACCCAGGTGCCCTACACAATCTTTTTGACAAGAAGACCCAGATGATGAAGGAAAAGACTATAGCTCAGTTAGGAAATGGTCCAGGAAATTATTTTAGAGTTGGGACAGGAGGAGCTGGAACTGAGATTGGGCTTAACCTAATGGACCTAAAGGCTCTTGGGGAAGTGCTATTATTACAATTAGAAAACAATGAAGGGAATTGAGAACAACCATAAGGAAATAAAGAGAAACTGAAAAGAGGATAATTTAGGAAATAGGAGATGTTTGATAGTTTCAGATACACCCAAAGAGAATGAAGAAATGTGATTGCTTTTGTGATTCAGAGCTTAAGAAGAGTGATCTCACCTAAAACCTAAAGACAGATGTCTTTGTGTGTAAGCTGTAGGCATGGGGTAAAAACCAGCTCTTTCTGGTGTTTGGCTATAAAGAGGAAACAAAAGATGGGCCAGAGGTTTAAAAGTTTTTTCCTCTATCTTTATTGATTTGATGTCATGATTTCACATCAGAATTTTCAACTTATGCATTTGGATGCTTTAAAGGGAAAGGCTTTTGTAGTGTCCAGTGTAATAGAGAAAGACAGCTTTCCCACATCTTTTCCCATAAAATTTCCACACTTAGAGTACAGTTGTTGGTTATCTGCCATTGTTAGGCATATGCACTGGTAACAGCTTTTTGAGAAGCTGACTTTAGAGTCTATCTTTCTCCTGAAAACTTACAAACTTAATTGGAATGAAACTGAAGGGCAGCACTTAGAAATAAGTCTAATTGGCCAAACCGAGGCTACTAAGATGTCCTTATTAGACACTTTATAGACATATAGACACAAAGGTGTCTGAGTAGGTTTGAAACTCAGGATAACTTCAGTCCCTGAAATAAGTAATTTCTTTTAAAAATGCCATAAAACTAAAATACGGCTGTAGATATTCTTGACACTATCAATTTAAGAGGTTTTTTATCTCAGGTTCACTTGACAAAAGGATATTTAATTAATATTAATTATTAATAAGGGTTATTCACAAAGACATGTGTTGATCCATTTTAATAACAGTACAAGAAATATTCATATATAAAAAATACTGCTTTATATTCTGGGTAAGATGGAAAGAGTTCCACTGCAGTAAACTTTCCAAGGCATGAAAGGTGGATGAAACAGAGTCTTACACCTTAGAGGTTTTGGATTGGAGCTTCTAGGAATGGTTCTGGGCCACCAAATGGGCTGATGTGGGGAAATGGTTGGGGCGACATGGCTACTAGGTCCTAAGGAGGAAAAGGAGAAGGTGGGGCTGAGGGAGATTGTATGGGAGGTATAAGAGAGACACATGCAGGGCGCTGTGTGACTCAGTCAGTTAAGCAGCCAACTCTTGGTTTCTGCTCGGGTTGTGATTTTGGGGTCATGGCATCAAGCTGCACTCAGCATGGGGTCTGTTTGTCCCTCTCCCTCTGCTCCTTCCCCTGCTGTCAAACACTCTTTCAAATAAATAAATGAATGAATGAATGAATGAATGAATAAATAAATAAATAAAATCTTACAAAAAGAGGAACACATGGAGATTTAATGAGAAAAATTTATTTTCTCCTAATATTAGTCACTTTCATAAGAAAAAAAAAAACCTCTTGCCTATTTATTAAACTACCATCACCTGAAAATGGAATATATTACATGTTCCTTTCTCATTTACTTTGTGTTAACGGACAGCCCGGGGCTAAAAAAGAGTATGAAGCATCATTAAGTCATCTAACAGGGAGATAGATCCAGGCAAGGAGTCCGGTCAGGAATCCGGCCAGGCCACTCATGGCTTCAGTGTAGAGGCAAGAGTGAGGTTCGAGGCTGAGCTGTCCAGAGATGTTGGGGCAGCC
This sequence comes from Martes martes, assembly GCF_963455335.1. Classification (NCBI taxonomy): domain Eukaryota; kingdom Metazoa; phylum Chordata; class Mammalia; order Carnivora; family Mustelidae; genus Martes; species Martes martes. The sequence continues at coordinate 29,722,421 of NC_137890.1, read as the reverse complement.
CTTCATTGCTGCTGCTCCTCGAAGCTCCTCTTCCATTATCTTCCATTTTTCAGAACTCCAGGGCATTTCCTTGTGTCTGGTGTGGGTAATATCACATGGTACTTAGGGTGACAGGTAGTATCATGTACTCAAAAGAGCCTTGGTGTTGCGGTCATATGGACCTAATTACACTTCCTGGTTCTGCCACTTACTGTGTGACCTTGGGCAGGTTATTTAACCTCTCTGAGTTTGGGATTCCTATAATTAGAGCTAATAGTACTCATTTGGAAGGACGAAATAAAATAACATTCATAAGGCACGTGGCACAATCTGAAGCAATAGTAGGGACTCAACAAGTGATCCTTTCTGCTAGGAACACTGGACACATAGACATATTGCAAGAAAGAGTGTTTTACTAATAAAAGAGTCACTGATCTCTTTAAAAAAAAAAGATTTTATTTATTTATTTGAGAGAGAGCACAAGCAGTGGGCGGGATTGGGGGGCGGGAAAGAGAGGGAGAAGCAGACTCCTTACTGAGCAGGGACCCCGAGATCATGACCTGAGCCAAAGGCAGATGCATAATGACTAAGCCACCCAGGTGCTCCAAGAGTTACAGATATCTTATATTTTGTAGACCATCATGGGCTTTTTACATCTTACACCTTCTATTTGCTCCACAAGGACCTCATAACAGATAGGAAGAGCATTAATCTTGTATAATAAAAATATGGAAAAGCAATCTTCTGAACAAACTAGGTTTATTTTTTTCTTGCAAGGAGAAGTCAAGAGCTAGATCATCTAGGGCTATTGTGGCAGCTTTTTGATTCTATCAAGGCACCAGGCTCCTTCAGCTTCCCGCTCTGCTATGCTTAGTATATAACTTTAGTCTTCATGGTTGGTCCATGGTCCCATGATGGCTGCTCATAACTTCTGCATGCATTCTAGTTTGAGAGAAGAGGAAGCATGAAGAACAAAAGGCTAAGTTCTTCCTGGGGACTTTCATGGAAGAGGCAATGACATAGAACCCGGTGTCCTAGAGGAAGCAAGTGGGTTTGCAGGAAACTTCCCTAGAAAGTATTACAGAGACTCTGGGGTGGAGCCAGAGAGGTGTTTACAGGACAGCTGAGGCCACTCATTGTCAGAGAGAATGAGGTAAAAGGCCATGAGCTTCGTGCATGCCTTATCTCACTTGATTCCACTTAACTAGGACTTCTGGAGAATACCTAGCTATGGGAGGCATGAAAAAGTCAGTCCCTCTAGCAGAATGTTGGATCTGATTAGAGCCATTCTCTAAACATAAGGTAAAGAGGAGATACCTGCTTTTCTCTGTACAACTTTGCAGGAAGTGCTGATGATGTGGGAGTCCCTGGCATAGAGGAAAAAATGATGAGCCTCCAGCTAGAAAGCCTCAGGTTGAGTCTCAGCTTTGCCACTCATTAGTTACTCGATCTGAATCTTTGCTTCTGTCTCTGCGAGGTAGGGATTGTATCACTCTAATTTTTTTTTTTTTTAACTGAGGTATAGTTGTCCTACAATGTGTTTCAGGTATAGAACATAGTGATTTTGACAATTCTTTGTATTAGTGTTCACCACCGTAAGTGCAGTCCCCATCTGTCATCATACAGTGTTATTCTGTATTATGGGCTATATTCCCTATGCTCTGCCTTTTACCTTAGTGACTTATTATTTATTTTACAGCTGGAAGTTTGTACTTCTTAATCGCCTTCACCTATTTTGTCCATCCCTCTATCCCCCTCCCTTCTGGCAATCACCAGTTTGTTCTCTGTATTTATTAGTCTGTCTCTGTTTCTTTGTTTATTTGTCTGTTTGTATTAGGTTCCACATGTAAGTGAAATCGTATCCTATTTGTCTTTCTTCTCTGACTTATTTCACTTAGCATAATGCCCTCTAAGTCCATCCGTGTTGTCGTGGAATTGTATCACTCTTAAATGTTGTGGAAATCAAATGGGATAAATTATAAATTAATATAAAAGCATCTGAAGTATTATTCTTGTCTGAATGCTCCTCCTTACCCAGCAGAACTTAAGAGACAGCAGAAGACTTGCTTGGGAGAGAATTGAGGTGAGATATGGTAGAACCGCAAAGAAAATCTAAAAAATAACACCCATGTAGAACCATATGCATGTGGTCTCTTACGTCTTGCTTCCCTCATTAGCATGTGTCAAGCTTCATTCATGTTGTAGTATGTATCAAAACTTCATTTTTTGAAAAATTGCTGAGTAAAATGTATGAGTGCAGCACTTTCCTGTTGTATACCAGGTGCTCTTTGCCCATTCATCCATCTGTGGACATTTATGCTGTTTGCACTTTTTGGCTGTTTTGCATGCTGTTATGATTATCCCTGTACAAGTTTTTGCATAGACATATGTTCATAACCAAGAGAATATCAGAGAGCACCTAGAGAAGCCTGCTCTGTGAGGCCTTGTCTGCTGCAGACGCTGTCCAGGTTCTCCTGCTGGGCACTGCGAGCAGAGCTCTGAAGCCTGAGATGTCAGGAGTCAGGTAGGTGCCGCTGAGGTCTCCCTTTCCTCTCACCCTAATGTCAGGGCACTGGTCCAGTCTTGCAGTGACTCAGTATGAGCCTTATTGCCGGTTTCGGTAGAAAGAGGTGGCTTTGGTTTAGAAGGCAGATTCTGCCTCTTCCCACCTTAGGTGTGTTCCATCCTCTCCCTGAGCTTCAGATGTCCCGTCTTGAGATGGAGATAATAGCTACCTCACAGAGTGTAGGACGAGGATGAGACAATGCCTGGGGAGTGCCCCATTCAGAACAGGTGCTATTATGGCCCCGGCAGTAGGACAGTTGATGACACAAAGGGCACAGGTCAGAGACAGTGTGACACAGAGCTCTTTGAATGACCTGTTTTAAGAATATTTAAATCAGGGGCGCCTTGGTGGCTGGGTGGGTTAAAGCCTCTGCCTTCGGCTTAGGTCATGATCTCAGGGTCCTGGGATTGAGCCCCGCATTGGGCTCTCTGCTGGGCAGGGAGCCTGCTTCCCCCCGCATCCCAACTCTACCTGCCTCTCTGTCTACTTGTGATCTCTCTCTGTCAAATAAATAAAATAAATAAAATCTGTAAAAAAAAAATTTAAATCACTTTTCCCATAAGCACTCTATTTATTTGCTAGGTCTGCCATGACAAAAGACCATAGACTGTTGACTTTAACAACAGAAATGTATAGTTTCACAGTTCTAGAAGAGAACTAGAGGCTAGAAGTCCAAGATCAGGGTGCTGTCAGGTTTGCTTTCTCTTGTGGTCTCTCTCCGTGGCTTGCAGATGGCCACTTTCCGTGTCCTCACATGGCCTTTTCTCTGTGCACATACATCCCTGGTGTCTCTCTGTGTGTGTCCAAAATTCCTTTCTTATATGGTCACGAGACAGGTTGGATGAGGACCTACTTAATGGCCTCATTATAACTTAATCATCTCTTTAAAGGCTCTGTCTCCAAACAGTCATAACTTGAGATACTGGGTACTGGGCTTGGACATATCAACTTTGGGGGAGACATATTCAGCCCATAACAAGCACCTGAGGAGCATCTACTCTGCCCCAGACCCAGGATATACAGAAGGGAAAGATTCACGTTTTACCCCTGGGACATTCAGTCTTTTGGTAGAGATAGGCAAACAGACAATTATGAAAATACCTTTTCTCCATTTACCTTGCCCTGTGTCTTACATGAAATTTTCAGTCTTTGCAAATGTATCATCAAATATACATTTATCATTTTGTCCACTGCAGAATCTCAGTTCAATCAGCTATGAGCTCTCTAGGTCTTTACAAGCTCAGGAAGAGAATTTGTTGGAGACCATTGGGAAGCGGAAGGTTAGCCAAGAGTCCAGATAAGCTAGGCCAGACCGAGGGGGAAATGAACAAATAGTTGAGATTGAAGTTTGTCTTCACATTGCCTCTTTCCCACCCGCTTCTGCCAAATTTTAGTGACCTTCAAACACAGCTAGCCAGAGGCTGCCCACACTCCCTGCATGCCCAGTGTCCCAAGTTTAAGGCTGTTCCTTCCCCTCCCTACACTCAAACATACCTGCCTTATGTCTTTGTTCTCTGCTTCCAAGATGATAGAGGCATGAGGTTAAAAACTGAGCATTTTGATGGGGTGCCTGGGCAGTTCAGTTGGTCAAGTGTCTGCCTTTGGCTCAGGTCATGATCCCAGGGTCCTGGGATCAAGTTCCATATTGGGAGGCTCCCTGCTCCACAGGATGTCTGCTTCTCCCTCTCCCTCTGCCCAATCCACTGCTCATGCTCTTTCTCAGATAAATAAATCTTTTAAAAAATTGAGTGCTTTCAGTGTGTTGGGCGATAATTAAACACTTTACAGATGTCATCTAATTTGATCTTCAAAACAGCTTTTTCACCTCGTTTGATAGATGAGGGAGCTGGACTATGACACACTCAAGGTAACAGTCAGCAAATAGCATCCTTTTTTTTCTTAAGATTTTATTCATTTATTTGACAGACAGAGGTCACAAGTAGGCAGAGAGGCAGGCACGGGGCGGTGGGAGGTGGGGGAGGAAGCAGGCTCCTTGCTGAGCAGAGAGCCCAACGTGGGGCTCGATCCCAGGACCCTGAGATCATGACCTGAGCTGAAGGCAGAGGCTTAACCCACTGAGCCACCCAGGCGCCCCAGCAAATAGCATCCTTTAAATGCAGATCTTTCTAACTTCTCTAAGACCTTCAGTCTCTTAGCTATTAGTAATGTGAACAGTGGTTGATCTCTGTGAAGATAATGCCATGACTGATTACATTGGTGGTTAGTCTTAGGTTAGGTTCCTAAAAGCAGTGCCTGAGAGGAAGGTGGGTGCCTGTAACTTACTGAGGGTAAGCTCTCAGGAGAGAGGAGAAAGGGAAGCAGGAAGTAGAGGCAGAGGAAGGGGCTGAGCAAGGATATGTTCTCTGTTAGTTTAGCCTCAGTCTGATCCCATAGTGAGCTCTGAAGCATAAATCACCTGCAGAAATTGGCTCTACCTTGGGGCACCAGATTCACATTTTACCCTAGGTCATTCACCATTGGCTGTAAGTTGTAGTGTGTGGGGAGGGTGTGTAACCAGGTAACCCCACCAGCAATCATGAGTCCATAGTGCCAAACATGAGATAGGTAGACGGGACCTGGTCTGGGCACCAATACATTCCACTTCTCACCTACTCCAGGATAGGGGTATGGACATTCTAAGAGAAGGTCCCAAGAAAAATGATGATATGATCCAAAGGAATGTGTCTTCACCACTTCAGGTCCTACAGCAAGTTATTGTAGGAGATACTTTTGCATCAGAATGTGAGAGGGGCTTTTAGAACCCCTGAGTTTTACCTATGAACAGCTTCCTGACAGTATGGTCTTAAATTGGGCTAGCACTTAAAGTTTAATGATTGATGTTTGTGTACATTATTTTTAATCATCCAAACCTATGATGGCAGATTTCATTAACCCATTTTACAGGGAGATTATGTGGTTCAATTATAGGACTTTTTAAAAAAGATTTTATTTTTTTGAGACAGAGAGAGAGACTGCATGTGCACAAGCATGGGGGAGGGGTAGGCAGAGAGGGAGAAGCAGATTCCTGGCTGAGTAGGGAGGCCAACTCCAGGATCATGACTTGAGCTCTTGAGACAAAAGCAGGTGGTTAACCTACTGAGCCACCAGGCACCCCCCAATTATAGAACTTTGATGTGATAAAGCTCAGCCTATGACTTGCCTCGGACTTGAGATCTAATGTCCCTCTGTGATTTCATCTATTGTACAGTTGGACAGATTCTGCAAAAAACATACTACCCCACCTAGGGGACCAGCCATACCCATTTGCTCAGGACTTTTTCAGTTTTAAAACTGAAAATCTCACATTCAGGGAAACCCAGGACCAACTTAACCATTAAACAGAAAAAGCAGTGCCTAAGGCCTATGATACTTTTGGGGGCCTACAAAAACATTCTAATTTTAATTCCTTTTAACAACAGAAGAAAAAAGTGAATGTTATAATAATGAAAGTCTGCTAAGTAAGCCAACCTGAATTATGTTTCATCTTTATACTAACAATCATAAAATATAATTTTTTAACTGTGGGGGCATGTGTGTGTGTGTCTGTGTGTGTGCCTGTGTGTGTCTGTGTGTGTCTGTATTTGTAAAAGAAGAAGCCTATGAAAGCAAAAGTGCCTAAGACTCACAAAGTCGTAATGCAGCCCTGAGTTCACTTTGGCTTCCCCAGACGTACTCTGCATATTTTTCTGTGAAATCCATGTCTCTATCTCCCTATAGACTTGACCAGACATTTCTCTTATTCATCTTTTTGTCTCCAGCTCCTGGCTTAGGGTCAACCACACTCTAAGCACCCAATGCCTATTTATTGATTGAATAAATGAGTTAACTGATGGCCTCATTCAGCCGATTGCCTGTTATAATAACATAGGGGACATCAGCTGCTCTTGGCCTCAATTTCTACATCTGTAAAATAAACACATTGGAATAGAAGAACTCTCAGGTTCTTATAGGACACTTGATGTCATGTATTCCTGATACCAGGTCATGGGACTTTCTTAATGTCACTGGAAAATGTCATTAACAATGAAAGAATCACTTGTAGACTCTTGGAGTCATTGTTGTATTTTTTTCTCCTCCTTATTTTTCTTGTAGATCCTTACTGGAAGCCAGCATGTCCAACTTTACCTCGCAAAAAATTTCTTCCACAGGAAATGGTAATGTAGATAATATTTTCCTTACTCAGAAAACTTAAAAATCTGAGAAAAACAACGCATAGCTCTTAATTCTTTTATATAGATATGGAACGCTTAGAAGCAACAGTCTAACTTAATTAGCATTGGTCAATGTAAGGCTTAGAGAAAAAGTAGGAGTGCTATAACTTTTACTCATGTAATTGCAATGCACAGATTTTTTTTTTTTAATCAATAAAAATGTTCTTTTGTGTTTGGCACACTCTGTGCTTCTGACTCCCCTGAGGTTAAAGAATTCAGTTACGGGGCACCTGGATGGCTCAGTGGGTTGAGCCTCTGCCTTCAGCTCAGGCCATGGTGTCAGGGTCCTGGGATTGAGCCCAGAATTAGGCTCTTATCTCGGCAGGGAGCCTTCTTCCCTCTCTTCCTCTGCCTGCCTCTCTGCCTACTTGTGATCTCTCTCACTCTGTCAAGTGAATAAATAAAATCTTAAAAAAAAAAAAAAGAATTCAGTTACTTATAATCAAAAGCACCAGGACTTCTTAACTATCATTTACTAGGTACACTGTAAAGCAGTCCTGTGTGTACTTTTTTTTCTTTGTATGTACTTGTGAAGCATATATATTTTTTGTGAATGAAATGGCCAACCGACCAAACCATGGCTTTGTTTATCTCACACCTGTGGTTCTATATTCCCGGGTGCAGCACAGGACCTCATGAGCTGCCCTGGCAGTTTCGCTTGGCACCTGAGCAGTTTTATATGTTATCTCTGATGCTGGGGTGTGACATTTGTTCTCTCGTACCAGAGCATCATATTTTGAAACAGTGCTGAACTTGTTAGCCTAGGAGGTGAATGATGGCCAATCAGATGTGCCTCTCAAGACACCCAGGTTAACAAACTCACACTTGACTCCATACAATTGCATCTCTCAGGTTTTTGTCATTTTTCTGTTTATAGATATGAAGAGTACCTCTCAGGGGACAACACTGAGGCAACAGGGTTTTCATGACGTGAACAAAAGAAGGACTTTCTTACAGGACAACAGCTGGATAAAGAAACGTCCGGAAGAAGAGAAGTAAGAGAGTGTGGAGAGTGGGGATGGGTAGACAAGTAGAGCTGTTCTCTAGCTGGGAAGCTAGTGGCCATCTGGAAAGCAGGTGCTTTCCTTAAAACACTTTGTTGCATAGCCTAATGTTTGGTTTAATAGGCATACATTGGCTTTCAGATTTTCAAGAATATTTCTACCATTTTTATGATTTACATAACAAAGAGCATGTGAGTCATTAGGGAGAAAAAGCAGAGTTTCATTGTTACAACTAGCATGGGTGTTTGTGTCTATTTGACAAATTGAAAAGAACATGACTTTCCAGTTTCCCAACAGGTAATATTTAATCCATGGCAGGGAGCCTCCTCATGTATATTCATCATGTCAGTTGAAATAAACAAATAATAGTATATTCCTAGTTTACAAATTTAATAATAATTTATCTAAAATTCCTATATGTGCAAGTGAAATCAATACATTCTCAACTCATTTTAGTCCCAGTGGTCATATATCTCTAGATATTGGGTGGGTGCTAAATGCGGTATTACTTTGCAAGGGAAAACATTTACCATCAAGAATGTTTTGGGGCGCCTGGGTGGCTCAGTGGGTTAAAGCCTCTGCCTTCGGCTCAGGTCATGATCCCAGGGTCCTGGGATCGAGCCCCGCATCGGGCTCTCTGCTCAGCAGGGAGCCTGCTTCCTCCCCTCTCTCTCTCTGCCTGCCTCTCTGCCTACTTGTGATCTATGTCTGTCAAATAAAGAAATAAAATCTTTAAAAAAAAAAAAAAAAAAAAAAAAAGAATGTTTTGTCTGTTTTGAGCATTGCTTCTACTAACTCAGTGTTATAGATCTGAAAACAATTACAGGCATATTGTTTCATTGTCAGCATAGATTTACAATAAACATTTGTCTAGCCCAGATATATTTATTATAAATCACACATATACATATGCATATGTTTTAAGATGCCCTCTTACATATAGGTACATACTTTACATAAAAAGCATCTTTAAATCTCACAAATCACACAAGGTAGGTATTATTACGTCCTCTATTTTATAGAAGAGGAATCTGAGGCTCAGAAGAGTTAAGTAATTTGTCCAATCCACACAGCTGTTAAGTGATGGAGTTGAGATTTTTAACATGACCAATTGTCTTTCTGTTACACCAGTGGTTCTCATTGAAGGGCAGTTTTATCCCCAGGGGATGTTTGGTAAGAGCTGGAGACATTTCCAGTTATCAAAATTAGGGAGTACTCCTGACATCTCATGGGTAGAGGCCATGGATGCCACTAAACATCCCCCAATGCGCAGGGCATTCCCCACAACACAAAATTGTCAGGCCCATAGTGTCCTACTGCTAAAGTTGAGAAGCTCAACATTACAGGATACTTACTCTAAACTTTCTACTAAACTGCCCCATATATGGTTATCTGAGGAACATACTTGTGACTGTTAAATGAAGATGTCTATTAATTCCTGTCACTAAATCTTATTATTTTAAGGGAATACAGGGGTATTTAGAGACTCACATTGGCTTTTGGAGTTGACATTCTTGGACAACAACCATTTCCTTTAGTAATACGCATTTACTACTTCTGTCAAAGCCTACTACAGCACTTCTATTTTTCCATAGTGGTGGAGTGATGTCAAATGTGAATCATAAATTCTGTGTTGCAAATATTTGCACAGATGTGTGAGGATAGAGATGTCTAAGACAAATTATAATTGGTAGGAATGATGGTTTTATGCCAAGCATGCCTCATTTATAAAGGCCCAGGGAAGACAAGTTGGATGATATGGCAGCTGCTGAATGAAGGGAAAATGGGCTCTGATGCTTTCCCCACTCCTACTGGCCCAGGTCTGGGCTGTGTGTTACAATTTTTCTTCGGGTCAGAATGTGTCCCGTGTCTGCTACTCTCTCACAAGTTTAGGGAATGGATACCAAGAGAGATGGAAACGTTCTCTTGGGATTTTTGAGGGTGTAAATTTGCTGGAATTGTTTCAGTTTCACTGTTCATCTTTCTTTTTAATTATCTACCACAGTTTCTTGTATAGCTTTATTACAAATAGTTCCAGAGTGTTGAGTAACATTAGGGGAGCAGAACCAGGAGTAATGTCGTATTTCAGGTTTGGTTGGGTTAACATGAAAAAGGTTCAGGTACTTGGTTCAAGGCCAAAAGCTCTACTACATGTTTTGACATTTCCTAAATTTGCCTGTACTTTCAGGTCTGCTGTACAAAGTAAGAAAGGGTTTGGGATTTTATGTATGAAGGTCTATGTACGTAGTAAGGGTTATATATAAAGGCTTAACTAGAAGAAAAAGCAAAGGTTTGAAATAGATCTGGGTCCTACATCCATGCCTTTACTTACTAACCTTTTGGTCTTAAGAAAACCACAAAATCTCTGATCAGTTTTTTCTTCTGTGAATTGGGTATGACAGGGTCTTCTTTGCCTAATTCATTGGATTATTTTAAGGACCAAACAGTTCTCATGGTTCAAATGGGCCAAATCTCCTGTGAATGATCAGCCTTCTTAACCATAAATATTGGTACTTATTTTCCTGCTTTTTGTCAAGGGAAACTATGAGGTCCATCAGATGAAAATGTATAGGTATAAAGGACTTGATTAAATTTAAGACATGTTTGTGAAATCTTTTGCCTTCCTGCAGAAACTGACTCTTATAATGTACACAAAGTTGATGTCCACATACATGTTCCCACACTCCAATTAAAAAAAAAAAACCCACTCATCCCATTGTTGAATCATATGGAAATCTCATGGGATATATGAGAATAATGATCATTTATACTGACAAACTTGTTTCTTTTCACCATGCTCTTTCAAGGGGAGACTGGTAAAAACAAATGTATGGTTGTGTTCTTATGCCTGAAATAAAATGAATTAACCTTGCTCTAAATAGTGAGCTCTTTGCTGTCTCCCTTATTTAATGTGTACCAAATACTGTGGTAACTCTCCATGTGACTTAGTTTTGTTCTTTCTTTACAGAGATGAAAATTATGGTAGGGTGGTGCTCAACCGACATAACTCCCATGATGCCTTGGACAGGTGGGTGTTTCAGACAAGTTACATCATTCGCAGAAACACAAAGACAATAGTTTTGAGAGAAGACTTGTTCAAGACAAGCTGAATATTTGTGGCTAGCCTCAGGCTTTCCCTGGCATTCTGGAAGTCTCTGTGATATCATTAGAGCAAAGTCTGTGCTTCTCCAACTCCATGCTTCCAGAACCACAGCTTGCGGGTATAGAATAACCAATCCATGGAGATAGCCCTCTGGATGGGAAAAAGAAAGGGCTTCCACAGAAATGTGACCAGATAAGCTATCTCAGAATCTTAGGAAAAGGAACTTTAAAATACAGATGTAACAGTCCCCGAGCTCACTTGCTTTATGGACAGTATACTTCTTTTGAGAAACTCCCAGGTTTGTGGAAAACCATTAAATGATACTGAGTGGCAAAATTAGTAGAAAATTTTAGACAAAACTCCTAATCATAATAGTGCGAATAATCTAAGATTGATCAAATAAGTAGATAATACTCTTGTTAAAACACATTTATGCTCACACACATGCAAGCAACCACACCCATCAGAAGATCCTGAGTATTTTTCAGACACAAGTTTTACTCAGTCTAGTAGCCTGTGTCTGTCTGTCACCAAACTGTATTTAGTAGAGGAGTGTGATTGTCTTTCATGGCATAGACTTTATAAGTAGACACCTTGAGTATTTTAGAAACTTTTATTTATGTATTTTTCTAAACCCTTTTAAACTTCTTTGTAATTTTGACCCCTTCTAAGGGTACCAAGCTTAGAGCCCTCTACACAAAGTATCTGTTTGGTTTTCTGGTTCCCAGGCTTAGTTCATCTGACTCATTGTTCTGTGACTACCTTTGCCCTCTCCTTAGTCTTCATGATTTTGAAGATTACAGCCTTGTTCTCAGATAGCCTCATCTCACCAAAGCGAGTCTGATCATTTCAGTCCAGCTACCAGTGAAAATTACTCCCTCCATTTTATTGGCCAACTCCCCTCCATATATACTGGCTAATGCAGTACCTTAAACTTTTATCTTTAGTAACAAAAAGTGTGTGAGCCCAGAATGTTTTCCCCATAACCCATAGATAGAGTCTCAAAACACACTTTCCTAGAAGGGTAGTGCAGGTGATTTTTCTCCTTGTACTTGGTCAAATGGATGCCCGCTTAGCCCTTTTCTGCCCTTTCACATAGCCTGTACCCACTTTGGTGGACATGTCATCCCATTTTGGAGCATCTGCCATAGTACTAGGTACTGGGAATACAAAGATGCATAAAATACCACCCTTGTCCTTAGGGAGCCCTTACATGCTGGAAAAATATGGATCCATAGACTACAAGACTAAAATTTACCACGGAGGTGCTATTGTAGAAGTGTGTGACAGGGCCATGGGAGAAGAGATGAGAGAGCCTAACTCTGCCTGAATTAATCAGAGAGGGCACCCAGAAAGCGGTCTTTGGTGTTGGCACTGCTGTTTGAAGGATGAGGAGGGGTTTCTGAGTCGGGAAGTGCTGCTGGTGGCATGAAGCAAGAGAGAAGTGCTTCCAGCAGAAGTAGCAATGTGTGCAAAAAGCTCCATGTGAGCAGAGACTGAAAAGACTAAAGGGAAGGGAAGATAAACAATATATCCTCCTCACCTTAGGTAACAGCTTTACAGTAGGCATGAATGAAGAACTTCCGCTGTGTCCTCCTGCCAGACTGTTTAAATCTGTCAGACAAGCCTGGTAGCACAAATACTTGGAGAGAGGCCTCCTGTGAGCAGACACGGGCCTGAGGACTGGGAATAAAACAAAGTCCCTGCTTCCATAGAACCTACATCCTAGCTGAAGGTGGAAGAGGGGGAGACTGAAAATAAATAAACAATATAATGTGCTATGTGGCCATAAGTTCGAGGAAGAATAAAGTCGGCTAATGAGACATGAAGTGATGCTGTCTGAGAAGGAGCTGTTTGACCGAAGGGAGTCAGATGGCCCTGCAGTGCCTGTTTGCATTCATGCCTTCAACACAATGATGGGCTAGACCTGGATTTCACTCTGAGGTTCCTTTAAAACTTAGGGAATCACATTAGGCAATTTTCTTTCCTTTTCTCTTGCATCAACAGACACTGTTCCCTCTGCTCTCGTTTGAAAATGTTCACAGCTATTTATCCTCCAAGGCCCAGCTCAATCTGCACTTTACCCATGAAGCTCTCTTTGATTCTCTTACCTAGAAATAAATGTTCTCGCCATAGAACTTGCTTGCACTTTCCCTGAACTTCTTTTATGACACTGGCCACTGTCTGCCCTTGGGTGTACATATCTAATTTGTCTCTCTAGTTCTGTGTCAGTCAAGTCCATAATTTTTTACTCTTGGCTTCCTTGTAGTCATCAGCTACAGTAAATTGTATATTGTTTACCTTCAAGTATTTGCTTAATAAAAATACACTCTATCAAGTTAAAAATTAAATTCTAAGTGCATGTGCTGTTTTAGTGCTTTTCTAGATTCTGTATCTTTGATCTGTCAGCTTCAAATGAAGCTTTGAAATGCAAACCGAGTAAATCATGGTATAATTCATCAAAGAGCTTGCTTTTCTTGTATTACAGGGTTATATAAGGCGTTAAACAACCTGTTTTTGTTGATTGATCAGTCTGATCAAGATATTCCCATTTGCTTTGATGATCTTGATTCCTGCTATTGAACCTCCTATCCTGTCTTCCCTTCTTTTCTTGTCTTCTTTTCTGTCCCCTTTGTTCTGCTTACCTGTCTTTCTCAATCTCCTTGCCTTCTGTCTCTCTTCTCCCTACTTCTCCTTATCTCCCCTTTCTTCTCCTCTCCTCCCTCTACATCTCTCCTTTCTCTCTTCTCATACTCTCTTCTCTTCATTTCTTTCTAGCTTTTCCAGTTCCCTTCTTTTCCTTTCTTTCTCCCTTCAGTCAGCAAGTTTTATTTTCTTCCCAACCCTGTCCACGGTGCTGAACTTTAAATAAAGCTATTTGTATTCAGCCTGTTGAGCTGGCTTACGGTACTACTAGAATTCTGCAAACAAAACATAGCTGATTTTTAAGGAATTGAGTTCTTATGATGTAAAAGCCAACAGTATTGCTTACAGTACATATTAGTTATTAATCATTTTGCATGTCGTGTTGTGTGTTTTGCCTTTCCTTATCCCTAATTTGAATATGTTACATTGTAGTTAGAAATAATTGGACCTAGAGAAGAATTCCTTTACTAGCATGGGGAGTTGGGTTTGCCATAATTTATTCTATCCAGGTCAAAACCTTGGAAGATTTAGATACTCTGAATCTGTCTTTCCTTTGCGACATGTACACCTCCTACTTAAATAGGCCAAAATTTTACCAAAAGCGTGATAGATTTTATAAATGTTTTTTGTAATTTATTTGATCTTTCTGTAATTGCTTTTTGCTACAGGAAAGCAAATGAGAGAGATGAGCCAAAAGCTACAATTAGTCGGTACAGATCTGATGACACTTTAGACAGGTAAGGTGTTGTTGAACCAGAATGCAAAATGTCTATGAAATCCCATTTTTTATCACCCATGAGGTATTTAAATATTTCCCAAAGTAAGTTTTGAACCATGATATCTTATCCCTAGGACAGAAGGGCTATTTGGATTGAATTATCATCTCAAAATTCACAAAATCTTCACTCAACATGCTATTTTCTTAAAATCTTGCTGACAGTATATTGATAAGAACAATTCTGAAGAAACTGATTTGAGTATAAGCAGGATGGACACTACATGGAATCTGTTCAGTTTAAAAGGAGAATCTAATTATTTTCGTGAATATGAGTAGTCAGCTCTTGTTTTAACTTTCCATCCCACTGGTAGAAAAACAGCTGTTTCTGTTTTTATAGAGACTATAAATTTTAATAATCAAGTAGCTTTGATCCACTGTAGTATAAAGGCTCCGTAGTAAGTGAGACTACTCTTGTAGGTGACACTAGAGTCACCAGATGGTCTATAGAATGGGTCCATTATGTTGTGCCTATTGTTAGTTCCTTCCTACACAGAGGAAAAAGGCTCATCTTTATGGAGAATATTGAGAAACATCTATTTTTTTTAAAAAAGTAGGCTCCATACCCAGTGTGGAGCCTGGTGCAGGGCTTGAACTCAACAGAGATCAAGACCTGAGCCAAAATCTAGAGTTAGACACTTAATTGACTGAGCCACCCAGGTTCCCTGAGAAATATCTATTTAGACTGAAGGAGTGTAAATGCTACAAATCACATTTTTATCTTATATTTGGTGGAGATACTCAGTAAGCATATATAAAGTGCAAAGTTAACATTTTTAGTTGAAGTCTAGATAATGGTCACCTGAGGCTATTGACAGTTTAGGTCACTCCCTGTAGCTAAAGATATGCTGCTATTCTAGACAAAAATACCACCTGCTGCATTTTAAGCACACAAGCTGAAATTTATGGTATCTAATATATTCTATATTCAGCATTTATTGGCATTAATTCATGTAGGAAATGTACATACTTCTATACCATTCATAGGTTTCCAAGCCAGTCTCCCTTAATAGAGGATAATCCACACTGGTATTCCTAAGGAGTTAACTTCTGTCTTATAATAGCCTCAAAAAAACAAAACAAAACAAAACAAAAAACCCGAGTTTGTAGAAGTATCTGTACAAGATCTCATCTCTACAGAAATGAGTGGAGAGAGGAGTCAAAATAACTGTCCATTCATGTTGGCCTTGTGGGCTGTCCTGTTGCACCATTAATTGAAGACAGAAACCCTTTTTCTAGGGATGAATCTGAAAGTAAGATAATTATGCCTCAAGAAAGGTAAATATGTGGGAGACCTAAGCCTTTGTAGGCTGTGTCTCTGAAGGTCTACATTGGGCCAGTCAGGACAGAGCCCTGGAACGTTAACAATGAACTAGACCAGACCTCGCAGGCTAACAAGATGAGTCATTCTCAGCCTCAGCTGCAAATTAGAATTACTAAGAGAGCTTTAAACTTTGCAGATAACTTGGTCCCACCACCTTTTGCCCTCAAAATTCTAATTTAATTAATCTGAGGTGGGACTTGGGCATTTTTAAAGCTTATGAAGTGATTCCATCATGCAGCCAGAATTCAGAACCACCAATCTGGCCCAAATCCTTCATTTTATACCCTAGAAAATGAGGCCAGAGATGACTTGCTTTATTTACACAGAGGTTTAGTGGTGTGTTTGGTCAGTTCATTTCCAAGGCAGTCCTGAGTCCCAGCAGTATGCTACATCTTTCTAAGGGTGGAAATAGATGTGAGGGAAGGAACTCAGGAATCAGTAAAGAAAGGCAAGTCCTATCAGTAGTCAGACTTTTCATAATGCTGGCCACTCCAAATGTGAGATAGGAAATAATTTTAGGAGGAAGATGACCAAATATATTCGGTATACAGGTGTGTATGTATTTCAATAATGCATTTATTTTATTTTTATTTTTATTTTTTTAAGATTTTATTTTTAAGTAATCTCTGCCCAATGTGAGGCTTGAACCCACAACCTCAAGATCAAGAGTGGCATGCTCCACCATGGTGACCCATAATAATGCATTTATTTTTAAATGAATTTGAGGAAAGTACTGACTTTATATTTGGAATTCTCTTTTTAAAAATATATATGTAAGTAAAAGCATGAGATGTTCTAAAGGAATATGGGTAAATACTAATATATGTAGCATGCAGTAAGGTCCAAATCCTCAAGGTGGTCTAATGACTATTCGGATAACCTAGGTTGTGGTGCCCTCTAGTGTTCCGTTGTGGAAGTGTAACTTTTCCTTTGGTACTTTTGATCACACTGCTAAATGGCTATATTTGAGTATTTCCTGTCTCCAAGATTGACACTTATCAAAACAACCTATTTCATATCACAAGTTGGCAGAAACTTAACTTTCAAGAGAAATACAAAGAATCTCCCTAAGTAATAAGAAATTGACGTATGTATTGGAATGGTGTGTTAGAGCTCTCTCCATTGTTACTCATAGACTGACCCCCCAGTGGCGTAGAAGAGATAGTGCAGGTGAAGAATAGCGCAGGAAGACATTTTGACCTAATACAAGAGTGTTAGAGCAATCACTCTACAGAATCAGATGTATGACACTGAACCCTCCTGGAAAGACTTTTATTCCAGAGATACCCTACTTCTTAGTTGGGTGGTCAAGAGAAAGTCACTCACCTTCTCCGAGTCTCCATTTTTTCATCTTTAAAATGAAAATAATTACACCTCCCTTGTAAGGATATTTTAAAGAGTAGAGGAAAATGTATACAAGAAACAGCAAAGAGTAGGTGGCTGATTTTATTATTATATCCAGTATTGCCAACATAGGCTTATACTGAAGAATTTTTATTAACTTTGTTTAATTTTAACATCAGAACTTGCCTTGATATACACCTTGAGAATGTTTAATATTTAGGTTTTGTTTGTTTTAGACAGATTGTTGTTTTCAGTGAACCAGAGTAGCAATTTCCTAAGATTATTTTTAACTCATGTTAGAGTCTCATAGACAGCTATAAAGTATAAGTAGAGTTTCCAAGGAACATTTAAGATTTAAGATTTAGAGTCATCTGACCTCTTAAAGTACTCACAGTGATTTACTGCAGAGCCCTTTAAATATAACCATCTCAGAGGCTCAGTAGCAGTTAGTGCCAGGGATACAGTTACAATCCTTGGCCTGATGATCACTTTGGACATGAATTTTTTATACATGAATTCTAGGAGCATGTACAAGTTAATGCCTGGATTTTGAATGGTTTGTTGAGTATATGGAGTTCTGGAAGATTTCAATCTCCCTTCCTTTTTGCATTTAAGAGTTCATCAGTTTGTGGCATTATGTACTATAAACAAAAATTTGTTTGGAGTTGATGCATAACATTTTAATGTATTAGCATTATTTATCCAATATTTTAGTCACACATATCAAGATGACATTAGGAATTGAAATCATTTTAAACTTATGACAGTTAAGTCACATTTTTCCCACATTAATTTTGTTTTGTTTTGTTTTGTTTTTTTGAGTGAGGAAAAGTTAGTTCCCATCTTTCCAGGAATAGTTTATGTAAAGCCATGTACTAAAGTCTATGGTAAAATTGACAATTTAGAGAAAGTTATAGTAGACACATAGTATTGGATCAACAGAAAAGTTTTGCTGACATTTTGTTTTCCTGAACCTAATTTTGCTACATCCTAGTGTTGTGCAAGTCTGCAGAATGCTGCAGGGGATAGTCCTATGACTTAGGAAGAACCTTCCTATCTGATATGAGGGAAGGAAGGGAAGGAGGCTCTGCAGTCATGAGAGCCCACCATTGGCATGGAGACCACAGGGTTCCTAATTTGTCTTTTCCGACACAAGGGACAAATCACCTTTTCCAGATATGACCTCCTTGAGGAGACCTGAGATCTGAGGGATTAAAACCTCTGATGGCCATTAGAGGCTATTAACTAAATGTGTTAGTCAAAATAAACTAATTCACCAGGGTAGAGTAACTCTTTTAACAAGTTCCTTCTCTTGCCCCCAAATCTATTGTGGTTTAGCACAGTAGAAGATTACTGTTCACTCTCTTCAGGGTCCAGTGTGGTAGGCTGGAGGATAGGGGATGTCTCAACTCCCTGAAGTGACTCAGGGACCTAAGTTCATGTTTTGATGCAGCCATCTTCAACCCATGTACAACAAAACCATAGTAGGAAGAGGAAGAAAGAACAAGGAGGATTACACAAGAGGTTTTATGATGGGTCTGGAAGTAGCAAACAACATTTCTGTCCACATTCTTTAGTCTAGAATTTAACCACATGGTCCCAAGTTAATTGCAATGAAGAATGGGAAATGTCATCTTCCTGCGTGCTCAGAAGGAAAAGAAAATTAGTTTGGCAGACATATAGCATTGCCTATGCCACAAAATATCTAAAAAAAAAAAAAAAATACTTGTCTTTCATTGATACCTTTGCCAGACTTGGGAAGTACCATCATTGACTGGATATACAGTTGACAGTACAGCGTTTAGGGGTGCTGACCCCTATGCAATCAAAAATTGACATATAATTTTTGACTCCCCAAAACTTAACTACTATAACCCACTATTGACTGGAAGCCTTATCAATAACATAAACAGATTTGTATGTTATACATATATAAATTCTTATAGTAAAGTAAATGTTATTAAGAAAATCATAAAGAAGAAAATATATTTACAATACCATAGTGTATTTGTCAAAAAAATCTGCATGTAAGTGAACCTGAGCAGTTCAAATCCATTTGGTTCAAGGGTCAACTATATTATTAAATAGTAATGAAAATAAAATAGTGGGTTAAATGATCCATGAATCAGAGAGTCTAGCAGAAAGCATAAACCTTAAAAATTCCAAAATGTATCAAAATAGCCTCATAAATCGATTTTGTCTTAAGTAGATTTTTTTCAAATTGCAAAATATTCTAAAATATAACACCTGAAAACAAATCTCTTTACCAACAAAAGGTTTTATTGTGGAGTTATTCTTTCATGACAGTGGTATGAAAGGACTTTAATGATCTAAATGTTCATCCAAACTTGTGTCTTGTTTCTTTATAAAGGATCTCAGACAGAAATGATGCCACTAAAACATATAAGGCCAATACCTTGGATAACCGACTAACCAATAGGTACCGGTATCTATTGACTTTGGGAAAGACCCAAGTACAATAATTTTCTAAGCATTACTTATTTACTTACAATTCTTCTGTCTACTTGATTATCTTTCTGTAAATTATTATTTTCTAGTTTTTAAACATAAAAATTCTGGAGTATATACCTTTATTCTTCTTCATGGTTAGAGAAATAGAAAATGTTTGTTGCCTTGCTTAATTTTAATTTTTTAAATTTTTGTTGCCTTGCTTAATTTTAATTTTTTTAAAGATTTCATTCACTTATTTATCAGAGAGTATCCAATCAGGGGGAGCAGCAGGTGGAAAGCAAGTTCCCTGCTGAGGAACTAGCCCAATGCAGGACTCTATCCCAGGACTCTGGGATCATGACCTGAGCTGAAGAAAGACGTTTAACCAACTGAGCCACCCAGGCGCCCCTGTTGCTTTGCTTAAATATTGAGAGAGTTCATTGCTTCAGGTCATCATTCTTACCGCATTCATGTTTTTGTTTTAAATGAACCTGGTGGCAAGAGTATGAAATAATGTAAATGCCAATTTTACATTCTTTTTTGCTAAAGAAAATTACTGAACTCAATAAATAAAAACATTGGGCTTAAATGACACTGAATTTTCTGAAATAAAATGATTTCCTTTAGAACCTAGTACAAGACAAAAAGATCATAAAATCACCTTATCAAATTTATTCAAATAGTGATGCTTTTTTTTCTCTTTCTTTCAAATAATGTCTCCCTTTAAATAGAAACTCTTAATTCATGGACAATTGCAAATTGACGCAAGTATTCATTCTTCATTGCTGCTCAAACTTTTGGTTTTCTTGTATTTTTCCCCAGAAACATGTCCACGTTTAGATCACCAGAAGCAGCAAAGACGTATGTATTTTTCTGATGGAAGTTAAATTTTAAGAATAAAGTGTATTTGTTTGTATGCGTTGAAGACAAACCAGGGTATATGTCCCTCAGGCCAAAGTTTCATTATAATAAAGCCACATTCCTGTTGCTTAAGCAGAGTTTAGTTGAAATAAGAAAATGGTGCACGAACCTTTAAATATTTACCATATGGGTTTTTAAAAGACTTTATTTATTTATTTGACAGACAGAGATCACAAGTAGTCAGAAAGGCAGGCAGAGAGGAGGAAGCACGTTCCCCACCGAGCAGAGAGCCCGATGTGGGGCTCGATCCCAGGACCCCGGGACCATGACCCGAGCCAAAGGCAGAGGCTTAAACCCACTGAGCCACCCAGGCACCCCATACCATCTGGATTTTAACAGAAAAAGTTTACCAATCTCTGGTTTTTTTTTATGTATAATTTTAAAAAAATTTTTATAAACATATAATGTATTATTAGCCCCAGGGGGGGTCTGTGAATCGCCAGGTGTGCACACTTCACAGCACTCACTATAGCACATACTCTCCCCAATGTCCATAACCCCACCACCCTCTCCCTACCTGTCTCCCCCGTACCAACCTCTGTTTTAACCAAACATCTCAACCAAAGTCATTATTTTCTTCTTTTCTTTTTTTGTCTTATTTTTCCCTTTTTTCTTTTTATTTATTTTTTCTTTCTCCAAATTTTTATTTAACTTCTAGTTAGTTAGGATACAGTGTAATATTGGTTTCAGGAGTAGAATTCAGTGATTTGTCACTTACATACAACACCCAGTGCTCATTGTAACAAATGCTCTCCTTAATGCCCATCACTCATTTGTTCTTTAATATTTTTCTCCCACAGATCTTTATTTTTCCCCATTCTTATGGCCACAAACTTTCTTCCCCTACATTTCCCTTGTCTTTCAAAACACCCATCACATTACAATTCAACTAAGTCATGAAATCATATGTTTGTTAGCAATCGATTTAGGTGAAGTACATTTTCTTGGAAATGTACTACCGGTGATTATAAACAGCCAAATTAGGTGGATTTTTTAAAACAGAATTGGCTTTTAAATTTTTATTTACAAATAAAGTAATTTTCACCTTGGACCACACCTCTCGGTCATTGAAACAGGCCTGGGTTACTTCCTTTTTTTTTTTTTGAGGTCTATGTGTATTAATAAATGCTAAATAGAGATTTAAAATGGTGTGATTTTTAAATGTTATCTTAAACAATTTAATGCTATTAATTGCAAAAAAGATGCAATATAATTCTGTTAATCACAGTATATACAGGATTTTATTTATATATGATATGAATCCGGAGCATAGCAGAATTCATTGGTCTGGATTTCAGACACACAAGGTCATAAATGAATGGTTTCACTCAGTTTCTTCAGTTCTGGTTACTTAGATGAAGGCCAGAAGATTTATAAAATGACTAAACTAAGGAAGAACTTGTTTTATGTTCTTCTTTTGTCCTTTGAAACATTTTATGGTGGGTAAAGAGAAGGTGGGAATATGAGTAGATGATAAGATCTTTCAAAGGTGGGACAGCATAAAAAAGTTTCAAGAATGTGATTTGTGGTTGTGATTGAACAGGCAACCTAGAGTTTCATTCAGTGCCAACACTGCCAGCACCCCGGCTCCCACCGCTGTGACAACTCCTGTAAAGAAAAAGAGGTACGATGGGCTGGTTGCATCTGCTTCTTGCTGATGTTCTATACAGGATTGTCCTTTATCAATTTCTGAACCAAACCATCCATCAAGATGCCTTGTGGCATTCAGAAGTTGGTCTCTTGTCCCTGTTCCCTCCTCCCTTTCCAGGGATCCAGTTCCACTGGATTCTGGTGTCCTCAAACTTTGTTCCTTTTCCTCCTCTTTTCCATTTCAAACATGCAATCTTGGGGCATCTGGGTGGCTCAGTGGGTTAAGCGTCTGACTCTTGATTTTGGCTCAGGTCATGATCTCAGGGTTGTGAGATCCACCCCAGGTGGGAGCTCTGTGCTCGCTCATTGCAGAGTCTGCTTATGGATTCTCTCTCCCTCTTCTTCTGCCCCTCCCCCTGATCACACTCTAAATAAAAGAATAAATATGATCTTAAACAAACAAACAAACAAATATGTGGTCTTTTCTCCAGGTCCCTTGGGGTCTTGAATATCTAGGTAATGCTTTTGATGACAGAGTTCAGCAAAGGATAAGCTACTTCAGGCAACACCTTTAGTAGAGTCCTACTGCAGGAAATGCCTTACCCTGAAATAATTATGACTGTGGGATGGCCAAATGTTGCCATGCTCCTGAAATCTGCCTGCATCGCTGGGGTCTCCTCTGCTCTGCAGATTAGATTGGCCCTCCTTCCAAGTACAGAGTCAAAGGCCACATCTTGAGACTTCTATTTATGTAGTAGGCACAGAGAAGCAGCTAGACCTGTGGTGGCAGAATATTCTTCATGAGACAGAATGTGATATTCAAAGCAATTTTTGCTTGTTGGAGAGAACACAGTGCTAGTGAATCATGATCAGATGGAAAACAAGCATTCACAAACCTCAGTGTTTTTAAAATGTTTTTATTTTTGTTGCCTGCACCTAGAACTGTGCCTAGTTTGGGTAGGCGCCAAAGTTTGTTGAATGACTGGCTGATTGCCAAAACACTCCTGCAGTCAGAATTCTGGCTGTGTCTGCGGAGTCTCAGGAAATGTGATCACCTTTCTCACTTGGACCCAGATTTCACATCTCCTATCCACTGCAAGAATCTTTCCTCTGACAGATTAGGCATAATTCAGGATCACTGAAGCCAGCAATAATTCTCTACTTTTATGATATATGTTGGACTAGTTCTTGTGAGTAGCATTGATGACTTACATTGAGTTGAAATCTACTTTGATTTATGCCCATCTCTTCTTAGGCACCTGTGGTGCCTCAGAGAACAGACCTGCTTCAAGAATTTAAAGCCAGCTCTCCTATCCTCCTTATCCTAGCCTTTCCCTCTCTGGGCTTTCCTCTGACATGTCACTCTCCTCTACATATCTTCATTTTTGGTCCATATGTAAATCTTTCTGACAGAGCCCTAAGCTATCTCTATCAATTAAAATTAAGTCCCAGTAATGTGAAGACATCTTTCTAATTGGATATATATGTGATTGTATATATGCATATATGTACATACATATGTATACATAATTGAAGTTAGCATTAGTGGGGTGTTCACTTATGTTTTCAATACTCTTACTTTTAGATTTTTTTTAAATCACACAGCTTTTTAAAAACTATGTAAAATAGAGCATATGACTGGTTTTGATTATAAAATGTTTCAGATATGCAGAAAATAGAAAAAAGAGGTATACTGATGATAAACACCCATGAACCCACTAGCTACATTTAACAAATACTATTTCCCAGATTCTCTTCATATTTCTCTTTAAGGAAATCTCCACATTTTAGTGTCAAGAAAATGGGGGAAAGGAGCTTACTTGGGGAGCGGAAAACCTAGATCGTGGTATAGTCATTTCCTTTTAAGTTTATGAAATAGTTTTCATTTTATTTCCAAGACCTGTAGAAAAGTCATCTCAGTGCCTTTTAAGTGTCAAATTATTTTCAGCTTTTCCTGGTGGACATGTGGGTGGGATCAAGTATTCAAGTACCACGTTTATAACTGATGTCATTTCCCAACAGACAGTCCTGGTTTCCACCTCCTCCTCCAGGTTCCACCCCAAGCACGGGAACAACCAGAAGGTAAGGGAAAGGTGTCAGATGCAATTGCTATGTAACTTAATGGAAGAATGCATTGGGTATTGACAGTGTATAATTGAGGGAGCTTTGGAATAAATTGGAAGAGATCTTGTAAATTCTGACCGCTGAACAAGACAGTGCTGGGTGGAAGTGAGGTCAGGCTAGACCAGTGCCTCTGGTAGGAAATCTGATGAGGTGTGAGGAGTCGGTGGTTGTATGAGTTTACTAAGGGCTTCCATAACAAAATCCTGTACACTGGGAAGGGGACGGTAGTTAACAAAAATGTTTCTCACAGTTCCAAAGGCTAGAAGTCCAAGATCAATGTGTTGGCAGGGTTGGTTCCCTCTGAGGACTGGGAGGGAGAATCTGTTTCACACTTTCTGCTGGTTTCTGGTGGTTTCCAGGCACCCTTTGGCATCCCTCAGTCTGTCTAAGCATCATCCAGATCTCTCCCTTCATCCTGACATGATGTTCTCCCTGAGCGCGTGTCTGTTTCCACATTTGCTCTTCTTAAGAGGACACCAGTCGTATTGGATATGTAGCCTATCGTCCTCTAACATATCTAATTACATCTGTAATGACCCTCTTTCCAAGTAGGGTCACATCTGAGGCCCTGTGGGTTAGGGCTTCAACACATGAATTTTTGGGGCGCACAGTTCAACCCACAAGTGGCAGAAGAGAGAATGGAATGAAGCAGCAGGCAGGGCTCCACTGTGGGCTCCCGGTACACCAACGGCTTCCAGGCAGCCATGAACCCAGACAACTAGATGGGGATGTGAGTTGCAAGCTCTTTGTAAACTTTAAGAGATAAATGGGTGTTTTCTACTTTTATTTTTTGGTTGTTGAGATCAATAATTATAACTAAAATTATAGACTATGTGGAGGGTACTTTGTTCTACAAAGTCCATGCTAAGAATGTCAACAAGCATTTGATTTCATACGTGATTATTGTATGCCAGATACTTTTCTAATATCTTGGCATGTATCAGAGAGCAAAACATGGAGCCTGCCCTCTGATCTTCAGAGAAGCAGACATATGTGGAGAACTCCTATATTCTATCACTAACACACAAAGAAAAATAAGTCTCTGATTTGGTTTTGCTTTAGGGTATCCAATATTGTTTTTATGTCTTCAACCCCCAGAATATATTTAGTGAACATTTTCATGTTCCAGTGGGACTTATTTTCCCAACGCAACCATTGGAAAAAGAATTATTAAACAGTATGCTTATTTAGCATTAGATTGTTTTATTTCCTAAAATTGGCATCTGTTGTGTAGGCTTTTGATGTCTCCTTTATTTCCAAATAATAGATATATTTGGAAACCAGTGTCCTTTATTACAATTTAGGTTGGTTCTATAAGGATGTCAATAAACTTTTTCACACATGTTGCACCTGTATATATTTATATATATTATATATTAGTTTTACATGTATAATTATTAAACATGTTGAACAATTGCAACTTAGAATTGTATCTCCCTTCTATTAAAATATTTTCTTTTTAAACCTCTTCATCTACAGGTGACTTCCAATTATATGAACTGCCAAGCATGGATTATGTTTCTAGTTTAAAACCTTCTTTCCCCTCAGGCAGTGTTTCGGTATGTCTCTATGAGTGACACCTTTCATGGAGCTACCTGAGTGGGGAAGATAATAACTAGGAGTTTTGCTAGTTACTGTTGTTTCCTGAGTATTTTAAGATCCATCCAATTTTGTCTTGGTAGATGATAACTGGTACTTGGGAATATTTATTACTTATTTCTAAAATCTTATGTTCATCTTCTATTTATTTTTTTGATATTAATGTAAATTGTCATTATAATAAGCAACTGGTTGTATAACTGTGCAAGAACACAGAAGGATTATTCATGAGTTCATAGCTCATGCTTTCAATGCCCATTGAGCTTGTGGATCTCTGTTTGCACAGAACTGGTAGTGCTTGGCTATATGCCCTTACAATTTAAGCATTGCTGGATATAATTTACGTGGAAGATAAAACGAGTCACAGTGCTCCTATTTCTGGTTCCTGGATCAGATCCATAGCACCAAAACTAAAGGAAAGAGATTATTGGAGTAGGTTGATCAGTTTAGATATCCTTTCCTTTTTTAGAGGCACAGATTATTAATATAATGGCTAAACTGAAAGACTCCTCTTTGAGGATCCAAGCTAATGTCATGCCAGGCTTTCAGGGAAAGGAGGGAATAATAACAATATAGCAATGCCTTTGATTTCTAAAGTGCTTTTCTTTGGAAGAGCTCAGAGTACAGCTTCTGTTTCTCACCTTTAATGCCAGTGCATTCCTAGGGCTGAAAAAGAGCCTTTTTAGTGAAACCTGAAAAAAATAGAAGCAATTATTAAATGATAAAAAGAACCAAAGACTTGAAAAAGAGATCTTTGTCCCCAGAAGAACACAAAGAAAATGAAAATAGGTCAAAAAAGTGAAAATGGAGGACTATGATTTTTTAATATTAGCGAATAGCTCGATGCTAAGCATATTTCCCTCATCCTTCACTTACACATTGGTCCCCTTTTCTTTTTTCCCATTCTCATGTCTCCTGCAAGAGAATCTCCCCTTACTACTGCCACTCTTGCTCTCCTTCCTTTCTTCATTTTGTGAACCTTCATTTCTCCCATCACCGGATCGTTCCCAGAGATTTCATTTTCTCTCACATACCCCTGTCTGTGCTGCACATTTGAAATGACCACCAGACTTCCCAGCCATTGTTGGAGTGAGTCCTTTT
This sequence comes from Martes martes, assembly GCF_963455335.1. NCBI lineage: Eukaryota > Metazoa > Chordata > Mammalia > Carnivora > Mustelidae > Martes > Martes martes. The sequence goes on along the minus strand of NC_137890.1, from coordinate 29,695,683 downwards.
CTTCAACTTTTCTCCTCCTTGACCTCTCCATGGCCTTTGACACCATGGATCACACCATCCCTCACTTGTTCCTTTCTTATAGAATATGGAAAAGCCGAACTTAGTTGTGTTTGGGTTGAGAACTTGTGTGGACGTCATATTTGGATTAAAATCTGTTACAGGCATGATGTAAGTGGCCTTACAAATTGTCTCAAGCTCTTTTACCAGCAGAGGAACCCATGCTATCATAGCTTTATCTGTATTTACATGTATATGTATACTTATACCTATGACTACATAGGACTGTGTTTACATCTATGTGTCTTTCTGTATCTATACCTGTAACTATATCTACATCTAATTCTGGGTACAATTAACATAAGGCTGGTGAGTTCAACTAGAGTTTAAATGAGAATTCTAAAATAACCATATATTATAGCTAAAGAAAAAAAGCAATTTCTTAAAACAAGTATCCTTTTATGTATGATATACATTAGTCTTATGATGAGAGGTTGAGATCTGGGTGATCAAACAGAATTTTGGAGTTACGCATTAAATATCTTTGAAAGCCTCTTGCCTTTTTTTTTTTTTAATAAAACAAGGTTAAAGAGAGAAGCTGTGATTCATGATAACAAGGCATATAGCATTTAAAGTTTGAAACTCAAATAAAACCTTTTCTTGGTTTCTCGGGCAGCTCCTTGGTCGTTGGGATGGAAATATTTTCTGACCTCCTCTTCCTTTTCTTGCTGAAAAGGGAAAAATCTAGCATCATATTTGAAAGACCTCCTATGTCAACAAGGTTATTTCTTCTGAAATATTCTTATCAAATGCCCCAGAACTTATAATTTCTTTTCATTTTAATTAAGACTGAATCAAGTTTTAACTTTTATAATTGCTGTTCCTTGTTACTGTCATCAGTCTTTCCTCCTACCTCTGTGATCAAATCCTTGCTTCACTGGTTTCCCTCCCTTCTATATTCAAACCCCTTTCATCTTAAAAAATAGCTTCTTAGAAATTGATATCCTAGGGGGGTCTGGGTGGTTCAGTTGACAGTGTCAGACTCTTGATTTTGGCTGGGGTCATGATCTCAGAGTTGTGAGATCCAGCCTTGGGTAGGCTCTGCACTGAGTTTGAAGCCTGCGTAACATTCTCGCTCTTGCTCTCCCTCTGCCCCCCTCCTCCCCATGCACAAGTACTCTCTCTCTCTCAGAAAAAAAAAAAAAAAAAAAGAATAGCCGCTCCTGGGTAGCTCAACTGTTTAAGCATCTGACTCCTGATCCTGAGCTCAAGTCCTGAGTTCAAGCCCCACCTTGGGTTACCGGTTGGTCACAGAGCCTACTTAAAAATAATTATAATAATAATAATAGCCGAATTACACAAATCAATTCGACTGGCACCTTATCTCTCCACTGCAACCGAAGTTTTCAGAAAAGTTGATGATACTTGCCATCTTTATTCTCTGGTTCCCACCACCATAAATTCATAGAAGCAGCTCCCCTCAATGTCACAAATGACCTTGCTGATAAATTCTCGTTGACATTTCGGTCCCTGCGATTACTTGACCCTTCAAAGAGCATTACTGGCTATTTGTGCCTTTAGGAAATCTCTCTCCTTGTCTTTTGAGAAACCCCCTACTCTGCCCTCCAAACATACTCCTGGGTTTCCTTCCTCTAACCATTCTTTCTCAGTCTCCTTTACCACCTCATTATCCTATACCAGCCATTGATTGTTCATGCTCCTAAAGCTTCAAAGTTCCTCCCCTCTTCTCATTCTGTATTCTGACCCTCCACAGGTTATCCATGCCCAGGACCTCAATGACCACATGTGTGCTCTTGACTCCACTTATAGCCACTCCACACCTCTTTTCTGAGTGACTTTGGACAGCTAACTATTTGTTCAACATCTTCCCTTATATTTCTCAAAAGTCTTGTAAACCTCACATGTTAGAATGAAATTCCTAATTTTCTACGCTAACCTGGTGCTCTGTCTCAACTAATAATACCATCTTTCAGCCCATTGGCCCTTGAAAACTTAAAGTTATTTTTTACACTTTTTTCCCTTAATCACCAATATCCAATCCATTTTGTGAATCCTATCAATTTATCTGCAAGATACCTCTTGAATCCATATGCCTCCATCCATTTCTATTATCATATCTTTTCTGGACTACAGTAGTAGCTACCTAGGTGTTCTCCCCTCATCCATCCTGATACCCACTCCCTTAATCTATTCTCTACACAGCTGCCCGAGCGATATTTATGCAAGGATAATTGGAACATATCACCCTCCTAAATAAAAATAAGACTTTTCATTTTTCTTAGAATAAAGACCCAAATCTTTAGCACTGACTACTGCCCTTACCTGGCTTCTATCCCTCATAACTCCCCTTTGCTCTCTGTTCTGGTCACATAATCTGTTTTAAATGCACCATATCCCACCTTCTCTAGAATCTCAGCATATAAGTTCCTTTCTGCTTAGAATCCTGTCTTTCCCCCCATTTGGAGGCACTTACATTCTTGTGGCCATGTTTTCATCTGTCTTCTCTTCAAAATATCATTTCTGTCTGTTCTATCCTCTCTGCTTCATTATCACTATCACTCAGGTATAGAAGATGGCAGCTTTCCCCCTTGATTTGTCCACATACCACCTGCATAAGATTTCAATAAAGACGTGGGATGGCAAAAGTGCCAGTAATACATTGTAGAAGCCCAGCCCAAACAAGGTCAACTGTAATGTTAGAAATTCCTGTTTGGTAGTTCTTTGGTCACACCTGTTATGGGTTATTTCTTCTTGGCTGAGATTTCTCTGCAGGCCTGATCTTGTCGCTGTTTTGCTCAACAGCCCCTCACTCCTTCTTTCCTCCATCTTTCTTTTTCTCTCCCCCTACCCTCTTCTTCTCCTCTCCCCTCTTCCTTCCACCCCTCAAATTTCCATTAATTATTTATGCGGGCAGTTCAGTTCTCTCTTTGCTGTGCCAGGCTCTTCTCAGAGAATCTCATCCCCATAACCAAACATGATGATATATTCTCTCTTTGGGAAACATTGTATGCTACTTTTAAAAATAAAATTATTTTCTTATTGTCACAATAATATAAACATCCAGTCACCCACACTTAAAACATCAAAACTGTCATTGACCTATCTCCTTTTTCTTTTTCAATAGTCACTGTAGTGAAGGTGAGGGACTTGGGTGCCATTCAAGAAAAAGGATATGACCGCGGGGGGGGGGGGGTAGTTGCATACTCTGAGCCTTATTTGAATGGCACTTTGATAGATTTGTCTGGGGAGAGAGTCACTGCCACATAAGACTTTCCTAAAGCTACTGCACAGGGGCCACCACCCAGAAGGGGAAGATGGCAAGGGAACTCGTGAACGAAAGGAAGATTCATAGAGGGGGGCTTTCATATCTAGATGATGCCACTCAGCAGAATGGAAGGCAGTCCTGGGTAGAGAACTCTGACAGGCAGCAGCAGTTTGAGGTCTTTTATAGTTCCCAAAGTTGCATAGCGTGGACACAGAAGAAATCACAACACAAGATCAGCTGTGGAATCATGAGAAAAGCATCAACATTATCTGGGAACTCTGATGTTGTAAAGGAAGTTTCTAACAGGATTCAGGGAAGAGGTCCTGAAAGAGGTGTGGCATTTGGGGGGAAGAGAGGAATTACATAATACACAGGGTGATTTTAAGCCCAGTGATGCCACCAATCAGTATAGGAATAAACAGGAGTAGAATGGGGAATACACAGTTGGTTTTAAGAGGCTGAGCTTTGATTTGAACAGGTAGGGTCTATTTGTGGAGGTGACTACCAAACAGTGGGAGAAGGGGGAGGTGCTCAGGCAAGACATTTGTGCCACAGACCCAGGTTTGGAAATGATACCAGAGATTTAAATATGGTGTTTTCAGAAATGGAGAAAATATTAAATGAGAAGAGAATGAAAGTTGAACCTTGATGTGTGTCTACACATCAGGTGGTGAAGGAGGAACCAGAAAACAAGACTCTTACGATTGCATGGTAAAGGTGAAGTATAATATGAGATCGGTAGCAGGGAGGCAGAGTGAGTGGATGCTGTCTACATCCCAAACCAGCCCAACTTTCAAAGTCTAGTATGAATCTCACTTCCACCACAGCTTTCTCTCAGTCCAAGGGGTTATTTTCGTCATCTGAACTCAAAAAGCTTATTCTCTACAATCCTCACTTGGCAATTAGTTGCCCATTACCTTAGAACATTACTTATTTTCATGGTATACTCATTAACTAGATGGCATCATCATATAATTCTATGAATCATCCATACAATTTTATCCATAGTAATTTGTTAATAAGTACATATTAATATCAATTTATCAATGAATTGTAGAGCGAGTCCTTGAGGGTATAATAAACACAAAGATTGCAATAGCCACAAAATATGTGGAGACACGGAGGGGGAGCCAATAGAGTTTGTGTCTGAGGTGCAGTAGGATAGGCAGGAGTAAGACAAGTACAGAACAAGTGGGGGATGGAGCCGTTCCAAGAAGAAAGGATTGCAGGACAAAGGTTCTAATGCCAGAGAGTGTGTGGGGTGTGTGTGTGTGTGTGTGTGTGTACATGTGCATGCATGTGTGCACACATGCACACACACCCATGTATCTGTTCACGTGTGTGAAACTATGGTACTTCCATTCAAGAGGCATTATCTGCATTCATTTTCTATCAGTTATATTTAGTGGTAGCAGGAAATCTAGTAATTGAAAATTCAATGTCATATGGAAAAATGTCTAGATATCCATTTGTAGATATTCTGTGATAAGTTTAAGTATCTTTTCTGAATATCATATTTCTTTTTTAAGAGTTAGTGGTTTGCTGTTATGTGATTTGAGCTCTGAGTGTATGCTAGAGATTATAAAATATATAATGGAAAGTGCAAATGTCATCACTATGGGTAATTGTTTGGTAAGAGCCAGTGAAGTCTGCCTTTCCCACTTCTTTTGCTTTAGGATGTGTCAGAAAGCTTGACGCAAAACTAATTGTCACCAATCATTTGGATATGTCTTCAGTTTTCAAGTTCCTAAACTTTTCCTCATTTTTGAGTCCTTCAAAAGAGTGATTGCATTTGCCAAGCTTGTGCTGGGGCATGGATAATAGGTGCCATTCATGAGAAATATTCAATCACAGCACAATGAAATGTGGACACAGAATTTCTAGGAAGTTGATGTTGAAGTTGCTTCTGATTCCAGAACCGACCATTAAATGTATTCTCTTTATGATACATTTAAGGGCTTCTATGTTTTAAAGTGACTTTAGAGATTCAGTGGTTAAATGGCATGTGGAGCTCATTTAAGAAACTCACTGAAGCTGACTTAAAGTAGTTGCTTAACAGACAATATGAATGTTTATGATGTTACCCATTATGGTGATTCAAGACCAGCAATTAAGGCACTGCGAGCACCATCACTACCAAAACACCAATGTGTTTTTTTTCTGGAATCATTTCCAAAGATAGAGAATAAAACACATAGCTTCTGATAAAGTTAAAATAGTGGAAACTCACCTAACAAATTTGTCTAGGAAATTACCATATATTTAAAGACTTGCTATGTACTTTTATAATTTCTCATTCATATTTGTTTCAATCTCTTCTTCTTCAGTGGTTTCCACTTTCAGTTAGCTGGTTGGTGGAGTTGAAGGAGGAAAGAAAATCCTGATTGAGATGTGAGTTGCCATGGCAACTTTGTACTAGTTATATTTTTCTGTCTGTAACTATAAATGGTAAAATGTAACCTTTCTAATTATACTGCTACATTTTTAACTCTATTGGTACCAAACACTCTGCAAAGTTTGTTGTCATGGTATTAAATCAATATATTTTATTTTTATCTCAACCAAATTCTTATATTAACTGGAATTTGTTTCATAAAAATTAAGATTCTAAGACCGTTAGTAAAATGTCAAAGTACAGTGAATTTAAAATATTATCTGAATGCCTAGAAATACCCATTGTAGAAACACCTAGATGGCTCTCAGTTAAGCGTCCTGACTCTTGATTTTGGTTCAGGTCATGATTTCAGGATCGTGAGATCCAGCCCCTCCTTGGCTCCAGGCTAGAAGTGAAGACTTCCTAGGTTTCTCTGTCTCCCTCTGCCCCATTCCCCTCCTGCTCACACGCACGTATACTCAAGTATTCTCTCTGTCTGAAAGAAAGAAAGAAAGAAAGAGAGGAAAGAAAAGAAATACCCATTCTAGACATTCAAAATAATTAAAACATTAACCTGAAATAAGGTTTTGAAAAGCTTTATTTTTGAATAGTGTTATTTGAATAGAATGAGGAGAAAGCTAATTCAAAATGTGTCAGTGAAGGGCTTAACCTTTAGCATTGAGTTAGTTGCTTTTTTTCAGTCCTATGAGGTCAACATAGTTTCTGGTTTCATAACACTGGCTTTAAGTAACTCATACATTCAAACAACAACCAACAGAGTCATCCTTGCTTTCCCCCAGTCCAGATTCCACCAGCCCTGGTCCCTTGGAGCCCCTGTTGCTTCTCCTGCTGCTGGGGGAACCCCTCAAAGTATGATGAAGTGGGGGATATTCGGGTTCAGAAGCAGAGGCAAGGAAGAAGCTGTGAGAATCAGGATACCGAGGGACAAGCACCCTGCCAAGTTACAGCTCCCTCTGCCCCAACCATAAAAAGCAAACAGTTTGATTTTTAAAAAAAAAATTATTTCACCCTTTAGTAGTATTGTTTGAAGGTCTGTCAACTAGAGATTATAAATCTCACTTCAGAGAAAAGCATGAAAATTCTAAGAGGTTAAAGGGGCTGTTTCTGGTCATCCAAACCTTAGTGTTAATGACCTAAATCATGTTTCTTTCCTGTTAGAACTGGGCAGAATTGGGACACGCTGAAGTATGGTGGCTTGAATTTCATGAACTGGGCATGGCTTTAGAGCAAGAAGACAGGGCATCCTGGGTATGGTGCAGTGTGCGTGACAGGAGCATACTGTGATGTAGGAACTGGGCTTCCAAGAGCCTAGGAGGTGGGCAGTAGGAAAAGTGGGTGAGGGGTGTGAGGACCCCATTTTACTTAGGACTGTCTGCACATGTGGTGGCACTTCTTTGTCTTCTGATCTTTCTTCTTCCTCTGTCAGGAATATACAGAATATTAAATACATGGAGTCCCACAGTATATGTAGCCTTTTTGATCTTGTTTCTCTCACTTAGCATAATGCATGTGGAATTCATCCATGCAGTTGTATGCATCAGCTGCTTATTCCTTTTCATTGCTGAGTATTATATAGAGCTATGCAGTTATTTATCCATTCACCTGGTAAAGGACATTTGGGTTGTTTTGGGGGGGCTTCAAATGTTCTCATACAGGTTTTAGTGCATAGATGTTTCTTGGCATGATCATTTCTCTTGAATAAATGCCTACAAGTGGGATTGCTCAGTCATATGGTAAGCATATGTTTAACTTTATAGGAAACTGCCAGCTTGAAAAGTGGCTGTACCATTTTGCACCCCACCAGCAATGCATGAGATTTCAAGTTGTCTCACTTGTTTAATATCACTTAGTATTGTCAGCTTTTTTTTATTAAAATATAATGTATTATTTGCTTCAGGGGTACAGTCTATGAACCATCATTCTTACACAATTCACAGCACTAACCATAGCACGTACCCTCCCCAATGTCCATAACCCTCCTACCTCCTACCAGCAACCCTCAGTTTCTTTCCTGAGATTAAGTCTTTTATGGTTTGTCTCCCTCCTGATCCCATCTTGTTTCATTTTTTCCCTTCCTTCCTCCCATGACCCCCCCCAACCCTGCCTCTCAAATTCTTCATATCAGAGAGATCATATGACAACTGTGTTTCTCAGACTGACTTATTTCGCTTAGCATAATACCCTCTAGTTCCATCCACGTTGTTGCAAATGGCAAGATTTCAGGTTTTTTGATGGCTGCATAAGTATTGTCAGCTTTTAAAAGAATTATTTTAGCTATTCTAATAGGTGTGTAGTGTAGCTCATCCTAGTTTTAAATTGGATTTCCCTAGAGACTAACAATGTCAAGCATCTTCTCACATGCTACTTATCATTTGTACATCTTCTCTGGTGAAGTATCTGTTCAAATCATTGGCCTATTTTATTCACTTGGTAGTTTGTTTACTTACTGTTGACTTTTGAGTTTTAAAAAGATTATATACTGCTTTCAAGTCCTTTGTCAGGTATGTGACTTGCAAATATTTTTCTCCCAATGTGGCTTATATTTTCATTCTCTCAATAATGTATTTTCCAGAGCAAAAGTTTTTAATTTAATGAGGTCCAACTTATCAAATTATTATTTTTTTAATGAATTGTACTGCTGGTGTCATATCTGAGAACCCTCTCCCTAACCCATGTTACAAAGATTTTTCTTCTAAAAATTTTATACTTGTATGTTTTATATATGTTTACGATTTTTTCCTTCACCTGATAATAATTGGGCTGTTCTTTTTTTATGTCTTTGAGAAAATATCGAAGGACCAAAAGTTTCTATGAATTCAGCAATATTTAAAATTTTGTGACACTTTATGTCTATTTACCGGAAAATATTGACATATTTTCTTATAAAGCTGAGATGAGTTATGCTAATTGAAATTGTATTAACCACAATTGGATCTACATACATTTGAGAAGTGCAGTATATAAATATGAAGGTGCTTAGTCTACAGCAAGTGCTCGGGGCTCTGTGAGCTGAAGATGCCTTGCAAAAACCCTGCTTTCCCACAATCACGTGGGACAGATCAGGACCTATCTTCTCCTTTAATAAAGAAGCAGAGGTTGAGAGAATCAGCTGTCTTACTAGGGTCAAACTGAGTTAGTGGCAAAGCTAGTCTACAAGCTAGGTCTCTGGAATTTAAGTCCAGTACATGCTCTATTGCTGGATTATGGTTTATTGAAATGGCCCCTGGCCACCAGGAAATGAGACTTCATTGCAGTAATCATTCTTTTGAACATATGCCGCACATTCAATAAGCCCTTGGGAGCAGGGACTGCCCCTTTTCTAGTTTTTAAATTTTGTTCTGTGTTGCTATGTGTCCTAACATTATACCTGGGGCATCTGTGGCATAAACGGTCATTAACAATGCCGTCCTTGGGCAAGGAAGCAGTGCAGGACAATCTATCATTATTAGATTTTCACTGGGAATATCGAAAAGAGTATTGGTTTAATGCAGTACATTATAGAGAAGCACATGAAATTCAACATTAGAAAAACTAAGTTGAAACCCTGGCTGAGTTACTTACTAGCACCATGATGCAAGGAAAATTACTCAACCTTTTTGACTCATTAGGAAAAAACCATACTCCAGGGGATAGATGTATGATTGGACTAAAATAATGTTTGTGAGAGCTTGGAAAAGTTAGCATGGCACTAAAACTCAAAAAAAAAAAAAATAAGTTCCATCTCCTTTGTCCTTGTTAAAAATTCTGTGTGTGGGAAACAAAGACTAAGCATAATGGAAAGTAAAAACAAAACTCAGAGTTAAATATTACAGTCATTTATTCTTGTTTCAAACCTGGGTATGTGCTGCAGTAATGAAATGCTCTTCACATAGGCAGACAAACAGAAGTCACAGAGCCAGCCATGTTGTGCAAAAAAGCCATAATGGAAAGAAGTGATCTTTGTAGCAGCATGTGAAAGTGAAGTAACATAAACTGCTTCACAGGGTTATTTCTATTAGTTCTGGCCTTTGGGCTATTATCTACAAATTTTCCCATTTCTTGTGAAAGCTGTCTTTTTATTCCTGGAAGTTATTCTTAACAATAATAGCCACTAATGTGGTGGTGTCAACCCTGCAAAGGGTCTTGGGGGCTTGAGGGAAAGACAGAGGGTAGAGCCAAGGGTCAACTTATCCAAGCTTAAACATTGCATCTCAAAGCGGTATTCAAACAGGATCATTCCACATCCATGTCTCTTGTTTGCTTCTCTTCAAAACATTCCGGGCCACAGCTTCCTGCCTCGCTCTTGCATTTTAATCCCCCTGCTTGGCATCCCATCAAGCTCCTGGCATGGCATGAATGACTTCTCTCATTGCCCCTAAGGGTTTGGGTTCTGTCATCTGTGGCTGTCATTGCAGAGATGCAAATGAAAGCTCCTTTGAGGTGAACGGAAGTCAATGTGGCATTGCCTAGCCCTGGCCCAGCGGGGGTCTGAATGCAGCACCCTCGGAAATAAATGTGTTCCTCTGCTTCTCTTGGCCTTCACAACTGCTTGCCCACCTTTTCTTTCTGGGTCATCCCCAAACCATATCTGCACTGTGTCCCCAGATCTACTTCTCTCCCCGTGTCTGTTTCCTGGATATACCCAGTCAATGTTTACCCACCTCTCTGAGGGCTTAGCCATTGTAACATGGAAGAAATGTAGCTTTTTATCAATGTGATTCTGGCATAAGCGAAGTTTGGCACCATCCTCTTTCTCCTTTTTGCAATCCTCCTTTCCATCGTTTTACCTCTCTCCTGTCTGTTCACAGATATCCAGTGTCCTGTGCAGATTTACTAGCCGGGACTGACCACCTTCTTACCCCTTTCCTCTGCCCCTGGAAGAAAAGCCTATAATCAGCTAATCCACCCAGATACACAAAAGACACATTATCACTTGTGATATCCCATTATTCCCAACGCAGGGATATTTTTTGAGAAGAGGAGATAATGGTAGTTCAAATAAAATAATATCTAATTGTAAAATCTAGTGCTAAACCAGAACAGGGAACTATTTTTATATAAATTGTTTTTGCTAAATTTGAACAGATTTTAGAAGTTTCAAGCCCCTCTTCACTACTCATTTCCTTCCTCACCAAATAGAAATCCAGTCAATCACTCCCTCTTTCAACACCACCTTTATTTTAATTTTTATTTGTTTTTTTTAATTTCTTTTCAGTGTTCCAGAATTCATTGTTTATGCACCACACCCAGTGCTCCATGCAATACGTGCCCTCCTTAATACCCACCACCAGGCTCACCCAACCCCTCCACCCCCCTCCCCTCCAAAACCCTCAGATTGTTTCTCAGAGTCCACAGTCTCTCATGGTTCATCTCCCCCTCCAACACCACCTTTACTGGGCACCAAAATCATACACAATCCTAGTACTTGGGATATAACTATCCTTCTAGGAACTTTCAGCCCAGTATAGAGACAGAAAATTATTTGTAATCCAAACCAGTGAGATATAGGCCATAAAGAGGATGTACTATGGGGAGACATAAGGATATATCCAGCACAGCTTTGGTACCACCAGACTCAGTAATGTCCAAGCCAAGTCTGAAGGCCAAGAAGGAAGTATCCAGGGGAAAGGGAGAAGCATGTAGGCCAGAGAGCAGAGAGCACATGGTGGTGGGGTGGTTAGGAGTATAAGCGTTTTGGCAGTTAAGTATTGGGTTCACATGGGGTAACAACAACCACAGCACAACACATAGAGTGAGCACTTAGTGTGAGCCAGGAAGAGCTTAAATGCTCTGTAGGCCCTTTTCTGGACTTCAGTGCCACTGTCCACCCAAGAGCCAGGAGACCCACCATGCTCTGCGCTCTGCTGCTCCACTCCGTCACCCAGACAATCATTCCTATGCTCTGCTGAGAAAGATTTAGAACTAATTGCATCATGTCCTCCATCCCTATGGCTACGGATTCCCCAGGAGAAGCCAGTCTGATCATTGCTTGTCACCAGGACTAGCCCCACAGAGCTCTGTCCATCACGGAGCCTGACCTGACCTAACAGTAGCCTAACCACTCAAACCTTCCATAGTACTACCCTCGATGTGTCCGCTATTCTCATCACAACTGGCTGCTCTGCAGTCTCATCTTTGGCTCAGTGGCACTCTGCTCTGTTGGGCTCTCCCAGAGGACTCTGCTTCCATAGGATCCAGAGGAAGAGGAGAGGTCTTGTTTGCTCCTCTTTGCTACTGCTTGTCATTTTTAGCTTTCTCCTCCCTAGAACTGCTCCATCTTCTTGAAATCGTGGCATCAGGAGCTTCCCTTGCTCATTGCAGTCATCTGTAGGTCTCAGAGTCACTCACCCACACTCTTTGAAGATGCTGGCACCAGGCTCATTGTCTGTCTCACATGTGTCTCCTGTCATAATGCTTGGTGATTTCCAAATCCATGTGGAGGATCCTTCCCCACCTTGACTTCTCGCTTTCTTGATCTTCTCTCCAATAATCTTGTCCTTTGCCCTACCTTAGCCACCCATAGATCTTGCCCTTCTGAATAACCATACAAATTTCAAAATCTTCCCATTCTGCTTCTACTTTCTATCTACTCCATTCAGCTCATTCTCACCAGTCCTCTGATTCCAGAAGTTTCTCATCCTTGTCCCCACCAACCACCAATCCACTGACTTTTCACATTCCCTCTCCCCTCATATCTTTTGTTCCCTCCATGTCCATCTCAGATCCCATGGTCCTTCCTTATCATCACTTCCTCACATCCCCCTTCCCCTCCTTCACCATCATTCTCTTTGTCGCCCTCACTTGGCTGAATTATAAACTTAGTTAAATCCAACTCTCGGTTTCCTCTGTTTCTGCCCCCTAAGCTGCTGAATGTGTCAATAGAAAAACAATGGCATCTAGCTTTAATTCCATGACCATGAACCATGACCACAAACCAGTAGCTGAGCTACTGATACTGCTAGCAAGATTTGGCGGGGTTGTGGGGAAGTGGTGCTTATGGAGCCAGATTATCTACTTTGTAGAGTACCTGTATGTAGAAAGCTGCCAATAAATGTTTGTTAAATAAGAGCATGGTCTAATTTAGTCCTGACAACATTCAGCAGTCCTATGAGAAAGGTCATTACAGATGAAGAGATGAAATCAGGTTGACCCATTATCACATAGCTCTGACAGTTCAGACAGCTGGACTCCAGAGCCTATGTGTTCACTTAGCATGCGGCAGAAGCCAGAGGGGTACCTGGAGTCGAGATCACAAATGTACTTTAACTAGGTATGGAATTTAATAGGGAGCTTCTAGGGTGGTAGTGGTGGGGGTGGGGGTGGGGTGACATGACCTGGGTAAGGTACTGACTCCATCCAAATGATGGACATAATTGCCTGTCTGCAGTTCCTAGGTTATCAAATCACACTGGCTCAGAGTCTGCCTTGGCTCTTGGTTGGAAAGTTTAGGCTGACAGTATATACTTGCTTTGCTAGCAGCAAACTGGCCTGTGCTGCCAGTATTTAAGTCAGATTTAGTTAAGAGCTTCAAATCAACTTTATCTTGAGGTCTGTGAAACTGAAAACCTTTCTTGCTGTTTCCATAGCAGCCTGATGGTTGACATAATTCTTAAAGAAGATTATATGTTAATGCCCAAGAACCATTTACTATGCTCATGCGCTGCTGACCCAAAATGCCACAGCTTGAGCTAGATAGTCTAGCAAAATATTAAGCTTTTAAAAGGACACATTATATTTCAAACTATAGTGAAAGGGGATAGGGTTTCCAAAAATCTGATTAAATGAGCTTTGAAAATACCTGTAATTTAAATATTTGACTCCTCTTACGTTTAGTGTTGTATAGACTCTAGCCTTTCAGCTACCTTGTGCAAGGCGTGGGGCAGGGTGTGGAGGATGCATGAGTTATTTCCATATAGGCCATAAGTACATTCAGTTAATAGATGCTAAAATTTGCCATGTCTCCATGGTGAAATGAACTGCTGTTTTCTGTTTTAAAGGGAACCAACTGTTCACCCTCCAATACCTCCAAAGCCCAGTTCTCCTGTTTCATCTCCTAACCAGCTAAGACAGGAGAATAGGTGAGACCTGGCATTCCAGAATTTCTTGCTCAAATGAAGAAGTTAAAGAAATGAAAGCAAATGAATTGTGACCTGTTTTGTGCAAAGTGTGGGTATGTTTTGTGCACACATTCACAGAAGAAGCACTTGTAAAGCTTTTCTAATTGCCAACACAAGTGCGTATTTATGTTTGCCTTTGAATACTTATAGCCACATCCTGTCTTATGGATACACCTTCAAGATAGAAGCTGAACAGTATTCATGTCCAGAAAATGTTTATCCTCTGGTTTCTTCTAATTTATGTATGAGGAAGCATTATATAAGGAATCCCTTTCTTTCTGTCCCTGTGTATATACACACATAGATATGTATACATATATAGTATTTGACATATGTAATCTAGATAGAAACTGTGTGTGTGTGTGTGTGTACACACTTAAGTTTCCTAATAAAAGCTATATTTTCTTAAAAAAAAAAGAAAAGCTATATTTTCTGATGAAAGATGTTCTTAAAACTTTGTGTTACTGCTCAAACCCTCCTTATTTTAGAAATACTTTTAGGTAGGTTTTTAATCTTGTTTTAGCTAAGGAATTTGCAATTTATTTCAAAACTATTACAATTAAAAAAGCTCTCTGAATCAAGGGAAAAAAGACAGACTTGTTTTTTCATTTTGAATCTCTGACACTCTATAATTAATACTTAGAAACAAATTCAAAGATCTGAAAAATTTCCCGCGTGTTTCTGTTAAACTGTTTAATAATCTTGAGCTGTTTTACAAGACGTACGTCGCACATTTCCATAATCATTGTGAGATTTAAAAAATATCTCATTGAAGACTGAATACATTAGATCCACTTGATTGCCTGCCTTTGATTCTTTTGTATTTTTACATTTTGATGGTGATTTTTGTTGACAACATGAAGGAAAATTCTAGAACTATTCTTTGGGAAGAGGGTAACTTCAGCTAGGAAATGCTGACTGGGCAGCAGAACTATGTAGCATTAGGTGTTAAGCCTATTGAGTTAAAAACCGAGGTCTGAATTTCTATTCAGTGAAACTTCTCAGAATCTTTGAAATTTTGTCCTTAGGGTGAGAAGATATTACTTTTCCTTTTAATGAGCCAAGAAAATACTTCTTCATTGAATTAATGAAAAATATAGACCAAATTTATCACTTTTTATTTGTGCAATGATTATAATTATACTCTTAAAATAACTTGAGTTTTTTATCTTATATTATTTTTCCTTTTGTAGTATTGAGCAATTAAATTTTAATTTGAATAGGAATTTTTAGGGGGCCTCAAGTACATTGGCTTTAGTACTATCTAAATTCTAGTCTAAAATCAGCAACTCTAGAGTGATAATCTTGTGTAAATTTTTAAAAAAGCTAAATTTCACGGGAATTGGTCTAATCCATTTTTATTACTTTAATTTCTTTCTTCTACCAGTGATCTTAAAAATAAAATTAGGACAACTTGCATGTTTTAAACTCTGATTACTTTAATCACAGCAAGATGATTTTAATGAAAGAATATGAAAGGGAAGTGTTTCCTATGTAATTAACACATGTCCTCAGGAGGACAAAAAACAGTTGAATATAGGTTTTTGAGAACAAGCAAGAATATATAAGTAGGTCAATCAGATACTTAGGAAAATAACACATAAAAACCTCATGTCATAAATTGTGACAGAACCTAATTTCATAAACTTGTTCTATTAACTTTGTATATTAGAAACTTAAGATATTTCCCATCTTATCTGAGCAAATGCATTTTGGATCATATTCAAAAAGGATAAGTCTTTAAGAAAAAAATCTTTCATTTGATGCCTAATAACAAAAAAGAGCCTTAAGAGAGAAGTATGAAAATGCTTTATTGATGATTGGAGACTAAAATAAGATGAACATAAACACATTTAGGACAGATATTTTTAGATATATCTAGTGGTTGAAAATATATTAAAAGAGATAAGCTAAATTACAAATTACAATAGACTTCAGAATTTCAAATAAGAAATGGCTGAGTTCTAGCCAACCATAAGAGCTAAAGTGAGGTTTGTTATCTCAAGCAGTGCTATTGATCCAACACCCTGTGATCTTTTTGAACATGAGTGTTTCCTTAAAAATTTATATTTAGCAGAGAAGTGTTTTTATTACCTAACAGATATTATCTTTAACTTTGAAAATATAGGCAAATATGTCCACCTAAACCAAGTGTAAATACAGAAACCAACAGATCTGCTGAAAGAAATATAAGGTAAAATGATCTCTATTTATATCTATGTAATTGTTGAAATGATAATGTTTGTCTTATTAAAATACTTAAAAATACAAGACAATTAATAACAGACAAAATCAGTCCTCCAGCTCGCTTCAATATAGTGGGTAATTAATATTTTTATATGTACCTACAGAATTTTGTTCCTTTTATTTCTATTCTTAGCTTTACATTAAGAAAGCAACCATAATTGTCTGATTCCCAGCATTTGGGAATCAGGTCCCAAGGTCTGTGATACAGTTGTGCTGGTGTTTAAATGAATAGGTGTAAATATAGTCATTTTACTGAACTTGTTCTACAAAAGCTTTGCTAGACTTGGCTGTATAATAAGGCCATACCCAGCTCTACCCACATCATCAGAAAAAGGCTCACAAATAGTATTGATCTTTGGATAAGCTTTCCCCATAACAGTCCTGATTTATGCCCATTGTCTTACTCATCCCATCTGGTTCAGTATAGAATTTGGTTATATCCTGGTTTTATTATTTTTTTTATTTTTTAGAAAAAACCCCTATTTTTATGTTTTATTTTTAAAAAAGATTTTATTTATTTATTTGACAGAGAGATAGTGAGAGAACACAAGTAGAGCCACAGGCAGAGGTAAAGGAACAAGCAGGCTCTCTGTTGAGCAAGGACCCCTATGTGGGGCTTGATCCCAGGACCCTGGGATCATGACCTGAGCCAAAGGCAGCCGCTTAACCAACTGAACCACCCAGGTGCCCCCCAAAAAACCCTATTTTTAAAATTAGTTTTAAATAATGTTATTCTATAGGTTTATCAGTATGATAAACCAGTTTTTAATTATTATGGTAAAAATATAACATTAAATTTACCATCTTATCCATTTTGATCAATGATTTTTCAAAGTTCAAAACTTGTGTACTTTGGGGTTTTTTTTTGTTATCTCCCCTGATTCTCAGAAAAGTCTGAGTTTGAAACATACATCACATGGATACCTTACCTTTGGGGAGAATCATGTTTACCTTGTACTTAGTAACTTCAAGTACAATCACATCTCAGCATTTCCCAAGCTGTGTCCCATGTGCCCCAAGATGTCAATGCATGTTCTGTGAAAGAAGGATTTCATGGCTGACCCATTTAGGAGACACAACAAAGTACAGTTCTCTACCACAGGACTTCTTCAGAACCTTCAATGTGCTTATATACATTCTGAATCTCCAAAAGTTGGTTATATTTCCCAAATTTACTGGACTGCAAAATTCTTTCTTCATGGAACCCTATTAACCTTCTATGAGACATTGTTTGTGAAAGAGTTCTTTTTTTTTAAATTTTTATTTGTTTTTTTTTTTAATTTCTTTTCAGTGTTCCAGAATTCATTGTTTATGCACCACACCCAGTGCTCCATGCAATACGGGCCCTCCATAATATCCACCACCAGGCTCACCCAACCTCCCACCCCTCTCCCCTCCAAAACCCTCAGTTTGTTTCTCAGAGTCCACAGTCTCTCATGGTTCATCTCCTCCTCCAATTTCCCCCAACCGTCTTCTCCTCTCCATCTCCCCATGTCCTCCATGTTATTCCTTATGCTCCACAAATAAGCGAAACTATATGATAATTGACTCTCTCTCTGCTTGACTTATCTCACTCAGCATAATCTCTTCCAGTCCCATCCATGTTGATACAAAAGTTGGGTATTCATCCTTTCTGATGGAGGCATAATACTCCATAGTATATATGGACCACATCTTCCTTATCCATTCATCCGTTGAAGGTCATCTTGGTTCTTTCCACAGTTTGGCAACTATGGCCATTGCTGCTATGAGCATTGGGGTACAGATGGCCCTTCTTTTCACTACATCTGTATCTTTGGGGTAAATACCCAGTAGTGCAATTGCAGGGTCATAAGGAAGCTCTATTTTTAATTTCTTAAGGAACCTCCACACTTTTTTCCAAAGTGGCTGCACCAACTTGCATTCCCACCAACAATGTAAGAGGGCTCCCCTTTCTCCACATCCTCTCCAACACACGTTGTTTACTGTCTTGTTGATTTTGGCCATTCTAACTGTTGTAAGCTGGTATCTCAGTGTGGTTTTGATTTGAATCTCCCTGATGGCTAGTGATGATGAACATTTTTTCATGTGTCTGTTAGCCATTTGTATGTCTTCATTGGAGAAGTGTCTGTTCATGTCTTCTGCCCATTTTTTAATATGATTGTCTGTTTTGTGTGTGTTGAGTTTGAGGAGTTCTTTATAGATCCTAGATATCAGCCCTTTGTAGTGTCATTTGCGAATATCTTCTCCCATTCCGTGGGTTGCCTCTTTGTTTTGTTGACTGTTTCCTTTGCTGTGAAACACAGTTCCTAATTACAGGAACATCAATGAGAATGTTCCCAATTATTCCTCTCCATGATCACTAGGGAGATTCGTGTGGATTCAACCCCTCTGTGTCAGGTGCTTCCAAATAACCTGTAGTTTAAGATGTATTTTCCCTTTGGAAGCTTAAGAAGACAGATACTTTCACCACATGTGAGGGATGAATTAATCATCTGGATATGTTGCTTAATGCTCTTTGGCTCTGGTCAAAAAAAATGTCTGAACACACTTCTGTGTTTAGTTGAGTAGCTAACTCTGCTTTCTTTTCCATATCCTCTAAGTATAGAGCTAGAGAGAAGCCAATGTGTTTAGGAGAAACTGTAGTTATTTCAGTGAGCACTAGATGGCAGAGCCAATGCCCCGTGAAATGACTGCTGTGGGGCTTGGGGTTGGGGGGACAGGGGCGTGGGGGGGAGTGTGCACCCACATGTGCGCACACCCACACCTATAAACCCCATGAGCTGATATGATAGAACTATTTCAGTATGCAGTTAAACTCAATAATTCCTGAACACATGGACTATTGTTTTCTTTACTGAAAACATAAAAATTTCAGACAACCTCAAAGATGGCTCTACTATCATTGACTTGTGTTTCCTTTTCATCCTTTGAAGGGGTCAGGATCTCGAGAACATCATCAAAGTGGCCACTTCACTTCAGAAAACTAACAAGGGGTAAGTGCTCAGAGATTTTTGAACTTGTGTTTTTCCTTTCTTTATGTTTCAAAAAAGCTTAACCAGTACCTTTAGAAGTTCCAGATATAAACAAGATTCCCATGCTGTTTACTCTATATAATTTAAAAGAAGAAAGAATCAGTCTCTTTAGATAAGTGTCCCTGAAAAGTGGGTCAGATGGACATTTATCAATACTCTTTTTCCTCTGCTTTGTCTTTTGGTGATTATACTCATCCCCTTCACCTCAGCTGTTTGTGGTTTTGACCTTGTTCCAAGTCCTTGTCCTGTATTTATGTTGCTGGTTCAGATCTCAGCTTATTTATCTTCCCAGAACCCTCACTAGAATGTCCTAGGCCGTATTTACCTTCCTTCCCAAGTGCGCTATTTCCTAACTTCTTTCTGTTCTCTCCTTCAGCCAAGCTCACCTTTCTGGAATCATTCTTGATTCTTCCATGTCTTTCCTCTCAATGTAGTATCAGGCATATATGCATAAAACGTCTAAAATTCTCCTCCTGCCCACATGGCCTCACCCCAGTTCAAATCTGCATTGACTCCATCATAGATTATTAGACTAGCTATCCAGATTTACTTACGTTCCCTCAGTCTTTCCTCTCCTAAACCATTTTTTAAAAGATATTTATTTATTTATTTGACAGAGAGAGAGAAGATTGAGATCACAAGTAGGCAGAGCCGCAGGCAGAGAGAGAGGGGGAAGCAGGCTCCCCGCTGAGGAGAGAGCTGATGCAATGGGGGAGGGGGGTGGTGAAAGCAGAAAGCAGAGGCTTAACCCACTGAGCCACCCAGGTTCTCCTCTTAAGCCATTTTAAATTAACCATTTCCTCCCCTAAACCATCACTGCCAGAGTTTTCTTCCTGAAATTCTACTAGAACAACTGTTTCGCCGGCTCCCCATTGCCCATTTAATTACATTTAACCTTTGTTAACTTGGCTCCTTCCAACCTAACATTCCAGAGTTATTTCTGATTTTGCCTTTACATTTACCCCACATGCAATGCCAAATTAAACCACTTTCTTCCTATGGTTTCCAGATATCTTGCCTTTGTTTATGCCATTCCACCCATATGGCCATTTTTCCTAGCCTCAAGGCCACTGTGTCAATCCATTCAAGCCCTACCTATTTTTCAAGATCTGGATCAGATATCATTTCCTCTGTTGAGTCTTCTTCCCAGAATGACTCAGGGAGATGTGACTTCTGTTTCTCTAAGCTCTAATAGCTATTTATGTGTTAAAACAACTAATCATATTTGTTGTTATTTCATGGTATCTATGTAAATACTTCATCTTCTCTATCATCTCTTTAATCTCTTTGGGCAAATATTTTGTCCTATTGACCATAAGTCATTTGCAAAGTCCGACACAATGCTTTAGGCAAAGTAGGTGCTTATATAATAGATTACGGTAAAGAATAATGAACAGCAGGAAACCTAGAGTATAAACATTCCATAATTTAAATCACATTCCTACAAAAATCCTCCTCGCTCAGTGTAATACAGCAATGCTAAGTGTGATTAGGTAGTGCAGTCTCAGCCAAAAGACCTGAGAAAAGAAACAGAAGCGTCGGGGCACCCGGTTGGCTCAGTGGGTTAGAGCCTCTGCCTTTGGCTCAGGTCGTGATCCTGGGGGCCTGGGATCGAGCCCCGCATCGGGCTCTCTGCTCTGTGGAGAGCCTGCTTTCTCCTCTCTCTCTGTCTACTTGTGATCTCTGTCTGTCAAATGGATTAAAAAAAAAAAAGAAAGAAAGAAAAAAAAAGAAACAGAAGTGACAGGTAGTTCTTCTGTGTAAATGAAACTAATTGGAGCTCTGAATCCAGGAGGGGACTCCAGAAAGTATCCTGAATGTTTCATTTCTATTTTTCTTGTCTAAGAGCCTGGATCTCTTATTTTATCTATTTACACTTATTGAGGTAATATTTTATTTTTAAGAGGGATTGAACAGTTTTTTGGTGAGTGATGGGGGTGTTTGAAAGAGAGACATATGAGTGATGCTGAAGAGAAATTACGGTTTGGCACAAAGCCAACAAAAACAAGAACCACAGTTAGTTCTGTCCCTTCTGTGTAGGCACAATAAACTAATTCCACAGCAAGATGCATTCTTCACAGGGAAAGGTTACTGCTCTGACAACGGCTGGGGGAAATGTCTGTTGGATGGACACACCCAACCACCATCACTGTGGGCCATCTGTGGGGACTAGAAATAACTTTTAATCCCCTGAGCTGCTCTTGGTGATATTCCTGTGTGAAGTGGACTCCTATCTGATTAAGAACATTTAATTTACTGCACATGAGATGGTGAAATTTAATATCCGAAGCTTTCCTCGATACAAGTTCATTTTAAAAGTCCAACTTCTTAGTGAGAATATTGTCTCCATTTTGTTTAATTTACCACAGAGTGTCTTCTCATGATTTATGCCCATTCATTTGTGATAAACATGAGCAACCCCAAATTCTGATCATCACTTCACTGTGACTCATACTAGTCAGAAAGGTCTGAGACTACCATTTTACAGGATTCTTAGGTTTGCTCTTTTCCTTGAAGACATGGACAGATTCATACTCTCAGAGCTGGACAGTGGAATTTCAAGAAAGAAACAATGATGAGGCATTGTGTCAAGGGACTAGCTAGTATGTTAACCTATTTTTTGTCAGGGTCAGCAGCATTTGTATTTCAGTATTTTTTCCTCAGCCTTTGATCCTACCACCAAATATGTAACATTTCTTGAAAGGATTCACCTATGTGAATTTAACATGTTTTTAGGGTCTCTAAGCTTTTATGACAATACATTGTGCCAGACATCTTCAAAGCCCATATATGACTCAGCAACTATACCTGTCTAGCCAGAGCCAAAGTCTTGATGTCTCTAAAAGCAGTTTAAAAAATAAATATAGCAAGCATTTACTAAATGAAAATTTTAGTAGACTGGGAACTGTTTTCTATAATGGCCAAATTTAATTGAGAGTTTATGACTTGCCAGACATCATGCTATACACTTTATACTCATTAGCATATTGATTCTCTTCTCAGGTGGGTACAATTAGCATTCTTTTTGGACAGATGGAAAAATTGAGAGGGCAAGGGGTTAGGTTACTCACCCAGAGTCACCAGCTAATAAGTGGTGGATCCTGGGTTGGGATCTACGTATCCCTGACCTGAATATGTAACTACTCATAGCCTACTGGTCAGTACCAGGGATGACTCAGAACAAAGAGGAAGGAACATTGAGAAAGTGTAGAAAATGTGCAATTTAGAGCAGGAAGAAGGGAAAACTATGATGTAGGATCTAAAAACTAGACTAGCAAGGCAAGAGAAATGGGGGCAAAGGGATGACAAATGTTAAAGAGAGACAATGCTATCAGGGGCAAACAGGAACCAGAAACCCACTGAAACTGCGTTCTTGCAAGAGAGACCTGTGCTCAGATGATGCTAAGG
The DNA here is from genome assembly GCF_963455335.1 of Martes martes. Taxonomy (NCBI): domain Eukaryota; kingdom Metazoa; phylum Chordata; class Mammalia; order Carnivora; family Mustelidae; genus Martes; species Martes martes. Next base: position 29,673,240 of record NC_137890.1, on the reverse strand, counting down.
GATATTCCAGAACACAGGGGTTTAGCCTAAATAGGTTGCTCCCCAGGAAGCAACCAGAAAGTTGCAGTTCTCAAATACAGACAAAAGATCACAAATTTAGCGGACTTGGAATGAAGTTTTAAAAAAAACAGCCAGACTTACTGATGAACAGGGATTTTCCTATAGCTACTTTGTGTAGGTACATTGTATAAAGATAGAATCTATAATTAGTCAATGTGCCTATATATGTTGATTCAAATAAAAACCTGTATTAAATACTTACTGTTTAAAATATATGGTATTAACGACGGAAGAAGATCCGATGTAAAACACAGTTATAAATTTTAAGTGGGGCGTGTGTGCGTGTGTGTGTGTGTGTGTGTGTGTGTGTGAAAGAAAGAGATGTAGGAGCAGGGACATTAACATAACAGAAGTATGCAGCTGCTACATCACAAAATATAGTAGTGTTATTGCCATAAAGGAGATGCAAAAAACCCCAACAACAACAACAACAAAACAAAATGCAGCAAGGTTTCCAAAAATTTAGAGGACTGTATTCTGTTGAAGGACTGGGGACTATGTGTTAGAGATGAGGCATCTGAAGAGAGCCTTGAAGGATAAACAAGATTTTGGTGGCATGTATTGTATTCCAGGAACTCAGAAACAGTGGTTTAAGGCGGACCTGCTCTTTGACTCAGGGCTGGCTTTTACTGATACGAGATTTTGTTTGTTTGTTTGTTTATTCCCAAAGTGAAGAATTGGATAATCTCATCAAAATGAACAAAAGCTTGAATAGGTAAGATTTGAAAAAATCCATTTTTTCCTTTATTATTGAGTTGGATTTTATGGCTTCTTTTATCTTTTTAGTATTTGAGTATGAGGACTCCCATAAGTTAAAAAATAGCCTACAAGTCTTGAATAAAAAGCTTGCAGGAATTATCATCATTTCATCACTGCTATAAATGGTTATTATAATCTAAAGATACTAATATTAAAATATCTTTGATGTTCACACTCTATTTAGTAAGGCAGTTACATAGAAAACCACAGTTCTCTTCCTGAAATATTAATATATAAGTATGTGGGCAGAGTTTAGTTTGGTCACTGAATGTTCTCGGGTTTATACTTTACAAAAGCCACTTACAGTCATAGTCAAACTTTCCTCCTTAATTTTGAATCATTTGAAATTGCACACGTTAAAGATTATAATAATTGAGGTCTGTGTTGGAAGTGTGTGTAGTTTTTTCTATCTCTCTGTTACTTTGCCTACTAACGTATTAAATAGGTAAGGACCAGAGAGACACAGAAACAAGGTAAGTGTCAAACGAGCTCATTGCTCAGAGCATCCAAAGGTGTGGTGTTCATACCCTGTCCAACAACAGTGATCAACTCATTTAAATGTGCTGCTTTTCAGTTTCTTCATCTATAACGACAGAGGATCAACTTTGGCTCACATTAAAAACAAAACACTCTGTGAAATCCATACAATGCATCACGGACCTATTGGCTGTGTGTGGACCCCCAGTTTGTATTTTCTATCTTATTTTCTCCGAGGTCCACTGCAATTTAAATTTTTGTCTATGAAAATACCTATTTGAAATAAAGCAAATTTAAGAATTATTGCTCATCTTTCCCACCCAGCTTCTATTTCCTGTCTATCTATAGAAATATAAACTGGTCTATATTTCTAGAGTTACATATCTGCTGTTACCACTGATGAGGTTTTTTTTGTTCAATGCATTTAAAGAAATCAAGGTCTTGATGGTCTCTTCAGAGCAAATCCTAAGGCAGAGCAAACAGAGAAAAGGTAAGTGCATCTGTCCCTAACCTGAAAGTATGATCTCCCAGATTGCTTGCTTTATACTTTCAGACGGTTGCTGGAAGGGAGTTGTATCCTCTGGCATGGAAATGTACGAGCAGATGGAGTAGTGCTCTCAGAATTGTACATTTAGTTCAGACATAATTGCCCAAAAGGATTTCTGCTCTTCCATTCAATAAGAGTAAATGAGCAATTCATGAAGAATGTTTATTGTATCTAACCTCTCAAGATACTACCCAATTTTATTTCAATATGTAGTCTTTTATTTGAATTTCTTTGTGTTTACAGAGCCAAAAGCCTTGAAAATCTCATTTTTATGAATACTCGAACAGACAAAGACAGCAAAGGGTAAGCTGTGACTCTTACAGGCCCCTTTGATTGAGTCCTAGACTATATGCCATTTCCTATGTTTGACCTCCTGCTCAGGACAAGGGGCAGGCAGGCTGGTGGAACAGGAGATGGGTGGAAATCTTGGTAACGGGCTCTGCCTCCCACATCTATCTGGATGACCCTGGGCAAGTCACTTAACCTCTACAGACCTCTGTTCTCACCCCATAAAATGAAGAGCATGACCCAGATGATCTCCAAGTTCCCTTTTGTATTTAAAAATGAAGTAACTCTAGTTGGCTGTTACAAGTAGTGGACAATAGGATGGTTTATGAACTAATTATATTTACTCTAAGACATTTTGATGCTGGAAGCTAGTCTCCAGTTAAGTCTTTTTTTTTTTTTTTAAGATTTTATTTATTTATTTGACAGACAGAGATCACAAGTAGGCAGAGAGGCAGGCAGAGAGAGAGGAAGGAGGAAGTAGGCTCCTTGCCGAGCAGAGAGCCTGATGCAGGGCTCTATCCCAGGACCCTGAGATCAAGACCTGAGCCGAAGGCAGATGCTTTAACCCACTGAGCCACCCAGGCGCCCCTTCTTTATAATGCTCTAAGGCACTTCTCAGTTAGAATCTCTGTTGAGTCACTTTATATGTATATCTTACATATATTTGTAAATATCTCAGGGTCAAGAGTCATGCCTTTACTTATTCTATATCATAAAAAGTGTTAGTGAATGATTAGTAACTAAACTGATAGCATTTAAGAGGTTGACTTACGGGGTGCCTGGGTGGCTCAGTGGGTTAAAGCCCCTGCCTTCGGCTCAGGTCATGATCTCAGGGTCCTGGGATTGAGCCCTGCATTGGGGGGGGGTCTCTGCTCAGCAGGGAGCCTGCTTCCCCCCTCTCTCACTCTGCCTGCCTCTCTGCCTACTTGTGATCTCTTTCTGTCAAATAATAAATAAAAATCTTAAAAAAAAAAAGAGGTTGACTTACAGTTCTAGACATACTGAAGTCCTAGAAAGTTGACTTACATGACTGATTCTATTTTTTATATGGAAAGAAATAAAATTCCTGACAGTTTTATTAAAGAAAATCCCAGAAAAGGAACACCTGGGTGGCTCAGTCCGTTAAGGGTCTGCCTTTGACTCAGGTCGTGATCTTAGGGTCATGCCGTGGTTGGGCTCCTAATACAGCGGGAAGCCTGCTTCTCCTTCTGCTTGCTGCTCCCCCTGCTTGTTCTCTCTCTCTCTTTCTCTCTCTGACAGATAAATAAATAAAGTCTTAAAAAAAAAAAGAAAAAGAAAATCCCAGAATGGTAAAGAATGACAAAGTGTAAGGATTTAGAAAATCACTACCGTTTTTCCCCCAGATTGGCTGTTTACCTTGTACTTGGTTAGTCATTAGATTTGCCTTCCTAATGTGATAATTATTTCTATTGTCTTGATTATGTTTTAAAGCCATTTATCTGTGCCAGTCTGTGCCCAGAATGGTATTCTAGCTTTCCAAGTCAATCTTGGCAGATGCATTCTCAACTGTCTCTGATAACACTTAAAGTCTATGTGATCATAATGTGAAAATAATTGGCAATAATAATTTCACAGATACTGAATCCTTATTAAGGATATATTATTACAATGTCAATGTGCAAGTATTATTACAGGTAAAAATTTTTCTTCTCATGGAGAACTGATGAAATGGGAAAACAGTCAATTCTCTCTGAGTGGTTATATGAGCTTTATAGGAAAAGATGAGATTTCAGATATTTAAAAAATGAAATTGGGAAGGGTCCATCAAAGTGGTAGAAAACAGAAAAATTAGGATGAGCATCTGAAGCAAATCATTTCTGGGCTGGCAAGGAGAAAAGAGATGTGGTTTGTAATGTGTGATAAACGGGCTTTCTGTTGCAGGAATGACTGAACTCACTGACGTGGTAGAGTCAGTCTGTAGTCCCTGGTCCTTCTTCTAGCCTTCCCTCTCTGTCTTCTTTTTTATATTGAAAGAAACTAAGATGTCAATAGTCTTATCACAGTGAAATCAGAGACAGATGAAAATGACAAAGCTACACCTGGGCAATTGGGTGACTTAGAGGGATTAACTTTGATGTTCCCTAATAGCTTTAAACCATTTGCATGGAAAAGGTTTATTGTCTGTGGTCAGTTTATATAAAGCACTGGAGCCATCTTAGAGTTATTTCTACCTTCCCAAGGGTACTTCAGAACCTTGAACTTTTTGCTAAAAATGACATGCCTAAATCTCCAAAAGGTTGGGACACCTGCTCAGTTGGTTGAGCATCTGCCTTCAGCTTGGTTCATGATCTCAGTGTCCTGGAATAGAGCCCAGAGTTGGGCTCCCTGCTCAGCAGGGAGTCTGCTTCTCCCTCTCCCTCAATGCTCCTTTCTCTCATGCTCTCACTCTCTCCTCACTGTCTCTCGAGTAAATAAATAAAATCTCTTTAAAAAAATCTCCGAAGCATTTAGATTTAAAATATTGACAATCTGATTTCCACCCCTGATATGAATGATTTTCATGTTTAAAGAAGGCAGTCTAGGGACACCTGGGTGGCTCAGTGGGTTAAAGCCTCTGCCTTCAGCTCAGGTCATGATCCCAGGGTCCTGGAATCAAGCCCCGCATCGGGCTCTCTGCTCAGTGGGGAACCTGCTTCCTCCTCTCTCTGCCTGCCTCCCTGCCTACTTGTGATCTCTGTCTGTCAAATAAATAAAATCTTAAAAAAAAAAAAGAATTTAAAGAAGGCAGTCTATCAACAAATGTATTAAAGTTAGCTTCCCACCAACTGTCCCTGAAAGGACAAAGAAAGCAAAGCTACACCTGGGCAATTGGGTGACTTAGAGGGATTAACTTTGATGTTCCCTGATACCTGATACCTGAGACTGATACCTGAAGGGAACTTTTACTTTTAAAATGGTTTAATGATAAAGAAAATGTCATGTGTATTTATATCCATACACACATATCCACACAATGGAATATTACTTAGCCATAAAAAAGAATGAGATCTTGCTATTTGTGACAACATGGATGGACCTAGAGGGAGTTATTCTAAGTGAAATAAGTCAGACAGACAAATACCCTATGATTTCACTTATATATGAAACCTAAAACAAACAAACAAACAAACAAACAAACAAAGAAAAAGCAGAAATAGGCACACAAATACAGGGAACCAACTGATGGTTGCCAGAGGGGAGGGTGGTATAGGGATGGACAAAATGTGTATAGAGAAGTAGAAAACAGACTTCTAGTTATGGAATGAGTAAGTCAGAAGGATAAAAGATACACTGTAGGGAATATAGTCAATGGTATTAAAATTAAAATAGCATTATATGGTGATAGATGGTAGCTACACTTGTAGTGAACGTTGTATCACATATAGAGTTGCGGAAACACTATGTTATATACTTGCAACTAATGTGACTATTGTGTGTCAACTCTATTTCAAAGATTTTATTTATTTGACAGAGAGAGAGAACACAAGAAAAGGGAGTGGCAGGCAGAGGGAGAGGGAAAGACAGACTCCCCGCTGAGTGAGGAGTCCAATGTGGGGCTCATTCCAGAACTCTGGGATCATGACCTGAGCCAAAGGCAGATGCTTAACCAGCTGAGCCACCCATGTGCCCCTCCACTCTATTTCAATTAAAAACATTAAATTTACTAGGGCACCTGGGTGGCTCAGTTGGTTGAGTGTGGGACTCTTGGTTTCAGCTCATGTCATGATCTCAGGTTCATTAGATAGAGCCCCACATTGGATCCCACGCTTAGCAAGGAGTCTGCTTTAGATTCCCTCCCTTTCACTCTGCCCTTCCCCCCACTTGTGCATACGCACGCTCTCTCGCCCTCTCAAATAAATACATAGTTCTTAAAAGAAAACCATTAAATTTACTTTAAAAATTAAAAAATAAAGAGTTTGCAATAATTTGGTTTCAATCTACAGGTCAGTCTCTTGACCATTAGGTCTTCTGAGAATATGAAGGAAAAAATATCAGAGTAAAAAAGAACCCTAAGATAGCACAGCCTAATTCCCTTATAGTGAGAAAAATGGTGCATTATGTGAAAGAACATGGTCACAAAACATGTTAAAATCAGAACTAAGATTTGAATCCAGATCTCCTTATACTGATACCAAGCTCTGGTGCTATGATGCATGGTAATAAAAGTAATCTGAAGATTATAACATTGTATAAGCTGTCATTACAACAACTCAGTTCTAAATAGCAGGAATGTTTATTATTTTATTAAAAATTATTCCATTAAAATGATTGAATCATAACTGAGTAATGACTGGGACTTTATCATTAGAATAGTTGGCATCTATTCAGCATTTTGCACAGAGAAGAGTCACTTGTATTAAACATTTCTAAAGACTTCTGAGGCTTTAGGTACTGCTAACATCTTACTCCTGGGGTGAGAAATCTGCTGTTGCCATAAGAGATTGAATTACTCTCTTTCCTGTCTTTTGTGGCTCTTCTATCCTCCTCGCTCCCATGTTATGAAGAAACCAAGGCCTTGGAAGTCTTATTAAAGTTAATCAAAGGATGGACAAAAATGAGGAAGGGTAAGGTCCTACCTTGCTGGGGCTCTGTTTTTTCTAGTTAGTTTTTCACACCTTGTTAGAAATGGGAGTGTAATGCTTTCCTCGATCACAGATGAACTGTTGCACTTTATAGGCCTATCAGAGAGTAAGCAAAGGAATATGATGTATGCTATTTCCATAGGACCACATGTTTGAGTTACACTGAAGTAAGTGTAGGAAATCTGCTACATAATCTCTTATTCTTTATTTTCTTAAACAATGTAAACATGAGCCAAGTCTCATATTTAATTAAGAAATATAAAGGACAAAATTGCAAAGTGAGAGGTACGCTGGGAAGTTCTCAACTGATTTAAACCAAGTAGTGCTGGGGAAGTTAACAGCTCTAACTTTTTCTGGCCATTTGGCCTGGAAACATATGATATCCTTTCCAGGACATTCTTGTTTATACAGATTTCAGAGAAAACGGAATGTAACCTAAGTAATACAAGGTTTTCGTGTTTTTGTTTCTGTTTTTTTCCAAAGAAGCCAAGATCTCGAAACGATTATCAAAGTGAATGCCAGGACAGATATAACTAGGAGAGGGTGAGAACTGTTTTTGATGTTTCTGAATCTTGGTTGTATTCTCCCAGATTTCACTGTGTGATCTTCTTAGTGACATTGAGAGGGTCACATCTTTGAGTTTCCTTTCTGTCTTCTGTGTCTGATCCCTACTACCCTGATTTTTACTTTGGAGGCTCTACAATGAATTCTATCTAAATTTACCTTTGGCTGATATAAAATCCCACAGATTAATTTAACTATGTTATTGATAGGCAATTTTTATAATAAAATTAATATAATTCCCATATAACAATTTTCTCCAAAAGCTTTCAATTAATCATCAATAATATGAATATCTGTTTAGATATAATACTATGAGAATACTTAGAAAGTGAACTAAACTTTTTTTTAAAAGGTAAAGACCTTGATAATCTTATCAAAACAAAACCCAAAGGAAGTGAAAATGCCACTGGGTTAAGAATTATTAGTGTCGGGGCGCCTGGGTGGCTCAGTGGGTTAAAGCCTCTGCCTTCGGCTCAGGTCATGATCCCAGGGTCCTGGGATACAGCCCCGTATCCGGCTCTCTGCTTGGCAGGGAGCCTGCTCCCCCCACCCCCGCCTGCCTCTCTGCCTACTTGTGATCTCTATCTATCAAATAAATAAATAAATAAAATCTTAAAAAAAAAAGAATTATTAGTGTCAAAAAAAAAGAATTATTAGTGTTTTTAAGTCTGATCTCTGTAGGTAACAATCAACAAGATAAAATGATTCAGCATTTTAACTTCATAACCATATTTTATTAGCATGGAGATAGACAATAATAGTGGGCCACATGACCTTCCCTTCTTGTTCCTAATAAAATCACTTATTTTTTTGAAGAACTGTCCTAGCGTTTGATAGTAAGTTGCCTTTTATCCTAGATTTTAGACTTGGATTTGTTTTACGCATGAGTTACTGAAATGAGTTTCTTTGTATCTAAAGAATGCATGGTCTTGACTACATTTTCAAGGTGGATCTCTAAATTAACAAAGATATCCCAAAGCGAGGCTTGACTAAAACTCCTGTTAAGTCGGCTTCTCTAAGGATGATGGTCTCAGAAGGCAGCCCAAGAGAGAGTCTGGGCAGGTATACCCTCTGGGAGGAAGGAAATTCCACCACTTTTTCTCCTCTTCATGGCTCTGTCAACACGATAGCAGCAAGAAGTCACAATACTTCTGCCAACCCCTACAGTATTCTCTTTTCTGGGTTCAGATGATCTTTTTTTGATATTACTCAGTGCATTTTAATGAGGGTGACATGTGTCTTCCCAAGAAATGAGTCAATTTTCTTACCATGCAAGGTGTTTTTTTCTTGCTCTTTGTAATTTGTCATAACCTAATTATATTTTTAAAAAGCTTGGGTTAGGGAAATTGTTGACTTTATATGAAAACATATATTCTTATTTAAAAAATATTATTATCATTATTATTTTATTGACATTATTCTTATTATTTAAAAATGGAATAGGCAATTATATCTGATTTCTTGAGTAGAAATTTATATTCTGTCTGGATCCAGTACAGAACTTTGACTTACATTACTTATCCAATCATCATTCACTTGATTTGTGTTTTAATTAATAGCATTCATTAAAACTCATTTCTTTATTCAAAGGAAACAAGACCTTGATAGATTTATCAAAATGAATCCTGAAGCAAATAAAAATATTAAGAGGTAAGACATTTAAAGCTTTCCCCCTTCCCTTTGGCATTCATAAGCACATTGGAACCCTGAGCGTTTGTATTCAAGAGAGTAAATTGAAATTCAAACCAAGTTCTCTTTTCCCCCAAACATATCATATTAAGCAGTTTTATACAAATGATGCTTAGAAGTGATCTTTTGCATTTTTATTTTTTGAGTGATGTTTACTATCAGGTAGATTTTGAGAAATTAAATCAGAATTTCAGTTTCTCTACTGAGTTAAATGATTTCGTGTGTGTGTGTGTGTGTGTGTGTGTAAGTAGTGTGTATTTGTATAAATGTATTTCTGTATATATAAATAGTGTGTATGCATAAGGGTTTGGGTATAAAAGTATGTACATGTTCTGATCAGGGTTTTCCAGAGAAACTGAAACAATATGATATGTATATATATAAGGAGAAAAAGATATATTCTAAGGAATTGTCTCATGATCTTATAGAAACTGAGAAGTCCCAAGATTTGTAGTTTACAAGCTGGACACCTAGGAGAGCCAGTAATAAAGTTTCTATTCAAATCCAAATGCCTAAGGATCGGAAGAGGTAGTTTAAGACGGAGATGTCTTAAGTCAAGCAGTCAGTCAGGCAAACTCCCTTCTGACTTAGTCTTTTTGCTCTTTCCCATCCTCAACTGATTGGTTGTGGCCCACTATGTTCCGGAGGACCATCTGCTTTACTCTGTCTATACATTTAAATGTTAATCTCACCCCAAACACCCTCCCAGACATACCCAGAATAATGTTTGACCAAATGTAGGCACTCTGTAGCCCAGTCAAGTTAACCTATGAAATTGCCATCAAAATGTATATATATTTGTGTATATATATATATATATATACTGTGTATGTGGATGTATACACAGTATAAATATATATAAGCGTATGTATGTGGATGTGTAAGTAGTGTGTGTGGATATATGTGGATGTGTTCATGTGTGAATGATGTGTGCATGTCTAGTATATTTGTGTGTAACATATGTATGTCTACATGGTATATATTTAAAGATGAAGAGCTTAACAGAGTGTACTTCATTAAAAGAGTTCCACTACCCGTGAACTGTCAAGTAAATCTGGAAAGCTTATGTACTCCGGCTTTTTATTTTTTAAAAAGCAGATGGAATATATTTCAAACTGAGCTTGTTGGTACGTGGCTGAAAACAGTACACCAAATAATTCCATGTGGTTTCCTGTGAACTTCGTTCCATTCAGTTAACTACATACATGATATTATTAGTTGATTCTAAAATGTGTCACTTATGCCTGCAGGCCCAGTCAGCAGAGCAGGGGCTCAGCTAGCTGAAAAGCTGGCGTGCACACTGTCAGGCTGTCCTGTTCTAGCAGCATGACATGGTTGAAGGCCCAGCAATCCAGCAAGTTAGACATTCATATATGCCCCAATAGACTGAGAAGAAAGCATTGATTTCCTTGGCTACCTGGGTGGTCTGGGATGGTAACTGGAGCAGGGAGTCTAAATTCTGGGTTCAAATTTTGGCTTGGTCACTTGCTAGCTGTGTCCTCATGCTTCAGTTGACTCATCCACAAAATAGAGATCATCACACTGTCATGCCTGGCACAGAATAACTACAAGTAATTGTTAGCAAGAATGAAGATTTAGATGAATTATGTTCTGTTAATGATTTAGATACTGTTCAAATATTTAATTTACTTTGATTCTCCAGGAAAAATCCTTATTTTTTTTCTTATTTTCTTAATTTTTATTTATGAGTAGTTTAAATCATCTAATTGTTTTTCATACATTGGGGTGTGTGTGTGTGCATGTCTTATATGTGTCCCTGTGTATACATGAAAATAAATGTTTTGTGTGTGTGTACTTGTGTTTGCGTGAGTGTGTGTATATATATAGGTGTGCCTTTGTGTGCATCAGTGCACATGCATATGGGTGTGTGCATGTCTTCACAAATGTCCTGTATGTGGTTGCATGAAAGTGCTCACATGCTTGCATGTACATGGCTACACATATATCTGTATGCTTTTATGTGTATATGAGTTTACATGTACATGGATGTCTATGTGGTCTATGTGTGTGCATCCATGTCCATGTGTTTTGGAGTATGCACAGTGTGTGTGCGTGTGTGTGTGTGTGCATGCGCCTTGTGAGAACTTTCAGGGATGGTAGTTGTCTTCTTCTTTCACTATAGATAATTAAGTCCTGTCAATCTTTTAAAACAAAACTAAATCATGCTCCCTCTCTTATTAAAAAATTACAGGGCTTTTCCATTTCAGGTAGAATAAAATTCTAACCCTCAGTAATGGTTGCGTACTTGTTCCATACAGTATGGCCAAATTAATCTTTTTTTCTATTCCTGATTTCATTCCTGCTTTATGAGTTCTCTATATGCTTTTTGCATTTTGGGACTACTTTACCCCCAACTTGTCATTTCTGACCATTGACTATAATTGTCGCCACCCCTTCCTCCAATCGCAGCACCATAGGCACCAGGCACTCCTTCTTCTTTTCTTCAGAGTAAATATTGTTATCTGGAATTGTTACATTTGTTTGTATGTTTGAGTGGATGCTCCCTGCCTCTAACCAAGTTAGAATGGAAGCCTCATGAGGGCTAAGCCTAAGTCTGTATTATTCATAGGTTTCCATAACTATTTGTGGATTGAAAGAATGATCGAATATAAGGGTATATGCATTATGAGGCATTGATTCATAGTTTAGCTCAAAATATTATTTTAAATGACTACATTAATTAGCACACTCTGCTTTATTGATTTTATTTACTTTGAGATTTAAATAATCTTCCACTTATATGTGCTTTATTTAATATGTGTAAAGAGATCAAGTTCTTGACAATATAATCAAAGTAAACACCAGAATCAACACAAACATTACAAGGGAGGGGTTACAATGCTTATTGTGTGTTATTATTTTTTTTTAAGTATTCAAATCTGGAAATAGAATTCTGGGAATTTTTTTTCTCAGACTCTGGCATTCAAATCTCATGTACTTCATGTAGGCAAAAATTAACAGGAGGTAAAAAACATCAACAAGGGGTAGTCTCGGACAGAATAGTTGCTTCTGTTGGGTTAATTGTTTCATTTTGCATAGAAAATGTCTGCATTTTTTTTCTTGCTGCTTTTAGCCTGAGTATATACAGTCTCAGATATCTGAATATAAGTCAAAACTTGGGTCAACATCTGATTGCATCCAAATATCCCTATCTTTGATGTTGTACAGATGCAACCTCCAAGACTTTGTGATACTATCTTAGTAGGACCACAGGGCATGGAAAAACAGGGATTACCTTCTGTGGAGGTTCTTTACCCATGTGGCATCCTCTGTAGATTGGAGGGGCATTTGCTTGTGCTATGTATGAGGAAAACACATAGAAACAATAAGAAAAGTAAACTTCCATTAAGATCATAAACAGAAATATTAAAGGATAACAACAAAATACTGACAGTTTTTAGTGACTACATGGAGTTTTTATTATAGTAAACATAGCTTACATTTCAGAGCTCTATAGATTTTAATCTTCCTACTATTTGTGGCCAACAGAACAAGTCAAAATTTGTAGTTTGAACACATAGTTGTAAGCACCAGATGCAGCTACCAGGTTGTATAACATGGACCTCAACAAATTGGTATATTAATCTTAATCCAGTGTTATGAATAGAAAACCTGCTAATGAATGTCAATTTTACAAAATATAGGTTCTCCAAAGTTGATTTTAAATTCCCACAGCATGTTGGAAGTTGATATTAAGAGGGTGTACTTTCTGGAACGTTCCATGAGATGCATATAGATTATTACAAAGTGTTCAGTGCACCTAGCGAAGGTTAAGAGCATAGCATTAAATTAATCATATTCGAGACAGAGTCCCAGTACAGTGTTTGTGACTGGCCTAAAGCCTCTAAGATTAAAATATTGTCTCATTAAGTCTCAGAGATGTATAAATTCCTACATTCCTCTACATAGATACTTTTAACAATCTTCCATTCTTTGGCATGATCTCAGTGTTCATCCTGTTTCTGAGTTTTAATAAGTGGCTTTATTCATTGGTGTTAATCTTTCATTAATCTCATCATTTTCTTTAATGTTTTAAAGGGGCCAGAGCCTTGACAATCTCATCAAAGTGACTCCTGAAGTAAACAGCAGTAACACAGGGTGAAGATTACGTCTTATCTTTCTTCCATCCCCACTTGCATCAATTTGTGGCACTCATCAGAGAAGCTGTGTGGAAAAAATCTTTGGGTTGGAATCAGAAAGTCTGAAATCCATTACTTCCCAGTGGGATGCCTTTGAGCAAGTCCCTGGAACACCCTGAGCTGAGGCTTCTTTAGTTATAAAATGAGGATCATTTATAACTGTCTGGTCTACCTCTATCACTTGGTTGTTGTAAGGATCAAGCAAAATAATGGATATAAAATCTCTTTAAAGCAAGAAGGCACTGTAAATGGGAATTATTAACAAAATCTAGTTTAGTAACAGCTACAGTGTTAGATGGAATACTTGTGGGGGTCAGGTGAAAGTTTTTGGCAAATCATTTCATAGTTGCTGATTGATTTTTTAAAAACTCAATACTGCCTGAATGTTATGGTTTTATTTTGAGGGTAAATAGGAGTTGAGCCATATGTTGGTGATTTGTATGGACATCAAAATTTGTATCTTTAAAATTAAGAACAAAGACTGGTATTGATTTTTCTCAAAACCTAATAGTAAAATTAATCTTGAGCACATATATCTTCTAAATAAATACTTAACTGATTTAGTTCCATTTTTACTTATCATTTTTGCTTTTTGTTTTTAAGTTCCCAAAATCTTGATAAGCTCATTAAGGTGGTTCCAAGAACAGGAAAAAGTATGCAAGGGTAAGATTTAATATGCCTCTGATTTTTTTGTTTCACACATACTAATGCTTAAAAACATAACTAAATTAATGATTATAGCAGACTGACACTGAACTCAATTAATAGTTCAAGAGAAGTCATGCTGACCTTCATGACCTCATATCTGAAATGTTGAACGTTTTGGCCAACTAATTCTTAATAAAATGGAGACAACCTTCGATTAATTAGATGAACAGTTGGTTTCCAATAATGGACAAGACGCTTATGTTCATTGATTTGTTTATTCTTCTTATACAGAGGATGGCACAGATGTGGGATGGGAGATGGGAGACCATAGATGTGGGTCTAGGTCTTGGTTCTGCCCTCACTAACTGTGCAAAATGAGATTGGCCACTTCCCCTGTTTGGACTTCAGTTTCCTTGTCCTCACAGTAAGGAAACTGGACCAGGTGCTGTGTAGTCACTTCAATGCTAACACAATTACTCAGTGCCAGTATGATGGTTGATATCATGGACAGAGCCAACCGCTCTTGAGTTAGATTACTTTGTTTTCACTTAATCTTTCTGTGTCTCAGTTTTTCCTTTTGAGAAAATGGGATGATAATATTTCCTATATTGAATGATTGATGTGATATCTTGTTCATTACAACCTTCCAAAATATCCTAAATGCAAAATACGATATGGGAAATAAGCTTAAGAGCCATTTAAATTTGAGGTTGTCTGGAAAGAAACAAGAATAAATGTGAGGATTCACTTATATATATCATGTAAATCACTTGAACACTGCCTGGCACATCATGAATTTTCTAAAGCCATTGGTTATTGTTTATTATTTCTATGCAGCAGTAATTAGGTCCAAAAATATATATATTCATAGCACTGGAAATCTCTAATCCTTTGAGATGATCTCTGTATTCATAAATATTATATAACAAAATATTTTTATAACAAAAAATGTTTCTTGGTTTTAATATTTGCAACCACATGATGGAAATCAACCACTGACCTAATCATTTCTTCCACATTTTAAAGGGGCCAAAGTCTTGACAGCCTCATCAAAGTGTCTCCTGAAACAAACAGAATTAACCAAAGGTGAGGTTCATGGAATTCTTCTGTCTCTTTTTTTTCTATTTAACCTTAAAAAAAAAAAAAAGTAATTTACTGTTCTACCATTGAGGCAACCAGTGATGGGACTCAGAATCAACATTTTTGTGTCATAAACCTAGTGTTCGAGTCCTTGCTCAGGCCTCCCGGACTGTGGGCTTCAATGGAGGATAAAGAATTTCTTAAAATATCTCTTATCAGTATGCGATTTGTGTTCCATGCTTGGGATTTCAACATCATTCTATTTCAGCATAATAGTTCAACATAATAATTTACATGAAAGTACATGTACCTGATAAACTTAGTTTACAAGTTAATTCTAAAGATTCCTTAAGTGATACAAACCTTTCTGGCCTTTTTACTCTTCAGGATGTATGACATAGTGTCCAATAGTAATGCATATCCAATTAGGCTACTTGTTTAGGCCTTTGGGGTTAGCGTTGGTATGAAAGCCCATTGTGATAATAGGGAAGTCTCTTTAAAGGTATGATTGCCTGTTTGGGTGCTTAGAATAAAAGTAATTTATGTAATCCAAAAGTCTTCTTGTTCTGATTTAGCCTTGCATGAAGTGCAGTTCTGAAGTGATTTAATTATTATCCTAGAGTAGCCTCCGTGTTACACATTCACATCATATATATTACCTGCACACTTCGGAATTAGGAAATAACTGTGTTTTAGAAGTCCCAAGTTTTGTTGTTTTGTTTGCTTGTTTTTGTTTTTGTTATTTTTAAAAAATATTTTATTTATTTATTTTTCAGAGAGATCACAAGTAGACAGAGAGGCAGGCGGGGCGGGGGCAGCAGGCTCCCTGCCGAGCAGAGAGCCCGATATGGGGCTCGATCCCAGGACACTGAGATCATGACCTGAGCTGAAGGCAGAGGCTTAACCACTGAGCCACCCAGGCGCCCCTGTTTTTGTTATTTTTTAGAAAGGGAAGCGAGGAGTACATGTAAATGATAAACAATTTTGTATTTTTCTCTTGTTCGTTACAACCTCCCAAAATATCCTAAATGCAAAATATGATATGGAAAATAAGAAACTTAAGAGCAATTTAAATTTGGGGTTGTCTTGAAAGAAACAAGAATAAAACTAAATTAAATTTTCATGTATACATAATGGTATAAGATATGAATTCATAGCCACCTGCTTTTACATTGGGCTAAAAGGAATTCAAGTAATGAAGAAGCCTTTTTTTTTTTTTTAAGATTTTGTTTATTTATTTGTCAGAGAGAGAGAGAGAGAGAGAGAGCACAAGCAGGGGGAGCAGCAGGCAGTGGGAGAAGCAGACTCCCCACTGAGCAAGGAGCCCAGTGCAGGATTCAACGCCAGGACTGTGGGATCAAGATCTAAGCTGAAGGCAGATGCTTAACCAACTGAGCCACCGAGACACCCCTGATGAAGTTTTAAGTTAGCAGTAATTTCTCTTAATGTAATATTAAAGTTGAAAAGAATGTATAGATAATTATTGATTTTGAATTATTTTACCAGCTGTTGCAACTTGCATCATTTTTTTAGGATCCAAACACATTACCTCAGCAAACAGAAGGTAGATATATTAAGATTATAAAAGACTCCTGAGCAAGTCTCCAATCTCTGCCAAAAAATAAGATCAATCATATGGCTAAGGGCATTCTGAAAGGGGACATGAAAAAAATGAGAACAAATTGATTTGTTGATGTGTAGTGATGCTGGATGGACTCTTCTTTTTTCATTGTTTCAATTTATTTCATTACAATATTAAAATGAATGCTATATAATCACTACTTAAGAAATCCACTTTGACACAATCATAGCATTACCGTAAATTTATAGTTAATAAATCATTCGTTCATAAAACTGAGTAAACCAAAGAATATTGACTTTCTCCTCTCCACAAACCCAAGGATTCGTTTTTAAATGACTCAAGAAAATTGGTGACATAGCATTCTTATACTTGACCATGATATTTTCGCATGACATTGACTGTATTTCTGTCTTCTTGAGGAGTTAAAACTCATTGTACTGGGGTCAAAGGTCAAGAAAAGCATGACAGAGTAACTCCAAGGTACCTCTCTCAGGATTACTATGATGACGGTGCAAAACATGGTGCAGATATAAGGAATTACTGTGAGCATAGAGGGAAGATGATAGTGGAAAGGAGTGTGAGGGTTAGGGTCCAGTTGCTATGTTTCCAAACCTGGTTCATCATCTCTTACTTCTTCCTACTTACCCCCAAAGAGCCTTAAATTCCATGAAGCTCAATTTCTTATTTGTAAGGGGAGGATGGTAATATCTACCTCAGTAGGTTTTTTGAGGATTTTTTAAAACTTCGTAAAGTAGAAACTTGGCAAGCATTACTTTTTATCTAGGATCCCATTGTATAATCCACATGTATCAAAAGAAAAAATGTCAGTCATAAAATTTGCAGATTTCTAGCTGAATTTGAACTTTTATTTTGTTTTAGTAGGAAAGAAGGTCTTGACGAACTTATCAATGTAAGCCCCAAAGCTGTCAAAAACATGGCTGGGTAAGAGAAAGATGTTATTTGTTTGTTTGTTTTGGCTTTTTTTTCCTCTTTAAGTACAGTACGAACATAAGTGGTTTATAGTCATTCTGTGCACAAACTGCATATAGGTCTTAAAAAACCATCACAATTTTTATATGTTCCTAGAAATAAATATCTATTTGTTACTAGCAAGAAAGAGCGATAGCTGGAGAAAATAATATGGTAGTGACTTCCCTTCTTTGTCCCTGGAACTGATGAAAATGTATTAATAATAGTTAATGTTTAAAAAGACCTAGAACATTTTATGAGATTCATCATCAGCAATACCGTGCACTTCATTTTTAGGGAGTGTTCTCTGGTAGTCAGCAGAAATTTTATGAGCCGTATTGTTTCTTAGATCATTTGATGCTTCCAGCCAAGTTATGGACCTAAACTTTGTTATTTCTTTAGGTGGTATCTAAAGGTGATAAAACTCATGTTTTCTCTGGTTACATGAGGATTTTTAATGCTGTTTCACACTAAAGGAGTATATAGATAATATACATAATATATAAGATTATATATTATATATGTTATATATAATATATATACATATATACACATGTCACTTAAGAACGTTCTCATGATTTCCCTTATTGAGTTTAGCTGGTACATATAAAATTGCAAAATTTTAGAGACGAAGGAAGGAAGCTGAGAGAACTCCCAGCCCTGTTAGTTTGAATAGTTTTGAAAACTGCTGTTCCAGTCAAATCTATTCCATTTCCAGAAGAGGAAGCAGACTCACAAAGGCTAAGTGATCTGACCAGGATCACAGAGAAAACTGGTGGAAGACTGGTAGTAGTTCTGTGATATGCTAGGCAGAGAATAATTACTGAGCACCTACTGGGTTTGAAGCTTACAACTAGGTATCATTAGTTGCACATTAGGTATAATTATAGGCCATGGACGCCAAAAAGAGAATTCAGTAGACATACTCAATCTTATTAACAGCAGGCAATTATCATAGATTAAAGCTAATTATGTACTGGGGGCACAGAGATGTTACTCCAAGAGAATAATAGGTTGTCAATTTAATATATTACATTTTGGAACACTCATATTCTGCTTGCTGAATATAGAATGCATTATCAGGACATTGCATTTAAAAAGAAAAGGTGACATTGACTAGCTAGTTTAGTAAACATGACAGGCAGTCAACTTCACATTCATAGATTCCTAGGAGTAGATGTTAGGGATGGGTGCATTCTTAGAAATGGTCCAATCTCCTTATTTTAACAGATGAGAATAGTGAGGCCAGGAACAAAAATCTCATAGTCCCCTGTGAGTTCTTCTAACTCCCAGATCAACTCCTGGTCTCGAAATCACAGACACAAACTTTGATCTTAAAATAAATCAAAATTAATTAAGCACCTATGGAAATAGAGACTTATAAAGCTAGGATTGTTGCTCTTGCCATGGGATGCCCCAGAAATGTCCTTTACTTCTCTTCAGAGTCTCTTGAAATATGACTTCATATATGACAATGGCACAAATGTGCAAATGACTGCAAAACTTTACAGCTCTTCAACTACATGGAGGTAATAATGGCTAAATATTCGGATATATCTCTTTACTACATCCTTGAAGCAAAACAAATGAAAGCAGTCACTTGAGTAGGAAGAATGTTACATTTCCTGGATAAACTTTAGATATAAGATTCCTTTGTGTGCAGGGATCCAGGGCCTTAAAAAAAAAATAAGGTCTATACATTTGTTATTTTTAGTTCATTGAGATAAACCACATGATGCTATCAATCAAGGTAATTCAGAACTGACACCAAGATTTTTATGTTGTTAAAAACACTGTGCTGTCTTTTTAGGAGTAGTGGTAAAACATAGCATCTATTTCTATATTTTCTAAGCTAGGATTTCTCAAACTGTAGGTCAAAACCCGTTAAAGGGTCTTGTAATTAATGTAGTAAGTGGCAATCAGCTTTTTTTTCAATTAAATAAATTAATTAAATAGAGGGGAGAATATGAGTGTTCCTATGTAGTAAAGGTGTTATGTAATGAAATCTGTGTTTGCTTCTGTATGTCTGTCTGTCTGAAAAGAGAGTATTGGGCTGCGATGCAAAATGTATTTCTTAATGGGCTTTATTAAACAGTAATTTGAATATCACTGTCCAGGCTGTTAGATAGATCAGATTTTCTGTGCTCAGCAGAACAGTGAAAATGGAAGTTCTCCTGGTCATGTGTGCAGCTTATTCTAATTTTGCTGGTACACGAATATTACATGCAGTTATACTAAGAAATATTGTGATTAATTTATATGTTAAAAGACTGTGGCCTTTGAATACTTTTTCTTCTAATATATGAAATTAACCTCACTTTATTTTATTTTAATTCTAGTGTAGTTAACATACAGTGTTACTTTAGTTAGAGGTATACAATACCCTCACTTCAGAGGTTATTGTCTTTTAGGCACAGAAATTGTATTTTGGATAGCTGTCATATGTTATATGTATATATATGTTATATGTATATAACATATGTCATATGTTATCATAAATACAGAAATTGTATTTTGGATAGCTGTCATATGTTATCATTCCTTTAATAGTATTTGTAGACACCAGTTGATTATCTTTAGTGGAAAATACTATATTGGAGATAATTCAAAACAATAAATTTTCAATTAGCGGCTTTCTGTCTATCATGAAAATCTGAGAAGAAACTGAGTGAAGCCAGGAGCTGGGAAGCACATTCTATGGAAACGTTAGGGCTGAGGGAGGGAAATGCAGAACTTTCCTTAGAACTTTTTGGTGATGAAGCTCTAAATGCCTTCCCTTCAGTTCTTAACTTTGTTTCAATCTTTTTGATGGGTAAAATGTCTCTTATTTTTCTATAAGGCAAAAGGGCTGCTGAGGGGGTGGGAAAGGGGACACAGGCAGGTTGTTGTCCAAGAGGGTACGGAAAAGTCAGTGTTCTCAGTCCTGCAATTTCTTGCCAAGACGGGCTATCTTATTTCCCAGAATAAGTATTAAAAGGGGGTTTAAGGGAACACTTTGAAAAATCATCACTTAAAACAAGGTATTATACTGAGGCAGTGAATGGCAGCAAACTATGTAGGGAGAAATACTGTTCATGACTGAGAAAAGGAACTGTTGGGGCTTACAGTAGGAAGTGGACAGTCTTCAGAGTCTGTAAGTCATTTGGCCATGAACAGCTGTGTTTAATTCAGCTTTTTAGTTATTGTAAAGGAAAAAAAAGTCACCAATTTAATGGATTGCTGGGATTCTCCATGCCAAGCCTTAGGCTAAGTATAATCCCAATTTTAGAGCTTATTAAAAAAATATCTTCAGTTGGTGAATATGATCTTAAAAATAACAAGGAAAAGGACATGAAAATCAGCATGTATCTTCATAATGCTAAACACTGCAGAGTGCAAAGTTGTTAATCACCAGATGTTTGCTGTGAATGCCTGCCAGCGTGCCCCTGTAGATGTGCTCCGGCTATGAAGTATGTAAAGTCAGAGCAGCTTCTCTTCTAATCCAGCATAATTTGTCCCCCTAAATTAGCTAGAAAACTTATTTCAAGGCTGTTCTATGCCAAACCAGTATGTATCATACTAAACGATAAGATAGCTAATCTTTTCTTCTAATTCCAGCCAACTTGAACCTGCATTTTCTCTAACACAAACTTCTTTAAATTTTTTTCCACTTAAAGAAATCAAGATCTTGATAAGCTCATCAGAGTGAATCCTGAAACTCTCACCAACAACCGGAGGTAACAGATCTATATTCATTTTTGTGCGTTGGTCAGGAAGAATGTTTTGTTTTATTGTTATTTCAAACAGATTTGTAACCTGAATGCTCCTGCCGAAAGAACTTTATCATTAACCTGCTCGCCTTTTATTTTTCTATTTAAAGAAACCAGGATCTGGATAACCTCATCAAAGTGAATCTTGCAGTGACCAGAAGCAGTCAGAGGTAATCAGATAAAAGCAGTCATTTCATGTTCTCATCTGTCTGTTGCCCCTGGGTGGAGTGGATTTATAATGTTGCTTTATTGATCTAGCCCAACCAAAAACCTATCCCTAATTTGAACTTTTTTTTTTTCCTCTTTCAAACAGTGAAGGCTTGGACAATCTCATTAAAGTGAAATCTTCATCTCTCAGAAACCCTGAGCGGTAAATGACTTTGCCTAAGTTATCTTGATAGGTCTCAACGTTCTAGTTAGGAATTTTGTTTCCTTCTCTCCCCAAAAAAGAGAGTTTTTCTTTTCTTTTTCTTTAGTGTTCAAGTGAAGACACAACTATAAATCATGTTTCTCCTGTCAGCAGGGAAACATGCTGCATTCTTCTGGAATCAACAATCAAACCACTATTGACTCAGTTCTGACTTTTTATTTGCAGGAAGACAACTTAGTGTTCCTTGTCTGTAGCAAATGGAGTGTTAAATCAGGGGGAAAAGTATTTTGAGGAATTGAACCAAACTGGTGGCTTATATGGATGACTATAGAGCATCAGAAAGGATATTTAGGGTCCTCAAAAATCACAGGTTTGCAGTCTCTGCGGGCTCACAAAATATTACAGCAGATTTTGTCTGTGAACCTCCAGTTTGAGTTCTGCAAATATCTTACAATTTACTATCTTTATGTGACATCTTTCACCTAAAGTCCTTTATTAATAAACAATAAGATAATATAAGCTAATAAGATAATATTAGCTAATGACCCAGAGTAAATTATATTAGAAATTCAAATTCAAATTGTCCGCAATGTTATCATGATAAACACAGAGCTGAGAACTATAGTCTCAATATTCTAAGCTCAAGAGAGCAAGTTAACCTAGGGAAAAGTGCTGCGGACCGGCTGGGAGAAAGAAGACCTTGTAATGCACACTCACTGGCCCAGCTCTTCTATCTCTTAGTTTGTTGTCTACATTCGTGCATGATTTTGCCATTTCTGTTTGTATGTTTTTATCACTGTGCTGCTGGGGTCTTTGGAGTAGGCGTGCATAAAGAGGTTTGAAGAGCCATCCCTACTGAGAGTAGCATTTATCGAGCACCTCTCGTGTGACTGGCAATTTCTATACATTTAATTCTTACAACTACCCAAGAGAAATTTATTCACACACCCTGTTTTATAGAAGAGGAAACTGTAGCTCAAAGACATTAAATGACCTTATTAAGAAAGAAAACACATCCCGGATCTAAACATCTAAACTCATACCTTTCTGATGTCACTCTCTAGAAGAACAAAAAATCTGTGGCCAAAGCAGTTCAGACCCCCTTTTTCTGTCCACCCTTCATATTCCCCACAGTGTCTTCCCTTCTAAGTCCCCACCTCCCACTCTGCAGCCAAAGCTAATTGGAAACGTTTATTCTAGAAAGTTATCATGAAAGTGACAGGGAGGAGAGAAAGTAGTCTCCTAGAGGTTTCCTAATAGCTGAAATGACAGCAGACTTCTGCTGACCCTGCCACTGAGAATTGTATGGAAATATCTTTGTTAAGTAAAACCATTTCTTCATAGTGGTTTTGGTGGGGACAGATTTTTCTTTTCATTAACAACAGTATGAGGAGGTTCCCCACCATGTTGGAAGTGGTTAGGTTTACTAACTGCTTGCAGAATCACTAACAGTGATTACTGTAGCCAACTCTTCCCTCAAATTCCACAAAATGTACTACTGTCTCTGACACACACACACACACACACACACACACACAAACATACACACACACACGCTTTCCCCTTTATCTCACTTTCCCTTCCTTCCCTCCCTCCCTCTGGCAAATGTGCTTTGTTGACAGACAATGGCAACTTTCTCATAAATGTTTCTTTGCCTATTGTTTATTAGAAGACCCTAATTTTATAAAAAGGTAGTTCATATTTCAGCAACTTCTAGAACAATTTCTATAGAAAGAAGACTTTTCCCTATATGGATGAGATTCCTAAGAAAAGGAAATTTTAAAATATTGGCCATCATGTTGCTTTCAGAAGGCAGGTTGATCCATGAATATAACCTAAGCAATGTATCACTGTTCTTTAGGGGTGATACCAGATTTAATGATGACCAGCCAGGTTGTTCAAGAATTAGAGCAGAACAGACGAACAGGAAAGCTGCATATTTGAAAAAAGTGATTTCATTCAATTGGCACAGCCACCTGCAACTATAATGTATCTGTCATACCCACTTGATTTTAGCAGGGCTGGGGGAGGATGGGGTGAGGGGGTGGGAGAGGGGCATTTTAAAGGGTCTCCCAGAGGAATAACAGCCACAGGCACTTTTACATCCAATTCAATGTGACAGGAGCACCGATTATTTAATAATAGAACAGCAGTGAATCAGAGTCCTTTTTATGTGACTTTGCTGACATTTCCAGCTGCTGTATATTTAATTCACAGTTAGAGGCAGAATAAACTTTGGTCATCGATCCAAATGTAAGCAGGTATCCCTGAGCTCCTTCTAGGAACACAACAACTTGAACAAATGCAGATGTGCACAGAATTTTCATTTATTCAGGGAGAAACTGCATGGCTTTTAGCAGGGACAGTTTCACATTTTCATGAACCAACATAAAAGGAAGACATTCAATTATCTGTAGCCTATAAACGGCTGCTCCCAAATGAAGATTGAAAAGCAGCTAGTGCCACTTAGGCCTTTACAGTTAGAAAAGGCATCCTTCATCTGAAGTGAAAAAAATATTCTGAAGTATTTGTATTATTGCACTTCCATATTTTAAGGGCTTCCTATTGGCTAAAACATACACCTCCAAGTTTTAGTATCTTGCTATCTTCCAGATGCAGATTTCTCATATATCTGCTCAAGAAAGAAAGCTTGGCGGGGGACGGATAACCTCAACTCTTTCCAGTGCTTCATTCCCCATGTAATCAATAGGCTATTTTGGATGCTTCTATCTCAGGAACTAAGACACTTGATCTTCCCTGATACTACCATAACCGGATTGTAAATCAGTCTCCTAATTGGCCCCTCTACTGTCAGTTTTGCCTCCTGATCTTCAATCCATTGGCAACAGTATAGATTCCTAAAACACAAATCTGATCATGTCATTCTGATCAAATCCAGGGGCTTTCCATTACCATTGGACAATGACCATGCTCCTTAACATGGTTTCCAGTCTACCTCATCCTGCTTCCACAGGTTTTCCCATGCCTACCTCCCATCATGCTCCCCCCACCAGCAAACCCCACCCATCCTTCATCTGTATTGCACTAACTTCTACTTATCCCTTAGGTCTCAAAATAGGTATCTCTTACTTAGCTCTGGGAGGTCCCCTGGACCCACCACACCTGTCTCAGGTGCTTCTTCTAGAAATTCTCTCTGAACTTCCTATCCCATGGCTTTTGTCTCATAGAGGGAATTATTATTTAGTCATCTCCAAGAATTGGGTCTGTCTTACTCCCTTCTTTATTTGCAATGCAGAATATAATGCTTGCTCCCAATTAGGTGCTTAACAAATTTGTGAATTTGTGAATCAAAGGCCAAAATCTCGAACTAATAGAGGACCTTTGATCATCCAGCTACTAAAGCTTATTGCTTTCCAGGTCTAACATTCTGAGCCCCCCAGGAGTGAAATCAGATTGAAGGAATCTGATATCTTATGATTGGTCTGCTTGCTTAAGCCAATGACTATTTCTTGCTCGAGACATAATCTCAATCAACCGTGGTGAATTAGAGTCACTAAAATTCTTGGTTACATCTTATATTTAAAATACCTATGTTGTCCAATTTCTCTATGGACATGTTAATTTCTTAAATATAAAATATTAAAGCCTCTCATTGAAAAGAACTATATATAAATTGAGCCCATTTTGCTGTGTCAACAGAACTGAAGAATTATACCAGTTATCTCACTGTATTCTATACTCCTTTCAGAGAGCCAAATATTCCCTTTGAACTAAAGCTTAATGCCTAAGATTTAGTTCTTGGCACAAAAGAACTGCCATAGTAAATTTTTTATATGGAGGCTCTTAATTTTGCAAATGTGTTTGGTACTCTACAAAAGCAATTTAAGTAAGCTGTAGAGAGAGAAACATATTGCAGCTTTTAATAAATACCTCCCACACCCTCATGAGAGAGGAAGAGCAGTGGTGAGTGAGCTGTTAACTTTCTCTCATGCAGAGCTTATCTCAAGAGAAGTTGTATAATACCAGACATAGTAGTACCTATTTTTTTCTTAATCTGATCTGTAAGGGACGTGTCATCTTCCTTAATGAGACAGTGGAAAACAAATTACATTACTATAGCAAGGA
This sequence comes from Martes martes, assembly GCF_963455335.1. NCBI lineage: Eukaryota > Metazoa > Chordata > Mammalia > Carnivora > Mustelidae > Martes > Martes martes. The sequence continues at coordinate 29,647,629 of NC_137890.1, read as the reverse complement.
TAAATGGCTTATATTCAAAAGTTGTGCTATGACACTACGTAACAGATGACTCATTCCCCCTCCCCCAAATTTTCAAATCTACATTTAAAACAACCTTTTTAGTTGCAAAGGTTAAAATTTCTTTTTAGCATTTCTCACTGTGTCCACAGAGAACGTTCCTTGGAGCTAATTCCAACTGCTCATAAATGTACACAGGTCTTCCTTCCACTGCAACTGCCATGGAAAGGGTTCACAGTCAAGCTTTTGCTCCACCCTGTTGCATGGCGCTGGGCTTCTATAAAAATCCTCTTGTCACACTTTGGCTCACAGTGTTTCATTTTCCACCATAGTGTAAAAGACAGGATGCAGTAGATATGTTCTTAATTAAAGAATGAAAATTTATTTTTATATCCTTCAACTTGAGAAGTTTGTGGGCAATCTGATCTTCTTTTATTGGATCTTCAGATCTAGCTGATGACATCAGTCAGGGTGAACAACCACAGCAAATACACATTCTGTGCTTTTCATAGTCTGGAACTTTTCATCTTGCTTTAAATATTGGTATAGATTATTCAGAATAAAACCTTACAGTTCACTCTATCAAACTTGTTATGTGATGCTGTTTAATAAAAACACCAAAAATTCTATGAAACCATTAATACTATGGCTTACTCGATGGTTCATAATTACATCACTTTGGGAGCATGCTTCTTTGAAGATGTGCATAGGTTCCAATTTTGAGTCACCTACTTGTAGTTATTAGATCTGCTAACTTCCATTCTTCCTCAGGTCCAAACTCATTCCTGCTCTCCCTCATGATAGCTGGGATCCAAAAAGGCTTGGGTCCTGAGGCAAGGGTGGGAGGATACACAAAGATCCAGTATCTGCAGCAGCCAGAACAAATTGCAAGTACCAGCAAAAGTGAGGATGTCCAGGATCAGACTAACAAACTAAATGTAATTGTGTTGTGAGGGCAGAAGCAGATCTCTGTTGGTTTTCTAGGGTTATTATAACACATACCACAGACAGAATGGCTTAAAATAGAAATTTTCTCACAGTGCTAGAGGCTGAAAGTCTAAGAATAAGATGTCTGTAGGATTGGGTCCTTCTGAAGATTGAGAAAGAAGACTCTATATTTTTCTCCTTGGCTTCTTGAGGATTGCCTTTATCCTGTATCCTCACGTTGTCTTTCATCTGTGTGTGTCTTCAACCAAATTTCCTCTTCTTGTAAAGACACCAGTCCAACTGGATTAATGCCCACTCCAATGACTTCATTTGAACTTGATGACCTGTGTGAAGACCCTATCTCTAAAGAAGGTCACTTTCTGACCATACTAGCATTAGGACCTCAACATGAATTTGGTGGGAGAAAATTTGACCCATAACAACATCCCCAAACAAGGAAACAAAGCCAGAGTTGAGAGCTGTATATAAAAAAGAAATATATGTAATTCAGGATGAAGTAAGGCAGGTTCCAGGTGACTGACACCAATGGAGATGAAATATCCATCACTGCCTTTACTGATGTTTTTCTACTAGGTCATAGTGAACACTGTGTCTAGATGTGGGTAGAGCTGACTGCCTTAAAGGTTCAGAGTCTAATGTCTTCCCCTTCGGACCCCTTTAATATCTTTTCCCAGAGCTAGGTAAGGTAGTTAAAGATTTCCCCTGGGGAAGTAGAAAAAGAGAATTTAAGCTTAATTTCCTATTTCAGTATGGAACATGGAGAAGCTTCCATGTATAGGGCCATGCAAGGCCATGGTAATGAGCCTCTACTCCCAAGTTGTAATGAAAACCACCAGTGTCCTTGAAAAATGGCACTCATCCTAGGTTAGTAGTGGAAGGAGAATCATTTGCTGGGACAACATTCTAATTCCTCCAAGATTCACAGTTCTGGTGATCTCACTATTTACTACTGCCAACCATCCCAGTTGGCACTCCTAAGAGAGTGGATTATATAACATTATGGTTCATTTTTTCATTTTATTTCACTATCCCCCAAGTATTTAGTAAAGTATTATTTTAAAATGATAAAAGGAGGACCACTTAATGCCAGGTTATTAAAATAGTACAGTGGTCCCTGGGGCCAAGGAGGTAGCTCTAATAATCTGGAGCCAAGGACCATCAGGGTGTCAACAAAAGCCTTCTGTCTCCATTTCCAAATTTGAACGATGTGATCTGGGAGGTTTCCTTACATGGTTCTAGCAGTTATGTTGAGGGAGTAAGTTCTGAATTTTACATCATTCAGACTGCAGCATCAAAGGATTGCGACACTTCTGAACTACTTCTGAAATCTGTGCTTTTGACATGTATTAATTAGCATGTTTTCCTGACTATAATTCGTGTGAAAAATAATTAACTAATTTCTACATTTTCAAAATTATGCAGCTAGTATTTTAAATGTGAACTTTAAGTGTGGCTATGGAATACTGCCTAATTTACAGATTGATCAATTATCGATGGTTTGGATGTTATGTAAAAAGAGCATTACACCTTGTTACACTGCAAGAACTTTTTATAGTATTTTTCATCCTTATCAATATTAATTTCAGGAGTGATAATCCATACTCTGATTCCATGTATAATAATCTTATTTAAATCTACTATTCATAATGATGAGAAGGGAGATTTATGAAAACGAATGCTAATTAAAAAAGTGAAAAAACTTAGAGCAGAAGTAAAAATGAAAAGGTAGTCCGTCAAATTATTGGAATCAAGGGTGCCTACTGCTGTGTCACCGAACTTCTAGTAACTATTTACTTAGGCTTATTCAGTTCACCCATGACTGGGGGCATTGTGCCATGACTCTTATTTACATTAGCTCATTCATTCTCACCACAACCTGAAGAAATTAGGTATGATTAGTCTAGTTTACAAAAAGAAAATTAGGAAGGTTGATTAACAAGGAAATCAGGAAAGAGATGACTTCATTGTTTTGACTCCTAAAAGCCTCCTAATCAATCGGGTTCAGGACAAAGGCTTTTCCAAACTCATGGGGAAAAAAAAAATCAAGAACCACCAGTGTTGTAACCAAATATATGAATAACTAATGTATAAATAACATACTAGAGGATATTGTATATCATGAAAGTATGTCAGATCATTACTGTAGCTCAAGATTCAAGAATCTAATTGTCCCATTTATCCTCCGCATTATGAATTGTTTGCTAAAATTTTGGGTTTCATGTTTCTGTGATCTGCAAAGCTGGAATGAAGTCTCTAATTAAATATCCAAGAATTGATTTCAGATGGGCAGGTGGCTTGGCCTCAAATCTTGACTCTTTTACAAATTAGTTAATTGACCTTGGAAAATTAACTTAGCCTTCCTGAGCCCCAGATGCTGTCCTGCAGGATTTTGTGAGAGCTGAATGAAATCATCCGTGTGAAAAAACATAGTTAGTACTTTGTGACACAAAGTCAGTAATCATTAAATGTTAACTTATTGGGACTATAAATTGGTTGTCTATTTTCATACCAGATTTCTTAAAACTACTAAAACATTAGTTCTTTATTTCTCTATCACACATAATCAATGCTTTTATAAATGAGTTGTATAGATCAATTAACTCAATGTCAGATTTCCAATGTCCCATATAATATACATATTTTATATTTATACATATATATTATACATGTTAATTATATTTTTCTCCTATAGAGACCAAGACCTGAAAAATGTAACTGAAGTAAATTCTAATGTGCCTAAAAACAAAAATGGAAGGTAAGAGTTATTATAATTTACTTTTTTGTTATCAATCCCATATAAGTCTACATAAATTATATAATCTTAAATCTTAGAAGATTTGCTGAGGAGTTATATTATGGTATTTAGTTATAAATGCTACTGAAATACAAAAATTAATACAGGGTACTTAATAGTTGATATGGAAAAAAGTTAACAAAATTCAAATTCTATTGGAATTTCTGTCAAAGAGCCTTCTATTCAATTCCTTCATGTAAAAGGCACCATGGAAATTCAAAGCTCTGCACTTGGGCTGTGAAGATTTATTTTTACTTTTTGTTGCTTGGTGTTTTTCAGTGGTGCAGAAAGCACTCTGGGACTCTCTTCCTTGGATACCTAGTGCTAAAAGAATGCACAAATTCATCACAGCTACAAGACAGGACCTAGTTTTGAAATTTCTTAACACCACAGAGTATAATGGCATTAAAATTGTTGTACTTTTTTTTTTAAGGGAAAGTATAGCTTATAGAAGTTATACTTCATTGTTGTTACAGACTGTTTAAGAAAGAATTAAATTTTTTTCCATGTTTTGTAATCCTCCCACACACATATAGGAGACCCAAAACCTATAGGTTCTTATTTTTTACCTTTGTAAGGTGCAGTTGTCTTTTCTAGTAAAAAATTTTTATGCGAAGAAATGATATTGTCAATATTGTGTGTGGAGAGTGGAAAAGCAAAAAAGATCTGGGTCACTTTTTCCCCATAATGTCTACAAAAGACTGCATCTAATGGGTAGTTTCCTTCTGTCCCTTAATTTCCCTACATCATCTTCTGCCTTCTCTTCTTGTGATCACACAAAAACCTTTGATAAAATGAGGGAGGGTAAATTTTCAGTAGGATCTGTTTATCTTAGAAAAACATCCGTTATTTTGAGAATAGGATTGGGCTTACAATTAACCAGTCTTCCAGATAATTTGAGTATTATATGGAAGTGATCAAGGTAAAAAAAAAATTACAAGTAAATAATCATGTATGCTTAAGGAATGTCTCTTTTAATATGATTTGAAAGATGGTCCAATTTCAGTGTGGCTTTTTCACAAAATGGGTTTTATTGGAAAGATTAATGAAGAAATGAAATTGTATGGAACTTCAAGAGCAGGAATGCTAGTATGCCCAGATCTCTCACAGAGGCACTGGAAGGTTGTTCCTTCTTGGCCAGAGAACGTTCCATCAGGAATCCTTGAACACTAACCCTAGTTCCTTATCATTACTATAACTCAGCTACTCAGCTACTCCCTGAATTTTGGCTCATCCCAGTTTTTCTCCCAGTCTTCCTTCTGCCTGTTGGCTTCCTTATTCTCTACTCTGTATCTGTTTGATGAGCAAGATTCTTTGCTGCCTCCCAGTTTCTGCCTCCTCATACCTGGAGCTTACTTTAGTTTTCCGTGATCTGTCTGGCCTCCTAAAGCAAGGCAGTATGGGTTTGGCCATCTGCATTAAAGATGGTGCGTAGATGGAAAACACCATGGTTGACAATAAGGTGCACAGTCTCCTTTCCTTTCCAGCAATTTCATCTGTGTCTCCTGCCTTCCATAATCCAATGATGACAGAATCATTTGCAAACACACCCACTCTTTCCCCAGGGACATGGGAATTAGCACAATCAGTGTCTATATCCAGATGACGTAACACCACCATTACAAGACATTTGTTGATCCCTGAATTCTGTTTTCAGGTGGTGTTTATTCTCCTTCAGTTCTATCACTATCCTGTATATGTACAATTTCTCATGGTTCTGCTATCTAAAAATTAAATGGAAAATGTCACCCCCACCCTGGCACTGACACAACCATCATAATAAAAATTTTCACCCAGAAAAGAGTGGAAAGAAGAAATCTCTAGGCCCAACTTTTGTGCCCATGGAATGGATTCTGGCTGCAAAAAGGACTGTCAAAATGGGTGAATGGGTAAATCTCAAATAGAGAAAAATTTGAGAAAATTCACAGAGAGTAAGAGACTTGACTAAGTGTGGAAGGTTACTAAGTCAGAGAGGTAGGATGAATCCAAGTGTTATGGCAGCAAATCCTCTCTTACTATTTTTACAATAGAGCACTTTTTAAAAAAAAAATTTTTAAATTTGAAATTTTTACAAGAGCTTAAGACCTTGACATTTTGTAGAAGTAAACCCTAACACGTATGATACAAAATAGTGGGCTTTTAATAAGAATTTTATTCTTTATGCAAAAGAGATTTATAAAGTTTGTAGGGGCATAGATGTTTATCCGTTGAAATTGTTTTATGGTATTTAACGTCAGGCTGCCAAGTTTAATCTAGTAAGACGATGGAAATCTAAATAAGAGTCTTGGGCCAATGTGCTAAACAGACTTGATTCGCTTTAGGAATGCATTCACTTTGTATAGTAATTGGATGTCCGAGTAAATATATGTTCCTAATCAGTATATGCATGCAGGTGTGCAACCATCACCACAATCCATTTTAGAACATATTTGTCACCTCAAAAAGAAACCCCATATCGTTAGCAGTCACACATCATTTTCTCTCCAACCTTTCATCCTAGGTGACTGCTAATCTACTTTCTGTCTCTGTGAATTGCCTATACTAAACACTTCATATAAATGGAATCATACAATATGTGTTCCTTTATGACTGGCTTCTTTCACTTTTTGTAATGTTTTCAAGATTCATCCGTATTATAACATATATCAGTACTTTGTCTTTTTATTCCCAAATGGTACTTATTCCATTGTGTGGCTAAGCAGCATTTTAACTATTGTGAACAATGCTGTATACATAACTTTTTTGGGGGGGTATCTTTTCATTTCTCTTGGGTATATATTTAGGAGTGGAATTGCTAGATTGTATAGTAAATCTATGTTTAACTATCTTAGGAATCGCCAGACTGTTTTTCAGAGCAGCTGTACAATTTTATACTCTCATTGGCAATGCATGAGGGTTCCAGATAGGTAAATTTTCAGGGTGAATTTCCACTGCAGGAAACATTTTCTCAAGAGAAATTTCATTAGGAATTCTCTAAGATCCTATGCAGTGTTTGAGTTTATATTTTGTAGAGTTGTTATTTAATCGAGACAAAACTATGACCATTAATTGGAAGTTATAATTCAACAATTTATTTCTATGAAGAATAGATTCTTAATCATAAAACTGTTTTTTAACAACAAACATTATGAGTCATGAGTTCTGCTTTATGAGGATTATTCAAGGCATCTGAGACAAATACTTGATTTGTATCGGTTCCCAAGCTTTAGTGCATGTCACAACCACCTGCTGACCCAAGGATCACACTTTGAGAACCAGTGCTCTTTTTGGTAAGATGTTGGGCTGCCCAACCTCTAAGGTGTTGGTTTTCAACCTTCACTTGCGTGTGAGACTCACCAGAGAGGCTTAAAAGAATCCCAGTACCTAAGCTGCAATTCAAGCTAATTAAACCAGAATATCTGGTGGTAAGACCAAGTAGCATTAATAAAAGCACTACAGGTGATTTCACTGGTTGCCGAAGTATTTTCTATTTCTATGGTTCTAAATAATAATAAAAAAAAATAGATCACTCACTTATTGGCATCAAGATAGAATTTCCTGTGTAACATCTATCACCATCTCATGAAGAGCAAAGAAAGACTTGGCAACAATCACAGACCCTAGAACACTAGAGAGACATGATGATTTTGTGAAAGATATATCCTGGTTCTGATTCTGGAACTGAGAAAGGACATCAGTGGAAAAATGGATGAAATAAAAATGAAGTCTATAGTTTAATTAACAGTATTGTACTGATGTTGATTCCTTAGTTTTGACAAATATACTGTGGTTATGTATGATATTAGTATTAGAAGCTAGGTGAAGGGGTGACACGGCCTGGCCGCATGGTCTTTGCACTTTTTCCATACATTCAAAGTTACTCGAGAATAAAAGATCTCTCTCTTTTTTCAATTAATCTGTCATCTTCCAAACCTACTGGCAGAGCAAAATCCATCAAAGAGTTTGTTGTTCCACATTTCAAATTTGTTTACTAGTGTTTGGGTTTTATTCACAATTATAAAAATTAAATCTTCACGACGGCATTGTTATTAATCTTATAAGCACAACTAGGAAATGCTACTCATATTATCACTCTGTCTGGGCTGCCATAACAAAAATACCACAGACCAAGTGGCTTAAACAACAGAAATTTATTTTCTCACAACTCTGGAGGCTAGAAGTCCAAGATCAAGGTGTTGTCAGGTTTGGCTTCTCCTGAGGCCTTTCTCCTTGGCGTGCAGATGGCCACGTTCTCACAGCCTTGCATGGCCTCTCCTCTGTATTTGTACAAACACACAGAGATCTCTCCTGTCCCGTCCTCTGCTTAAAAGGACACAAGTCCTATGGCCCCACCCATGACCTCACTTAACATTTTTTACCTTCTTATAGGCTCTGTCCGCAAATCACATTGAGCGTTAGGGTTCCAACATATGAATTTTGGGGGGAGACAATTCAGTCCATAGCAATACTGTTTGCAAATTACTTCCCTTTCTTATTTGCTGATTTTGCTAACTGGTGATACTTGATTTTACCCTGCCGAGGATGGTACAAACACAGTTCAAACTCACTGACAACCTTTATTCTTTGAAGCAGTTTATCTGTTAAAATTGGGTTTTGTATTGTATATGATATGATTTGAATATTTCCAAACAACTGCTAGTTAGGTTAATAATTCCTAGAATGACATATTCTAATAATCAGGTTAGAAAATCTTCTAATGTAAATTCTACTTTCTCATTACTTAGTATCATTTTATTTTATTTTTTTTTTTTTTAAGATTTTTTTATTTATTTATCAGAGAGAGAGAGAGGGAGAGAGAGAGAGCGCGAGCACAGGCAGAGGCAGAGGGAGAAGCAGGCTCCCCGCCAAGCAAGGAGCCCGATGTGGGACTCGATCCCAGGACGCTGGGATCATGACCTGAGCCGAAGGCAGCTGCTTAACCAACTGAGCCACCCAGGCGTCCAACTTAGTATCATTTTAATGTAGCTGTATGTTTTGTGAAACATCCATCCTAAAACTAGAAGATGATCTTCTGTATGGCAGAGATAATATGTGAACAAATGTTTTCCTCTTCTTTAAGAGCTATCTGGGAATGGAAGGAACAGCATGTTTAAAAATGATAAGGCTTGATTAAGATCAAAACTATCTTCTTGGTTTTCACATCTCTTCTATATCAGAGTTTACTAAACTGCAGGGAGAAAAGTGGCTAAAATTCTAAAGCTATTCCTGCTTTAAAATTTTCCTCTGTTCCAGAGGAAAAAGAAAATATGCCTACACTTTGTTAAGCATAGTGACATGTTTTAGTTAACTGAAATCTAGGTCAGGGTTCTGTAATCCTCAAAATATTGCTTTCCATTAAAAACAAGATGGAAACTGTAATTTCCAAAAACAATCCCTGGATAATTTTCATCAAGCTGATAAGCTCAAGATACACAAGAGAAGCTTTCTACAGTGGCACAGCTGGTGTGACAATGTTATTGGAACCAATTTCAGATGGTTTTTGCCCTTGGTGAAAAGGTATTCTGTCCTAGTGTTAGAAAATATGACACATTCTTAAAGGTAAGACAGTGGTTGCTGTGGAGAGTAATTCTATTCGTGTATCTGCACAGAAACCAGAAAAATATAATGAGGTTCACGGTATGTAAAGAATGCTAATTGAACAAATTAAAAAAACAAAAAACAAAAAACTTCTAAGAGGCCTTCGAAATGCCAAATATTCGCGTTTGCTTTCCCAGGCTAGATGGCCAAGTCAATGGATCCACGGATGCTTTGAACGACCAGCTCACTGGAACTCCTGTCCATTCGTATGAAGCCAGGAAGAATCTCAGGTACTGTAGCCAATTATAAAACAAATGACAGGACTACTCTCCTGTTTTTAAAAATCATCTTATAGGGGCGCCTGGGTGGCTCAGTGGGTTAAAGCCTCTGCCTTCAGCTCAGGTCATGACCTCAGGGTCCTGGGATCGAGGCCTGCATCTGATCGAGGCCTGCATCTGATAGAGGCCTGCATTGGATCGAAGCCTGCATCTGGCTCTCTGCTCAGCGGGGAGCCTGCTTCCCCTTCTCTCTCTGCCTACTTCTCTGCCTACTTGTGATCTCTGTCTCTGTCAAATAAATAAATAAAATCTTAAAAAAAAGTCATCTTGTATATAACCTGACCCCTCCTTTGAAATGCATAAGTTTCTAATTTTATCAGTGGCTGTATGTAAATCACTTCACACAAAGGCATTAAGTCAGAAACTTAGTCATTGGGAAGTTTTGATATCTGGAGAGGAAAATGTAAATGTGATTTTTCCCTGAAATTTTTACTTTTTTTTTTGAAGAGCCTCTTTGTGACAGTGGTGTTGAGATTCTCTAGGTAGATTTAAAGTTTTCATTAAATTGGATGTTATCATGTTAGTTCATTAAGGTCAACTTTTTGAGGTTTGTGGGGAAAGAGATGGTTTGGAAATATGAATAAGACACCAGGGAAACAAACACCAAGATGTATGATACAGATGCTCCAAATAATCTTCATGCTCTATAGCAGATATTCTGAGTGACCAATTTTCATAGCATTCTGGAAGTAGGCCAAGACAATGGAAACTAAGAATAAAATAGGAGATATGCAGACATTTTGCAGAAGTGGGTTAATACCCTTTTAACAATTACATTTCAAAAGTTATAATTTAAAAGGAATATATAAGCACTATTTGTTTGCACTGAATTGAATAACAGCCTAATTATTTTCATTATCCTTGTAACTAAACTTTAAACATTAAATAAATGGTTCATATTGCAGCTTCAATGCTGAAACCAGGCATGCAGTACCAAAGGATACCTTTGTGTATACAAGGACATATGTGGAGAACAGGTACTGGAAACTTATTTAAAATATTTTGCTCCATTTATTCCAATTTTGAAATAATCTGTGTGTAAGAAGAGATGCTATTATTTTGGAGTAAGCTTTTTTTTTTTTTTTTTCAAATAGAAGACCATTTAAGAGTATATTAAGTTCTAGGCACATAATTCTTTACAATAGCTCCAATGTTAAGTTTTTGGCAAATAATCATTAATAGTCATTGGCTGAATCAAATACTTGAGTATAACAACTGTATACATAATAGGATAACCATTTGTCAGTTCTCACATAATTGTATGTAACTATTTGTCTATAACAAGCTTTATAAAATCATGTGATACAAAATTACTCCATTATTTCTATGGTAATTTTAAGTCCCACTTTAATTAAATAAATCTAGTTCTATCTCCTCTTGTTTACCTCCAATCTGAAATAGGGGGTATTACTTTTAGTAGATACACTCTGGCTCAAATGACAGAGAATTGGTATCTCCAAAACTCTGCTGCTTGGGGTGATGAATGTTGAGGAAAACATCAAACAAGATCATTAATTCATAACTCATTCCATTTCAGGGGGTACAAAAACAAGAATTAGCCTAACTGTGGGGTAATATACTGATGGGGACTACAAATACGATCTATGTGACATATGTGTTAACCAGAGCCCATTTCAAAGAAGGGAGAGCATCTGTGGAGAGGGACTCAAGTTACTTCATTATATGTCAGAAAGTGGACAATTTTCCAAAAAAGGTTTTTCAAACCACACATAAGTTACCTTGTAAAATGTACCTTCAAGTTTGATTTTTCTGTCGAATCTAATTCTCCCTAAATTGTACACTGATGTTGCGGTATAGTGTGGAGATCCTGGCATCAGATTTGGGATTGAATCTCTATCATTTACTAACCATGTAGTCTTGGCAAAAGATACTTAATTTCTTCACATCTCAGTTTCCTCATCAATAAAATGGGATTAATAATATATGTATGTATCCTGCACAAATGTGTGCAAACTCTTACTTAGCATTATGGGTTATGTATTCTGACAACAGTCTGCCTGTGGGCAGTTTGAAGGGAGAGAGAAATTTCCTATTTACAAACCCCAGAGGAAGGCTGTGGAATTACCACTCACTGTATGAAGTAATAGAAATGTATTGCTTCCAGCCGTAATATACTCCAGGTAGCATAAGTACTGGGAAGCAATTATGAGCGGCCAGCTGGTTAGTGCATTGCCAGATTCCGTTTGTCTCCCGGAAAGACTGACATTTACAAACTGGGACAGTCTGAGAAATGGAACAAAGAGAACTTAAAATTACTTTTTTTTTTTTTTTTGCTTTCATTCTGGACCATTCTTTTTTGGGTATTTTCAAGTAAAAACAACATTTCTACCTAAGAGTCTCTGCTTCCCTACCTGAATGGTGATGTTTGTAGGTGCTTACACTGGTTCACGCTTTGTGTATTTCCTTTTCTCTGTTAGATTACATGTGGCTTTCTTTTCGTAAATGAATAAGGGAGGGGCAAGTATAAATTTCATGAGAAACGGTAACTTCTTATCCCATTCACCCTTGTCCCTGTGCTCTTGCCCTATTCTCTGTTTACTTCAGTAGGTATGTCAACTTATGTCATCTTGGAGGTGGCTTGTATATTAGATCTTCTCTGTATTAAAAAAAAAAAAAGATATTAGTACATGATGTTGGTAACATCACAGAGAAGAATAATAGGGCTGCATGAGGAGGTGTGTGTTCTTTGTTACCTGCATATCGGTGTGTACAACAAGACTATGGAAATAGCCCAATTCTCACATGTCCATGTGTGTTTGTTTCTAGTAAATCACTGAAGGATGGATATCAGGAGAATATCTCCGGAAAATACATACAGACCGTTTATTCGACTTCAGACAGGTGAGTTTGTCTGTATTTCCACACCTAAAACTATGTATACACACATACTTACACGGACATATGTACACTTATAGACACATATATGTGTGTATATATACTTTTAGAGATAATATATATTTTATGTATTTTACTGTATATGTATATATGTATGTATGCATACATATACTTTCATATATAATATTTTATATTCACATTTGATATACTTTTATTATATTATACTATTGAAATTGGTGATTCTTGTTGTCCGTTGTACTTAGAATTGGCACTCCTGACAGTTACTGTTACACACATGTACGAATGGAACAATGTACAACAACATCTGCATCCAGGAATTAATTCTTTGACTTCCTGGCTGTTGCTGCTCTTTGATTTTGATGTACTTGATGTTCTTGATTCCAACAGAGCTTGGCACACCTTCCAGCTTCTTCACAGACCAGCCCCTAGGCTGTTGCTGATTCCCAGGAATCCCCATTAATGCCACATTTTTAGTGTCTAGGCTTCATTGCATCACTTGACTATGCCCTCAACCCTCCCTCCTTCTGGTTTTCAAAAGCCAGCTCACTTACCCACCGCTGTGTGGATGTGCTGCTATGACCCACTCTGGGCCCACTCTCAGTTCTCAAGACGGGGGTTACAGTGCATATCAAGTTAGTTCTGGGAAACAGATAACAGGCTTTTGCTGTTGGTGATCCTTTTTTACCATTTAATGTTCAGCGGGGCACATAGGTGATGCTCATGATAATATAGCCTGCAGATTTCCAGTGGACAAAATGAAAAGAATTAGCATTTCAACCCAACCACTGGAAACCAGCTATAGTGCAAATGTACAACATTCTATGGATGGTACTTCTTTATAGCAGAGGCTGGACATATGACTTATGAGGGTGAGGGCTTGTCTTATTTTTATGCACAGCCTCAGCCTGTAATGCAGTGTTTGGCACCTAGCAGGTACTCAGTAAATGTTTTCAGAAAAAAAAAAAGAAAAACTAATGCTCTATTTGCTACAAAAAACACAGATAGGCCAGCCATCAAAATTATATCCTTTTTGTCTCTTTTATAAGATCTTGTAGTACCAGTGATCTTTCTAGCATCTTGCCTTTAAGTCACACTGCCTTGAGGAATAAAGTCATCCCTGCAAGCATTAGAACTACAAATGTGGTCTAGATAACTAAAAACAAACAAATTTAAAAAAAAAACAAGGTTTGGGTTTTTTTTTTCATAATGCTTTGAAAAAGATCTTTGACTAACAGTATGATCTTAATAAGGACAATACCAACATCAGGGCTTTCCCTTGGCTCATATTGTTATTATTAACTTAAGGAAGGAAAACATTCTTCACAAAAGCATTGCTCTTAATGTGAAGAATTTCAGTTCTGTTACTCAAGTGATCCTTGAAATTTTTCTTAGTCCTCAGAGCAAAAGTCAATTCTTTGTAAGACCAGCCAAGCAACTTTTTTTGTTGATTGTTGTGCAAAATTAGCTAAATCCCCAGAGTTCTTATCTAAGCATTTCAATCCCATTTAAAGCGGCTTCCCCCTTTACAGGATAAAGACTAATTCCTTTGCACAATTATTTACAGGCCTTTAGAACTTGCTCCTTCTGAATATTGACTGATGTTTAATGACTCCAGATACCCTCTTGGGTATATCCTGTTCACTCTGTTGAATTCCTCTCTCCTGCCCCTCTACACCTCGCTGAACTCACCTTGAAGGCCCTTCTGTCTTCAGGCTTTACCTCATGTGGCACTTTTTCCAGCAAGACCTCCCTGACTCCACCCTGGGGAATAGTTGCTTCATGGGCCCCGATCTCCTAATTCTCTCCATGTATCCATAATACGCTGTGATCATCGAATCATACACTTGGCTGCCCTCATGAAAAGAAGGAGACCGTCTCACTCTTCTTTATATGCCCAGCTCCTCCCTCAGTGCCTCTGGAATGGAAGTAGAATAGAGAGTGCCTGTTTTCTACTCTTCAAGAGCTTACAGTCTTAACAGTCTTAACAGGGGAAATTTAAGTGTGTGTGTACATATGTATGTATGTATGTATATGAATTATCCATAGGAAAGTGCTTACCAGGAATATATACCCAAGTACCTTTAGAGTTAATTGAAAGAGGAAAATATTTATTGATATATATAAGGACTAGGAAGACGTTGCTTAGAATGACCTAAAGTATAAAATTAGACAATATTCTTCTACTTGAATCTCCTCTCCTACCTCCTCCTCTCTGCTTCTGGTCCTGGGCTTGATCCTAGGATCAAGGCTCCCGGGCATGACTAGTTCACTTTCCCACAGGGAGCCTGAGAGTCTTCGTGGGCAGGCCTAGGTAGCACAGGGACTCTGGGGCCACACTGCCTTCACTCAAATCCTGCTGCTGCCACTCAACTAGCTGCACGACTGGAACACATTTCTTACCCTTCTGTGCTTTAGTTTCTTCTTCTGTAAGTTAATGTAAAAATAGGAGTACCTGCTTTTCAAGACGTGTGGTGAAAAATAAATGAATTTAAGTGAGCCAAGTGCATGGAAAGCACACTGCCTGCATAAAGCAGATTAGCACTCTATAAGTATTGGTTATTTTTTAAAAAATTATTTATTTTAGAGAGAGAGCACGCACGAAAAAGGGGAGGGGTGGATGGGAGGAGCAGAGGGAGTCAAGCAGGCTCCACGTTGAGAATGGAGCCCAAAGTGGGGCTCAGTCTCACAACCCTGAGATCATGACATGAGTCAACACGGAGAGTCAGAGGCTTAAGTTCCTGAGCGCCCCAGGTACCCAGTATTGGGTATTTTTATTTTACCACCCCATTGTGTATTCTACTGTGGAAATTTCAGGCCTGCCTGCTAACACCCTGAAACTAATAAACTTTGCAAGGTGCTATTGTAAGACTGTTCTAGTACCTTCCCAAAGGAAAAGAATTGCAGAGCTGTTGGCCTTTTGTAAGGTGCTTACCCGAGGTCTTTTGGATTTGCTGATCGTATCTGTGGTTCATTTGTTACTGGACATTATTTTTTGAAAATAAATAACAAAACTCTTTTCCTCATCAAATTTGTGGGTTATTTCTTATTGGAGAACATAAATTTGGTCATGAAAGCTAGCCCTGTATTCTGAGTCTCAAAAGACACCAAGAGATTATAGGCAGTTGTAGGGGAGCATTTTGGGGGCTCTAGACCCTGGAGTCTGGGGTAACACGGACTCATCATTTGTGAATTTACCAAAATATTTTTGAGTGGATTTGTATTTTTGTCCTATTGAATGTTTTGAGAGCTAAAATTTTATAGTAATCTACCATATAATTTTTTCTATGATATATGCAAATTAATAATTCAAAACCTCTTCTAGCTTCAAGGGGTACTCATGACCTAGTTCAATTAGGAAACTGTGAACATCTTTGCCCTGCCCAGATGCACTCTTGATTGCTAATGAATTAATAATTTGAGACTTTCTTTCATATTAATTCTTTGATATCATTTTGAGGTAGCTAGAAAAATCAATTCTATCAATAGAATAAGTAAGTCCCAAACTTTCCTTGATTTTCACACAATTTCCTAAAGTATCAACAAAAATTAACATATCATTTCTACATGACTTTATGGAGAATACATCCGTCTCTTGAATGATGACAAATTTATTTGTAATTCCTTACATCCGTATAGGTCTGTCATTGAAAGAGATATGTGTACTTATTGCCGGAAACCTTTGGGCACAGAAACAAAAATGATTTTAGATGAATTACAAATTTGCTGCCATTCTACTTGCTTCAAGGTAAGGACATGTTTATTGTAGTTAACGAAATATAAAACTTTATAATGATGGCTGGAATAAAAATAATTATTTAATGAAATACATGAGATGAAGTTAAGGCCTTCAGAAACACTCTCATCCACATTAATAATGCACTACTTAAATATTTCTGAGTTCTGCAGCCTGAACCTCAAAGGTTTATAATTACTATCTTGGCTTTAGGCTTAGAGTTGATTACTGACACATTTATTACTCTTACCCCAGAGATTTAAATCTGTAAAAATATAAACACGTGTTCTCTTTATAAAAGCTTTTGCAACATTTTAATGAATCATGCATTGCATAAAAAAGTCACGAAATCCAAAAAGAAAAAGAAATTGTTGAGAAGAAACCTAGCAACTTTTTACATGAGGCATGCAGTTAGGACTGATAGGCTTAAAAGTTGAAACTCAGTCTGCTTTTGAGAGCATGGTTAGTGATAACTAATTGTGGCTTAGTGTAATGAAAATAAAGCTTATGTAGAAGAATGCTTCGGTTTGTGCTCATATGCCATTTCTTTTGCTTCTCACGATAATATTGGGTAGGTCAACATGACAGTTGTTGGTGTAACTGGATGAGCACTGGATTGGGAGTCTGAAGGCCTGAGTATGAGTTCTCACTTCCACAAGCTGTGGCTGTCATTTTGGACGAGCCCCTAACTAGCTTGGCTTCAGTTTCCTTTTCTGTTAAATGAGGTAGCCGACTAAACTAGTGGTTCACAACTTGGCTGTACATTATAATCACCTGGGGGCAGTTAGGAGAAAAACAGACTGCTTAGGACGTGCCCCAGTTAAATAAAAAAAAATCTCAAAAGTGATTCCTGGGCATTGGTATTTTTAAAAGCTCCTTGGAGAGATCCAAGGGCAACCAATTTAAGAATCATTAGCCTAAATCCAAGTGTCCTTTCTGTGCTGACATTTTGTGGTTGATATAAATTACCTAATGTGGTCAAGCACCTGTAATACTTTGACAACTGATGCTTCTCCTTCAATTTGCTTTTAGACAGTGACACATAGCAATCAGATATATGATGCCTCATTGAGAAGAAAGTCAAGAAAAGTCAAATTTAGGCCACAATTTATAGAATTCCATATAAAATAAGATGTGAAATTTGTGCAATTAATTATGGGAAAACGAAATTTCCTTTTAGTTATGAAAATTTACTCAATAAAACAAAAGTTAACCCACAGCTCTTTATTGAAAGTTATTATGCAGAAAACTTTTTAAAATAAAATAATTCTCCCATTTATTTCTTTTGGTAAATGACAATAATTTCCATTTATTATATTTTGGATGATTTATTTCCATTTTTGGTTTAATTATAAAATACTGCTGAGAATAAAAATGTCACCACACTCCTCGGAAAAGAGGTATTGCTCTTTTAATAATAGATTTAATAATAATTTAATAATAACAATTATTAATTATAATATTATTATTAATTAATAATAAATAATAATATATAAAATATAATATAATAATAATAATTAATAATTTTAATTATTAAATTAATAATAATTTAATAATAGAGAACCACCTGGACTTGTTTAAGCATGTTGAATTGATCAATGACAATTTGCTGCAGTGAACTCACCTCTGAAAGCCATCCAATCAGTAACAAGCCTCATGCCTGAAAGTCAGCCATCCAGCAGTGAACTTGTTTCCAAAGAACACAGGTCAACCCTTTTCTGCCTTCACAACCAACACAATGCAAAACAAACTGTTCCCTAAAGCCTATTTAAGATCACAGGTCTGTTTTGTCCAGTGAGACTCTAAGTAGACAGCATAACTCGTCCTTAGTAAGCAAGCAAATATGCTTTGTGCTTTTGTTTGAGGTATTGAGTGGTGATCTTATTGTTGGCATTAACCCATTTTTGAAAAATTGTATCTACTCTGTTGTGAGTTAAATAGAACTTCCGGTGCTATATATGCCCTGAAATGCACATTTTCAAAGTAGTAAGATGTTGTGAGAGTTTGTTTGAAAAGTTCAATGTTTGGATCCTGGACAAGTACATTCTCACAATCCCTGTGGGTTCTCTTTCATCTGAGCGTTACTGTGTAGGACGGTACTGAATGAAGTGGAAGGGCTTTTCTATCCTGTTGCACTAAGAAACTAGACACCATGTATAATACATGTTAACTTCATATATCGGGTTGTTTTTTTTTTTTTTAGTGTGAAATTTGCCAACAGCCTTTGGAAAACCTACAAGCAGGTGACAGTATTTGGATTTATAGACGGACAATACACTGTGAACCTTGCTACTCTAAAGTTATGGGTAAGTGTTAAGCTCTTTAAGAAATGATCACTTTTACAAATAATAATGAGCACTTGATGTTGTTGAAATGAAGATTTTCATTTCAATAAATGTAAAATAAATAAAGTAAAATATTTAAATAAATAAAGTAATAAAGTAAAAAATATTTTATTAATTATATTTAGTAAAGAATTCAGCTGAAGGTAGTTATACTATCACGGTGTTTTAATGTATAAAATCAATCAACATGTATTATTGTAACCTGTTAACAGACCGGGCATAATACAACTAAATAATGAAGCCACTTAATTCAGAAAGTTTTGTATTTTTCCCAAACAAAAATAAAGATCTTCTTTGTTCAAATAATTGTTTGACTTGAAGTCCATTTCTGTGAATGACCTATTATTTTTGCACTGAAATATACTTTTGTACCTAATTTGGTTATTACACAAATCCTTTTAATGTTATTTTTAAATGCAAGGTTTAGATGCTATTTTATATTAATATAGCATCTAAGTATTTTTTAATGTGCTCTTAATTGGTATAAATGATATGAGAAGAAAACACTAAGGACTTGCATTTTTAACTCATTTTCTTTAAACAGTGTGAAAACTTTAAAAGTTGATCTTAAAGTTATGTACAATGTACACTAAGATAGTAAAATAAAATCCTATGAAACTTGAGTAGTTTTTAATAACCAGTGTCAGCATTTTATTTTTTAATTCAATGGTACATAGAATAACCGAGGTGATATTGGATACTAGGTCAACAGCCCTACATGAGGGCAAGTTCCCTGATGTCTTACTGGTGTGGTAAATAAAAGAGGAGCATGTGGGATTCTTCCATGGGATCCAAAATATGGAATTTAATGACAAATGTGTGACATTAATGAGGTACTGGTAGGCTGCATCTGGAAAATGTTCTGAGAAATACTCAGAAACCCACGTTCCATCAGGCTGCAGTATCAATTATAAGAACAAACCTAATTATATTCACACTTTGCTTTCTATTTTCCGCTTTCCCCAGCCAGTTCCCATATTCTGTTTTCTTCCTAATTTAGCAGACTTATGATCCAGTATTGTATCAAAGACCTTGGTGTGCATGGTGACAATCAAACTTTCAGTCTTCTAGAAATCCACGACATGGATTGGGAGATATGATTAACAGAATACTCAGAAATCTTTGTGTCTTCCTCCCTGTCTAGGTGCACTCCACAGGCATTGCCTTTTTTATAGTACATATCAGTTGTCAAGACACGACTCTCAAGACATCTCATAAGTACAAGTACCAGGCATTGGTAACTTTGTGTTTATGGTGTCTGACCAAAAGCCATAGTAATGAATGCAGTAGAAAGAAAACATTAAATGCTTAACCTACCACTACCCTGCCAATGATAGTTATTTAAAATTTTTTAATTATAGGCTTATGTTTGTATTGAAGTTGTATTTCTAATTGTTATTTTCTTTCAAATTTTCAGCAAAGTGGATTCAATAATTTTGGCACATGGGAATCAAGAGAAAAGCGTACATTAAGAAGTTACACTTTTATTTTAAGAATATGTCATCTAGAAAAGCATTTACACTGAAGATTGACTCTTGTATCTAACAGTTCTGCTATTGCACAAATAATCTAATTGCCTTCAATAAGGTCATATACAAAAAGGAAACCATCTGGTGTCTGCCTAGATTTAGCCAAGAAAAATTCAAGAGGTTCCATCTACCAATGTCCAAGGAATGATCATTCTGAGGGCAGTGAGCTGTGTCAACCCTAACTAGGTCCATGTCTGTCCCACATGTGTGTGGACATCGTGGTTGCCATTATAGAAATGTTTCCTTTTTCTCATCTTTGTTTCCCTAAGGATTTGGATTTACAGACATTACTGACATCCTGACAACCTGTCAAAAAAGCAAGATATGTTTCTTTTACGCTCAAAAGAAATGTTGATAGAAATTTTTTATAAAGTTTGGCAGAAAGGTGTTTCATGTAAAGTTGTATGAACCTCAGAGAATCACTTGACCCTTCCAGACAAAATGATTTCTAAGGTCCTTTTCTGCTCCCCAAATTATCTGATTCTAAAGCAAGTGTTGTTTTCTTCTCAAAACTACATTTGAATATGTGTTTGTTAAGCATATTGAACTAAATAGTATATTCTAAACAATTTGATGTTATCCTTCAATTTGCCACAGATACAATTTTTATAGAATGTTTTAAAAATAGACATGGATTTATGGGTAATGGGAAAATCACATGATGTGGATAGTTTACATATTATAAATTGTTCAATTTTCTTTGCATGTATTTCAAAATCCAGATATATGAATAATCTCTGAGAAATAATGGTTGTGGATTACAAAGACGTGTTCTTCTGCTTGTTGCATATCTATTCATACTACATAGCACTTTACAGTTACAGACAGCATATAAATAAAAATAAAATGAACTACCAGTTACACAGAATCTTTTTGTGGAATGTCTATAAATATTCACTGACATTGATGTCATCAGTTATAGAGATCACAATTTATTATAATCTATGCCATACTGGTTCAGTTAATTCTTTAACTACTTGAACTATAGTTTTTATTTTATTATTATTATTTTTTTTTTTTGAGAGAGAGAGAGAGAAGTGCAGTGGGGGAGGGGCAGACGAAGAGAGAGATCCCAAGCAGGCTCCATGGCCTGTGCAGATCCCGACACAGAGCTCCACTTCAAGACTCTGAGATCATGATCTGAGCTGAAATCAAGACTGGGGTTGCTTAACTGACTGAGCCACCCAGGCACCCTATAGCATTTATTTTTCAAGAGCTTTTTCTTGAGGAATTGAAAATTCAATAATCCTATATGAGGAACTAGTATATTTGTGAGAAATTGTTCTTGTAAACGATTTTATGTGCACATAGATCTGCTTTCTCGAAGGAAGGCATGCAGAACACTGAAGAGAGGGTGGAATTTTAGGGAAGCCTAAGGTAGTTGTGAAGAACTGACATCAGCTAGGGAGATTAAATGATCATCATGTATTTTCCAAATGTTGATAAATTTAAAGAATTATTCTTCTATGTAATGATATCAGCATCTGTTCCTCTTAGAGACTGGTCTGCAAAGCGTTAAACGCAAAACCCTTATCAAAACACAGCAATGTATAATTGTCCTATGGAGAAGAAGCCAGAAAAAACAATTAATAATAATTTGATATTCATTAATTCATGCTTGATGAGAAGCAGTGGTAATTGGGCCATATGTTTTATTGTTCTTTTATTACATGCTATCAGAGTGGATCAAAAGAAATAATTTTCTTAGGGTTGGAATTTGTGGCAGAAAAGGATGGATGGAAGAGAGTATCCCTCCCTTTTATATAAAGTCTATTAACATCTCAATGCCTTTGTAGTAATTAAAAATCATTTGAATATCATTTTAGCAGTATTCTAATTTTTAATGCTTCATTTAAAAAAACTTAAAAGAAGCATATTTCTCACTTTTCTGTCGCTGTTTAATGGACCCTTCCTTCTATAATAATGTATTAAATTAAACCAAAAACTGTTGTAAAAATGGAAAGAATACAGAGTGGAGAGAGCAAGTCTTCCAATTCACTAAGACCACTTCATTTTGTCTGCATTTATTTGCATCATCAGAATACAGATTTCTAAGATGATTTGGAAGGTTATAGTTTTTTTGTTTTTTGGGGTGTTTTTGCAGCCAATTAATTATGTTATTACTGCCATACTTTCCCTGGGCACAATTGCCTAAATCTCAAATACCAGGTCCTGAATTCTATTGCTAATTAAGAGATACTTCTGAAAAGAATGGCTGCAACATGACAATATCTTTCTAAAAAAGCAAAATGGAAGAAATATAATAATCTCAGAAATAGGGTTTGTTAAGATGGTATTCTTTCTTTTAATAAGGCTAAGAAATAAAAACATAGTCAGGAAGTAATTTGTACATCCTAATTGTTTGATTGCAACCACTCCTGTGCTTAAATATGAGTGATGAGTTATGGTCCAGTGCTCACTGTCAGTGTGGTCTCTGACTTGTTTACTACCATAGAAAATTACGAGTGTTTGGAACATTTTCCTACGTGGCTTGATTCAGAGTTCTACCAAAACAAGTGACTGTTTGGTCTATGTTATGGCAAACTGACAATACTGATGTTGATTTTTATTTGTATGTGTGTGTCCTACTGAATTTACTGGTTATTTTGTAACAGTGTAAATAAGTTAGTTTTAGAGTTCTACCTATTCTCAGTACTCAGCAAATGCTAAGTACTGGGCACCCCTAAATGTGTCTGTTTACTTGGGGCACGCCCTTTCTGCTGTGGGCCTAATCACTACTTAAAATGTGAGATTCAAGGGTGCATGGCTGGCCCAGTTACTAGACCATGTGATTCTTGATCTTGGGGTTGCAAGTTCAAGCCCTACACTGGGGATAGAGTTCACTTAATTTAAAAAAAGCTTTAAATAAAAATAAAATGTGAGACTTAGAACGCTTAGAACATGTACCCTACCAGCTCCAACACTGCATGGATCTGTGAACCTGCTGCTTACCTCATTCTGAGATGATCTCTTTCAGTAGATGCCTAGGGATTGTTGAATGTTTTATATTTTTATTTTTTCTTTATGTCTATGGGCTTGGTGGTGGTGGTGGTGGTTTTCGTTTTTGCTTTTTTGTTTTTTTTTTTTTAGATTTTATTTATTTATTAGAGAGAGATTGCAGGTGAGAGGAAGAGGGAGAGAGAATCTGAAGCAGACTTTGCACTGAGCACAGAGCCAATGTGGAGCTCGATCCTGCAACTGCAAGATCATGAACTGAGTCAAAACCAAGAATTGGATGCTTAACCAACTGAGCTACCCAGGTACCCCTTGTTTTTGTTTCTTAAGATGCCACATACAAGAGAGATCATTTTGTGTTTGTTGTTCTCTGACTTACTTCACTTAGCATTGACCTTAAGATCCATCTGTGTTGTCGCAAATTGCAATTTCATTTTCTTTGAATAAACACCAGGAAGTGGAATTGCTGGATTATGGGGCAGTTTTATTTATGTATTTATGTATTTATTTATTATTTGAGAGACAGAGTGAGTAGGGGAGGGGTAAAGGGAGAGGGAGAGAGAGAGAGAGAGAGAGAATCTCAGGCAGACTCCCCCCTGAGCACAGAGCCTGATGCAGAGCTCAATCTCATGACCCTGAGAACATGACCTAAGCTGAAACCAAGAGTTGGATGCTTAACTGACTGAGCCACCCAAGAGCCCCTACAAGGTAGTTCTCTTTTTATTTTTTAGATTTTATTTATTTGAGAGAGAGAAAGAAAGAAGGTTGGAGCGGGGGGAGAGACAGAGGGAGAGAGAAACTCAAGCAGACTCCTTGCTGAGTGTGGAACCTGCCGCAGGGCTTGATCTCATTGCTGAGATCACAACCTGAGCCGAAACAAGAGTTGGACACTTAACCAACTGCACCTTCCAGGTGCTCCTATTTTTTAATTTTTTGAGGAACCTCCATACTGTTTTCCACAGTGACTGCCCCAGTTTACGTTTCCACCAACAGGGATTTCCTTTTCTCTGCAGTCTCATCCATAGTTGTGATTTCTTTTCTTCCTGATAATAGTCATTCTACCAGGTGTGAGGTGATATCTCATTGTGGTTATCTGGTATCTAGGAATGCAAAAGATTTTTGTGGATCAATTCTGTATCCTGCAACTTTACTGAATGAGTTTATTAGTTCTAACAGGATTTTGGGAGGTATTTTTTTGTTTGTTTTTTGGTTTTAGTTATAACAGTTTCTTGATGGAGTCTCTAGGGTTTTCTGTGTATAATATGTCATCTGCAAATAGTGACACTTACTTCTTTTCAGTTTGGATGCCTGTTATTTCTTTTTGTTGTCCAATTGCTCTGGCTAGGACTTCCATTACTATGTTGAATGAAATTGGTGAGCTGGGCATACTTTTCCTCTTCCTTATCTTAGAGGGAAAGCTCTCAGCTTTTACCATTGAGTATGATATTAGCTGTGCACTTACCATATACGGTCTTTATTACATTCTCTCTATAGGCACTTTGTGGAGAGTTTTTTATCATATATGGGTGTTGAATGTGTCAAATGCTTTCCTCCATCTATTGAAATGATCATATGATTTTTATCTTTAATTTTGTTAAGACAATATATCACATCAATTTGTGGATGTTGAACCATCCTTGTGTCCCTGGAATAAATCCCACATGATCATGTATGATCCTTTTAATCTATTGTTGAATTCGGTTTGCTAATATTTTGTTGAGGATTTTTGCATCTATCATTCAGCAGAGATATTGGAATATAAGTTTTGGATCCTTGTCTGGTTTAGTATTAGGATAATAATGGCCTCATAAACGAGTTTGAAAGAGTTCTAGAAGGATTGGTATTAATTTTTCTTCAAATGTTTGGTAGAATTCACCAGTGAAATCATCTGGTCCTGGACTTTTGTTTGTTAGAGGGTTTTTGATTACTGATTCAATCTTACTACTAATCAGTCTGTTCAGATTTTTTATTTCATTATGATTCAGTCTTTTTTTAAATAAAGATTTTATTTATTTATTTGACAGAGAGAGTGAGAGAGCACAAACAGAGTGAGCAGCAGAGAGAAGGGGCTCCCTACTGAAGTCAGTCTTATTAGTTTGTATGTTTCTAGGATTTATCCATTTCTTCTAAGTTGTGCAATTTGTTGATATATTATCTTTCATAGTAGTCTCTAATGATTCTTTGTATTCCTGTGGTATCAGTGCAACATCTCCTCTTTCATTTCTGATTTAATTTATTTGAGTCCTCTTTCTTGGTGAGTCTAGCTAAAGGCTTGTCGATTTTTTCAAACAGTTTTTCTTTATTCTCCACAAAGAATCAGCTCATTTTATTGCATTTTTTTTCAATTGTCTTTTTAGTCCCATTTCATTTACTTCTGCTCTAATCTTTGTTATTTCTTTTCTTCTACTAATTTTGGACTTTGTTCTTTTTTCTAGTTCCTTAGCTGTAATGTTAGATTGTTTATTTGAGACTTTTCTTATTTCTTAACGTAGGCATTTGTCACTATGGACTTCACTTTTAGAACTTTTTTGTTGCATCCCACAAACTTTGGTATACTACATTTCTATTTTTGTTTGTCTTAAAGTGTTTTTTAATTTCTTTTGATTTCTCTTTGACCCATTAGTAGTTCAGTAGCATGTTGCTTCATCTCCACATATTTGTGAATTTTTCTTTGTGTAATTAGTTTTTAATTTCATAGCATTGTGCTTGGAAAAGATGGTTGATACCATTTTCATCCTCTCAAACTTATTAAGTCTTGTTTTGTTGCCTAATATACAATCTCTACTTGAATATGTTCCATGTACACTTAAAAAGAAAGGGTATTCTTTAAAAAAAAAAAGATTTTATTTATTTGAGAGAGAGCGAGTGAACGAGAGAGAGAGTGAGCACACAAGCCAGAGGGAGAGGCTGAGGGAGAATCTGACTTCTCTCTGAGCAGTAAGCCTGATGCAGGGCTCCATCCCAGGACCCTGGGACCACGACCTGAGCTGAAGGCAGAGGCTAAACCCAACTGAGCCACCCAGGCACCCCCAAAATGGGTATTCTATTGCTTTTGAATGAAATGTTCTGTATATTTCTGTTAAGTCCTTCTGGTCTAACATACCATTTAAGACAGATGTTTCCTTATTGATTTTCTGTCTGGATGATCTATCCATTGATGTAACTGGGCTATTATAGTCCCCTGCTGTTATTGAATTGCTGTCTATTTCTCACTGTAGGTCTGTTCATATTTGCTTTATATATTCTGGTGCTCTTACATTGGTTGCATGAGTATTTACATGTTATATCTTCTTGTACTTTAGAATTGTTTGTTAGCTTTATCACAGTACAAATGTTTGGCACCATCTGAACTTTATTTTTTTTTTTTTTACTTTTTTTTTAAATGTTATGTTAGTCACCATACAGTATATCATTAGTTTTTGATGTAATGCTCCGAGATTCATTGTTTATGTATAACACCCAGTGCTCCATGTAATACGGGCCCTCCTTAATACCCATCACTGGGCTTACCCATTCCCCCAACTCTCCCTCCCCTCTAAAATCCTCAGTTTGTTTCTTGGAGTCCACAGTCTCTCATACTCCCTTTCCCTCCCTTCACTTTTCCCTTCCTTCTCCTGAGGTCCTCCATGCTATTCCTTCGGTTCCGCAAGTAAGTGAAGCCATATGATAATTGACTTCCTCTGCTTGACTTATTTCACTCAGCATAATCTCCTCTAGTCCCATCCATGTTGATGCAAATGTTGGGTATTCATTCTTTCTGATGGATGAGTAATATTCCACTGTATATATGGTGCACATCTTCTTTATACATTTGTCTGTTGAAGGGCATCCTGGCTCTTTCCACAGTTTGGGTATTGTGGACATTTCTGCTCTGAACATTAAGGTGCTTGTGCCCCTTCTTTTCACTACATCTGTATCTTTGGAGTAAATACCCAGTAGTGCAATTGCAGGGACATAGGGTAGCTCTATTTTTAATTTTTTGAGGAACCTCCACACTGTTTTCCAAAGTAGCTGCACCAACTTGCATTCCCACCAACATTGTAAGAGGTTTCCCCTTTCTCCACATCCTATCTAACATTTGTTGTTTCTTGCCTTGTTAATTTTGGCCATTCTAACTTGAGTAAGGTGGTATCTCCTTATAGTTTTGATTTGAATCTCCCTGATGGCTAGTGATGATGAACATATTTTCATGTGTCTGTTAGCCATTTGTATGTCTTTATTGGAGAAGTGTCTATTCATGTCTTCTGCCCATTTTTTGACTTGATTATCTGTTTTTTGTGTGTTGAGTTTGAGGAGTTTTTTTTATAGATCTTGGATATCAGCCCTTTGTAGTGTCATTTGTGAATATCTTCTCCCATTCTGTGGGCTGCTTCTTTGTTTTTTGACTGTTTCCTTTGCTGTGCAGAAGTTTTTATCCTGATAAAGTCCCAAAAGTTCATTTTCGCTTTTGTTTCCCTTGCACTAACAATGAAACTATAGGGGCTGGGTGGCTCAGTTATTATGTGTCTGCCTTCAGCTCGGGTCATGATCCCAGGGTCCTGGAATCAAGCCCCACATCCGGCTCTCTGCTCAGTGGGGAGCCTGCTTCTCCCTCTTCCTCTGCTGCTTCCTCTGTGTTCCCTCTCTCGCTGTACCTCTCTCTGTCAAATAAATAAATAAATATTTTTAAAAAATTGAAGACGACACAAAAAGATGGAAGAACATTCCATGCTCATGGATTGGAAGAATAAACATTGTTAAAATGTCTATGCTGCCAAAAGCAATCCATACTTTCAATGCCATCCTGATTAAAATACCATTAGCATTTTTCAAAGTGTTGGAACAAACAATCCTAAAATTTGTATGGAACCAGAAAAAAACCCAAATCACCAAGGAAATGTTGAAAAAGAAAAAGCTGGGGGCATCACGTTGCCTGATTTCAAGCTTTATTACAAAGCTGTGATCACCAAGACAGCATGGTACAGGCACAAAAACAGATACATAGACCAATGGAACAAAGTGGAGAGCCCAGATATGGCCCCTCAACTCTATGGTCAAATAATCTTTGACAAAGCAGGAAAAAATATCCAGTGGGAAAAAAGATAGTCTCTATAATAAATGGTGTTGGGAAAATTGGACAGCTATGTACAGAAGAATGAAACTCGACCATTCTCTAACACCATCCACAAAGATAAACTCAGAATGGAAGAAAAACCTCAATGTGAGAAAGGAATCCATCAAAATCCTAGAGGAGAACATAGGCAGTAACTTATTCATCATGAGCCACAGCATCAGCCACAGAAACTTCTTTCAAGACACGTCTCCATCTGAACTTTATTTACTGGATCTTTGTCCTGTCATTTGAAAAGTATGGCTCTCAGAGATGTTACGGAAATGTTCAAAGACATGAGTCAGATAATGGTTTCAGTTTTTCACTAGAAGAGAGGAAACTAAACATTATGATTGCCTTATGAATGATATGAGAAGGATGTTTTAACATCATTGCCTCTGTAGTTTCTTTAATACATTATTCTCCTTATAATTGCTGAACTTCTCCTTGAATTGCTTCTTCTCCTTGAATTGATTCTTCTCCTTGAATTGCTGAACTGTTCTAGGTGCTATATAAAAAAATGCATGGCTTATAATCTACTATTATTCATTCAGTCAGTCATTTGTTCTGTTACTCAATAAACTTAAAAATCATCATTTTAATCCTATGTTCCAGATCTTAGAGATGACCAATACCACCAAGGTTCCTGGCCTCATGAAATTTATATGCTAAAGGAGCGGTTCGAAAGACAGAAAAGAAACACAGTAATCTCTGAAACCAATAAGACCCATGAAGGAAATAAAACACAGTGACCAGGTCTTAGAATTGGCCAAAGTCAGAGCATTTCCCCCTTTAAAACATAATAAGGTAGAAGTTCAAAGATGCCAGGAGGCAGAGATCAACCAAAACTTTTTAAGCTTCTTCTGGTCTTCATCCAAAACAATATTCAAATATTACTCAGCTAGCTTTCAAAAAGGGGTGGATTACACCAAATGGCTTTGGAAATCCTGGTCCTCAGGCTGAAGGGCTCACTCGGATAAAGGAGCCAAAGGGCATGTTCTGGTGACGGCCGAAGGTGGTGATGGGTGAGAGGGAGGTCTGAACAAGCCCTCAAATGGATTGGAAACCATGGGCTGGGTTTGACCTTTCCTCACTTCATTTGAGGCACTAAGGATTAAGTCACTTTTGGTTTTCCAAGTGGAAACATGAAACAGTTATCCAGCATCATTTCTGATCTGGGAGAGACTTCTCCTAGGAATTTTATAAACATTACATGTTCTCTTGCCTTCTTGCGATATGAATAATGTATCTAGTGGAAAGAAACATTCATATCTTGGTATAACTTTCTTGGCAATCACAGTTTGTTAATTTTACCTCCTTTCTCAAGAGAAAAGGGATTCATGAGCTTCAAAGGCCCTTTAGGCTCATAAAACAAGAAACTATCAAATTTTCAGAAACATGGATCCTTCTTAAATATTCTTATATTGGGGGGCGCCTGGGTGGCTCAGTGGGTTAAAGCCTCTGCCTTCAGCTCAGGTCATGATCCCAGGGTCCTGGGATCGAGCCCCGCATCGGGCTCTCTGCTCCGCAGGGAGCCTGCTTCCTCCTCTCTCTCTCTGCCTGCCTCTCTGCCTACTTGTGATCGCTGTCAAATAAATAAATAATCTTTAAAAAAAAAAATTCTTATATTGGTAAATGAACAAAGTCAGTCTGACAGAGGCTCCATGCCATATGATTCCACCTATACAACATTCTGGAAAAGACAAAACCACAGAAACTGTAAGCAAATAAGTGAATGCTGGAGGTTAAGGGAGACTGGGTCTGGGAAGCTGGAGAGTTGAATAAGTGAAGCACAGGGAATTTTTTAGAGCAGACTAGTCTATGTGACACTATACTGGTAAATAAATGACACTATGCTTTTGTCAAAACCCATGGAACTTCACAGTACAAAGAAGGAACCTTATTATAAGCAGATTTAGAATTCCATTTAGGTGGTCAGGGACAGGAGATCTCAGGATAGAATGCAGAATGTACCAAAAGAATCTAACTGTATTAAAAAATGTATAACACCATCTCACTGAAGGGACTGAGTAGAAAAATGCTGACCTAAGTAACTTTGGAAATGAGCAGTCTCTACAAGATTAATGACAAAAGTATCTGTATATGAACACCGTACTCTAGCTGATAAAGTTGTTTTCTGAGGGGTCCAGGTTAACAATTTTTCAACCACTATAACTGTATGCTGGAATTGAACAATTAAGTAAATAGTGGATAGAGGGGGTCAGATTTCTCATAGTTGGAGTGGGAGATTACAGATAAGCAAAGGGAGGAGGCTAGAATGATCTGTGTGATAGTGAGTACATCCATTTGGATTCAGGTTTAGATTAACATGGATACAAATGATCGAATATAGAAGTATTTCCAGATATGTACATATACATGGATATTTGTACATGCATATATTGTTCTGTCTACTGAGAGCGCCTACAAGCAATGAAACTCCAATAACAATGAGTGTAGCTGGTATCTAGATTTGACTTCTAATGCCATTCTCCAGTATAAGGGACTAAGGCTTCTTGGAGAAATGGCTGGTTCTAGGACTGGAGCGGGATGTATATAAGATGAATCTGGAGCATCTTATAGTGCTAGAAAATAAGGAAGTGTTCAAATATACACGTATAAATACACACACACACACACACACACACACACACACACCTCAATGTGGATATGCTAAAGGCATATAGGATTCAACTGAAAGAGTTTCCAATGTCCAAGGCTGGAACAATTTGAGTAACTAAATAAATAATGTAGTACTGAATTATAACCCCATGTATAAAGTGAACATTTGCAAGTTGATGCTGGTTTAAATTAATGATTGAGTAAATAAATTCAATAAATGCAGGAGACACAAACCTCCCATGCAGAAGGTTTCGAATAATTTCTGTAACTGCTCTGTCTTCAAGGAGGTAGAGCATACTTGTCCCCTTCTTACGTGTGGGCTGCACATACTGACTGCCTTCCACAATACAGTGTGGGATGAGAGAAAAGAGTGACTTGACAGTGGAGAGACCTGATAAGCACTTCCTCAGGTTACCAAGATTAACGTCAATGAGAAGAAATCATCCTGCTAACAGGCATCCGTGATAGAGTGTGATAAGCATGACACAATTGCTCTCTGATTTTCTTCCCTAAAAACCTGTAACCCCAATCTAATCATGAGGAACACATGAGACACATCTTAATTGAAGAGTCAACATGCCTCAAAATGGTCAGTTTTGAGTTATTCCACCTGGGTGGCTCAGTGGGTTAAAGCCTCTGCCTTCGGCTCAGGTCACGATCTCAGGGTCCTCGGATCGAGCCCTGCATTGGGCTCCCTGCTCAGTAGGCAGCCTGCTTCCTCCTCTCTCTGCCTGCCTCTCTGCCTACTTGTGATCACTGTCTGTCAAATAAATAAATAAAATCTTAAAAAAAAAATGGTCAGTCATCAAATACGATAAAGTCTGAGGAACCATCTCAGCCAAGAAGAGGCCTGGGAGAACTGATGTCTAAATGTAATGTAGTTCATGGATGAGATCCTGGGACCAAACCCCCCCCCCCCAAAACCCAAACAACAACAACAACAAAAACAAAACAGGTTAAAACTGAAGAGTTCTGAATAAAATCTAGGGTTTAGTTTTAGTTTCTATCTTCTGAATTTTTTTTTATCCCTTCCCCAAGAATCACAGGCTCCATAGCTAAGGTAATTGAGAACTTTGCCAGATGTTGGGCCCTGGTATAATGAGGGTTCCCGGATTCCTGGCCTGCAGGATGTCGTTCCTCCTTCCCTCCTGCACGAGTGATTAGCTAACACCACACATTTTAGGCTTTTGTTTGAGAGCATACTCGCTCTAGCCCCAGTTTCTTTTTCTTTTCTTTTCTTTTTTTTTTTTTTTTGATTTTACTTATTTATTTGACAGACGGAGATCACAAGTAGGCAGAGATGCAGGCAGAGAGTGAGGAAGGGAAGCAGGCTCCCTGCGGAGCAGATAGCCCGATGCGGGGCTCGATCCCAGGACTCTGGGATCATGACCTGAGCTGAAGGCAGAGGCTTTAACCCACTGAGCCACCCAGGCGCCCCTAGCCCCAGTTTCTAAACAAGTGAGGGGACAGCTAAATGGCTATAACAAAGTCCAGTGGCTCAACCAAGATGCTCTGTTCCCTTTCTCATAGTAAAACAGGAATATGCCGTATCCGTGATGTTGACTAGAGCGTATCATTGCGCTGTCGTCCCCTAGCATCTCCCCATCAAAATGGGCTCACCGGCCACAGAACCATGGCTCTATCTGAGGGGAGAGGAAAAGAAAGCAATGAAAAGCCACCCTGTTCCTGTGGGTCACACCCAATTGGTCACTCATGTCTCATTAGCCATACCTCACTGCCCGGTGACATGTCGGTCCTAGCCATGTGCCTGCTAAGACAATTTGAGATTTCTGTTCCTAAAGGAGGATGGACCCATCGGTTGTGGGAGCACTCGGTGGTCATTTCCGCACAGGAGCCCATGAACTAGGGCTTCTTCCTCCAGCCCCTGCGAGACCTTATCAGTGGATCTGAGCACAGATTCTCCTATAAACATTGCTTTGTATACAAAGGTATTGTGATCAGATTCTCCACAGCCATTGTTTTTGTTTGTTTTAACTATTATTATTTTTTATTATGTTATGTCACCATACAATACATCATTGGTTTTTGATGTAGTGTTCCGTGATTCATTGTTTGCGTATAACACCCAGTGTTCCATGCAAACCCAGCCCTCCTTAATACCCATCACTGGGCTCACACATCCTCCCACCCCCCTCCTCTCTAAAACCATCAGTTTGTTTCCCAGAGTCCGTAGCCTTTCTTGGTTCATCTCCCACTCCGATTTCTCCCTTCTTCAGTTTTCCCTTCTCCCAGTATCCTCTGTGTTATTCCTTATGCTCCACAAATAAGTGAAACCATGTGATAATTAACTCTCTCTGCTTGACTTATTTCACTCAGCATAATCTCCTCCAGTCCCATCCATGTTGATGAAAATGTTGGGTATTCATCCTTTCTTTTTTTTTTTTTAAGATTTTATTTATTATTTATTCAACAGACAGAGATCACAAGTAGGCAGAGAGGCAGGCAGAGAGAGAGGAATGGAAGCAGACTCACTGCAGAGCAGAGAACCCGATGCGGGACTCGATCCCAGGACCCCGGGATCGTGACCTGAGCCGAAGGCAGAGGCTTTAACCCACTGAGCCACCCAGGTGCCCCGGTATTCATCCTTTCTGATGGCTGAGTAATATCCCATTGTATATGTGGACAACAACTTCTTTATCCATTCATCTGCTGAAGGGCATCTCAGCTAATAATGTCTTTTCCTGATGAACAGAGGTTTTTAGATTTGTGTGGCATTTTGAGAATAATTCTGGCCTGATGCCTTCAACATACAGGATTTATGGATGAGGAGAATTGGGGGCTTGAATTTGTCAGTGGCAAAACTGGGATTGGAGACCAGTGCGCTGAAGTCTTTTTCACTAACTGTGGGGTTTTAAAGTGAATACAATAATCTAAAATTGATCTTACCAGAATAGAACACAGTGGCAGACTAAGCCTCCCTTGCCATTCTCCTATTTAGAGAATTCAGTGTTTTATTAGCTTTTAGAATTACAGTGACACGCTGCTAACTCCTACTGATCTTGTGGTTTTTATGATTCTAAATCAATTGATGCCATACATTTGAAAAATAAGTTCTGTCCTAGCTTGCATTTGTATAGATTTCTTCTTCCATGAGTTGCTTTTTGTACTCTCCACATGTCATTATTGAATTAGTTAAATTTATAGTCCTTTGGCTCCCATTTAATATGAGATGCTTTAGAGTCAAACCCTGGGACCAAATAGAAAGTTTACTAAAATTCTTATGTGTTATATCCATTATATACCTCCCAATTTACTATATTTATTCCTATTACTAAAAAAAAGAAATTAGATTAGGATTTACTCCTTTAAAGTCCACATTATTTTCCACATTTTCCTATCTTGTATATCTATTCCCATATTTCTTCTAGAAATATAGCTGATTGGTCTCCAATTCTAGACTTATTCCCTTCGAAGTCTGATTTTCTATTTCACTTTAAGGCTTTTCCATAAACACTTTACCTTACATTTTCTGCAGAGATATATTTTGCCACGTGCTTCTGCAAAGTGTGGGTTTCCAAGACCATCCTCATCTCTGGCTTCTACTACAAGTTCAAGTGTTCTCCTAGACCACTGTTCATTTCCATAATTTACAAGAAAGACTCCTAGAACTCAGAACAACTATTATACTCATAGTTTATTATGGTAAAAATGTACAGGTTAATATCATCCAGGGCAAGAGGCACATAGCACAGTGTCCAGGAAACAACAAACACGGATCTTGAGGTGTTCTCCCCCAGTGGATTTGTGGGGACTGCTCTCGTTTCTACCAGCAATGATAGGTGATGATGATACTCACTGAGTCGTGACAGCCAAGGAACCCCATCCCGGCTTGGTGTCCAGAGTTTTTAGTGGGGTTCAGTCATGTAGACTTGGTTGACTGCTTGTGTCGTTGACCTTAATCTCCAGCCCCGCTAGAGGTGGAGCTGATACCATGAGACCCAAAGCCCCACCATTGTTAGCTGAGAATATCTGGAGGACCCAAGGCCTCCAAGTAAACAAAGATACCCATAGCAGGCAGAACATTCTAAAGACACCCCCCCACCAAGAAGCAGGGGCAAAGGCTAATTCTCCTTAGGCAAGGTCAATCTTTTACTGTATATAAGTTTCAAGTAAATAATAAAATGAGGTTGTAAATTCAGAGACACTTGGGATTCATTCCCATAACAATGCTACACTGAAGAAATATAGTTCAAGTCTTAAAATGTAATTAAAAAGAATTCTCTCTTTAACTAGTGACTCTCAAAGGACATTCAAGGGGATCCAAATACATACTCCACATCCACTTTTATTAAAATCTGCTTCCCTCATTCCCAACCTTTCCTGCCCCCCAAAAGCCTCTTATACTCCCAGAGTATCTTAATATTGCCCTCCTCCTTTTCTCTCTCCTCTTTCTCCTAACATTATTTAGTAGAGTTTAGTCTTAAATTCAGCACAAAAGTATCCATCTCTTTAGGAACTTGGAAGAGGTGGAAAATTGGGTTCCCCGATGCAAATTTTCTTTGACAGTCAGGAAAATGGGGGAAAATCAAAGCATATGCCAATACTATTTTTTTTCTGATACAATAATAGTAACTTCCATTCACTGGATACCAACTGTTTCATTTTCCATGCATATGTTTCTGGGTCTAATATCTGGGTCTAATACCTCACTGTTTCAGAGATGTCACAGCTTGGGGAAAGTGAAGGCAAAACCATTTAAGGAACGCTACAGGTGTATAAAGCAAACGGCTTGATTCCATGATACTTTGATATGGAAAAGGAAATATGTATCATGGGAAGACAAAATATTTAAGTATCAAAATATTCAGGCTTAAAGATTCCTTTTTCTTTATTATTTCATACTCTTAAATGGTTGTCTTCTACTCCGTATTGGATGGTTAATTTAGGGAGAACAGGGGGAAAATCTTAGGATTCTACCAGCCTCTAACAAACACAAAACTCTAAAACGCAGGCATATGTCTGTATATTTAACTCTCTCATGAAATGTTGACTTCTATTCTCTAGTATACGTGGAGATGTTTGAATCTGTGACAAAGTTTCAATACATTTTCTTTACTAGAGAAAAATGAGCCAGAGAGAAAACTTTTTCCACCACCTATGTGTTTTAACAGCATCGTGGGTTCATTTGTTAAACGACTGATGTGCATGCTTCAGGGTGAACTGAAACCAAGCTTGAAATACATTTTATAGTTTATTCTTCTGGAAAAAGGAGGCAGCAACCCTTCCTTTCTACTTCCGTGACCCGCCTCCCCCTTACTTCTGGCCTCAAGAGACTGATTCAATGGTGGTTAAAATAGCATGCTTTCTGTATGACATTTACTATCCTTACACTTTTAAAACATGATACCATATCACCGATATATTTCCCAAATCAGCTACAATTCCTTAATCCCCTCAAATATCCAATCAGTGCTCCCATTTCCCAAATGATGCTATAAATGCTCTCTATTTGAATTTTTTTGAATCATGGTTCAGAAAACTCTGTACCTTGCATTTGGTTAATATTTTGGTTAATATGCTCATGTCTCCTTTAACCTATACAGGTTGTCTCCATCTATCTCTTTTTTTTTCCCCCCTTTGGAATTTTGTACTTTTTGTAGACAAAGGAGAAGGGGGAGAAAGGGGGAGAAAAGAAGCTGGGTCACTTGTCTTATAGCTTCCTGCAGTTTATATTTTTGTTGTATTTTATCCGTGTTTCCTGGCCTTATTCCCATGTCTTGAGATACCAGGTTTGGTGGTGGTGTAGTGCAAGTGTATGAAGACTACCTAAGAAGTGGTATTGGGTCCTTTCACGAGAGGTGCAAAATATCTCTCATTTTGTGATATTAGCAGTTTGCCTGAGATTATAAAAAGTGATATTCTCCTTCTATTGTTCCTTGTTCATTTGTTAGCCAGAACACAGCCATTGAAAGATACCTTCTCTCATCACTAATTTGGTTACCCATAATTTGTATAAAAAAGATAGAATAAAGTCTTTCTCCTTTATTTACTAGTTTTCAAAATGATAACCCAAAGCCCTTCATATGCTCCAAAGATGATCTATGTGTGTAAGTGTCAGTAAGTATATTTGATGTGCTTTAGTTATGGCAGTCACTGTCCTTACTGTCACTTGAGTTGTGTAATCTTCAGACAGTGGGAACTTATTGAAGTTGGTTTCTGGGTCTTTTTGACACACTCCTACTAGCTCTTGATAAAAAGTTTCAGGATCATCTAGCACATTTCCTACCTCAGACTTCCAACCAGCCCCCTTTTTTCAAGAACCCTGATCTCTTTTTGTGAAAAAAAAAAAAAATAAAATAAAAAAAAAAAAAGGTATTTTAAGACCAAAATCTAGGCACTAGGGTAACTCATTGCTATTGTGTTGTTCAGTATCTCTAAGGAATTTCAGTAACTAGTGCTAAAAATAAATATTTTGTACTGCAAATGAGTTTGAACTGATATTCCAATTCAATTCAATTTAGGATAAGAAGTTAAACTCATGATCTTAGTGGAGATCTCTTTTCTCTCATGCTATTAACACCAGTTCTAAGGGACACAAATGTAACACTCATTTGCTTTATGCCAGAGTGCACACATCACAGTCTCTGAAGAACCATATCGACACCACGATCAACAATATATTTCTCACAATTTCTTCAATTCAAATAAAAGTATCTCTAGGAAAAGGAGGGACTCTGAAAACTGACACTATGGATGACTCTCTTAAGCAAAGACAAATTGCATCGGTTAAGTGTAGTTTACTTGGTGTTATGTAAGATCAGTTGAGGTACTATGTATGTGTGAAGTCCGGCTTGGAGGATGGTAGAAACTTCTTCTCAGAATTAGCATCTCAGGAGTGCGTGGGTGGCTCAGTGGATTAAGGCCTCTGCCTTCAGCTCAGGTCATGATCCCAGGGTCCTGGGATCGAGCCCCACATCGGACTCTCTGCTCAGCGGGGAGCCTGCTTCCCTCTCTCTCTGCCTGCCTCTCTGCCTACTTGTGATCTGTCAAATAAATAAATAAAATCTTAAAAAAAAAAAAAAAGAATTAGCACCTCATATTCAGATGATTCACAAGCATGTCTATAGCTAATTCTTATCTTCGCTGTGTGTGACGCCAGTGCTACCATATTTGCAGAGAAACTCTCTTGTAATGTGACAGGACTCACAATGAGTTAGTCTCCCTCCATTAGAAAGGCACAGTAGGGGTCAAGCCATACCCGATTACACCACGCTTCTGTCTGGTCTCCCCGAACAGTTACCTTCACCATAGCCACTTTGAAGCACTGAAGGAACAGATGGTAAATTTAAAAGAACAGCTTTTGAAATTTTAAAACAAATCCAAATGTAAACCTCCCTCCTCTTCTCCATCCCACTCTTTGCCAAGAAAGGGGAGAAAAACATCACAAGTATGATTCCGAGATGTTTATTTTAAATGTATCATTTATCCTAGCTTTCAAAATCCATTACAACTCATCTTAAACAGTGGGCTGTTTGTGGTTTCTTTGGCGAGCCAGTGCTTGATTTTTATCGGCTTTCCCTCACTCGTGACCAAGAGGTAGGAGCACAAGAGTTATGAGACTACGGTTTCTAGGAAGCACCAGCAGAGAGAAAGCTGCCGCCACAGCCCAGTTGACTCTTCTAGACTGGCACAAGAGAGCATATCACTATACCTAAATGCATGTGATTTTTTTTTTTTTTTGAGAAGATGCTTTATGCAATTTACCTCTTGGTTTTTACATCAGAGAGAGAAGTTTAAAATCACCGTAGCTTCCTCTCATTCTGTGATCAAGGACAACATACCCATGAAATGGCATACCGTCCATGGCGCACTAGAGGCCAAGTGGGGTTGTAACCTGCAGAGAGAGCTAGTGCACAGTCAGACATCTGCTGTGGAGTGGTGCTAGGATGAATGCACTAGAGTTTTTGTTTTTTTTTTTTTAAATCAGATAATGAAAGAGTGTAGACCTCTTATCAAAGTGGCAAAGTTCATATTTTGAACCACCCACAGATTCCACATCCCAGGGAATAAAACTGGGAGAAAAAAGTCCTCTGTATGGACCAGGAACGGAAGAGAAATGTGGGAGAGAAGCCACAGGACTGCCATTCTCAGCACCACGTGTGGCCGAGACAGCGCAGATACAAGTGCCTGGGACTGTGGAGAAGTAGGGTGGAGTGGCAAGTCATTCTCCTTCCTCCATCCTTGGTCTCCATCCTGGGAAGAGAGGCTTCAAAAAGGTGCTGCCATTTGCTTCCCAGAGCAACAGCTGATAAAAGTCTGAGTGCCAAGACAGACATCAGGATGGACTCAACTTTCACGACCAAACGTAGCCAACGTATCTGACTTTACACTACTCCCAGTGTCGTGGTGGAATAAGAACTCTGGACATCAAGAAGAGATCTGGTGTTGGACTCTGCGTCGTAGGGGCTGAGCTGAGGCAACCACAAAACCTTTTAAATAAGGAAAAGTAAGAGAAAGAAAAAGAAAAGTAACACCAAATCCAGGTGGATCGAAAAACCAAAATTTCAAAACATACATAGAATATTAAAACCAAGAATGATACCAGGTAAAACCAAATATTGGGAAATAAAATCATTCTGCACAAAATAAAAATAAACATGCCATCTTAAGAAGATTTCACGATATCTAGAGTTATCAAAGAGATATAAAAAACACTAGCATCTTTCCAAAAAGAAGTGAGAAATGATGCAAAAAAGGATGGTCTTTAAAACTTAGTTGAGTGGATAAACACTAAACCGGGATAATCAAAATAATACAAATGAATTGGGAAGCAATTCACAGGACTTCACCAAGAATATAGCAGAGAAGCAAAGAGAAAAGAAGCGTATGAAAGATCAGTTAAGAGATATGGAGATAGAGTGATATGGAGATAGTTATGAATGAATGAATGAGTGAATACATGCACAGGAGTATATAAACACACACACACACATGTGCACACATGCACGCACATGTGCACTCACACTCACACCCACACCACCCCCAACACGGAATCCCAGAAGAGAATGGGTGCAGAAGCAACAAGCGGGGAGATAAAAACTGAGAATTGTCAAAGCTTATGTAAAATATGGGCTGTCAGATGGAAAGAATACTTCAGAAGACTAAAAGGAAATGCACCTTTAGACATATTAACATAAAACAACAAAATGCAAATATATTCTTAAAATGTACCAGGAAGAAAAGACAGAGTAGCTACACCTGGACTTCACATTAGCACGAGATGACAGAAGAGATAAAATTCTATCTTTGAAGCTCGCAGGAAAATATCTATCTACTCAGAATTTTCATTCCAGTAGTTAACATACAGCGTTATATTACTTTCAGGTGTACAATATAGTGACTCAGCAGTTCTGCACATTGCTCAGTGCTCATCGTGATCAGTGTACGCTTAGTCCCCACCACCTATTTCACCCATCCCCCCACGCACCCCCCTCTGGTAACCATCAGTTTGCTCTCTATAGTCAAGACACTGTTTCTTGGGGCACCTGGGTGGCTCAGGTGGTTAAGCATCTGACTTGATGTCAGCTCAGGTTAAGATCTTAGTGTTGTGGGATCAGGCCCCATGTCGGGCTCTGTGCTCGTCAGGGAGTCTGCTTCTCTCCCTCTCTCCCTCTGTCCCTACCACTGTTCCAGCTCTGTCTCTAAAATAAAGAAATAAATCTTTAAAAAAAAAAAAGAGTCTGTTTCTTGGTTTGTCTCTCTCTCTTTTCCTTTGTTCATTTGTTTTGTTTCTTACATTCCACATATGAATGAGATCATATGGTATTTGTCTTTCTCTGACTGACTTAGTTTGCTTAGTGTTATACTCTGTAGTTCCATCTCTGTTATTGCAAATGGAGAGTTTCATTCGTTTTTATGGCTGAGTAATATTCCCTTGTGTGTGTGTGTGTATATATATATATGTGTGTGTATATATATACATATATAAAATATCTCTTTTTTATCCATTCATCTCTTTTTAAAAATATTTAATGAATTAATTAATTAATTTGACACAGAGAGAGAGTACAAGCAGGGAGAGCAGTAAGAAGAAGAAGAGGGAGAAACAGGCTCTCCACTGAGCAAGGAGCCCAATGTGACACTCAATTCCAGAACCCTGGGATCATGACCTGAGCTGAAGGCAGATACTTAACTGAGCCACCGAGGCTCTCCCTATCCATTCATCCGTTGATGGACACAAGGGTTGCTTCCATAATTCAGCAAATGTAAATGATGCTGCAATAAACATAGGGGTACATAAATCCTCTTGAGATAGTGTTTTTATATTTTTGGGTAAATACCCAGTAGTGTCATTACTGGATCACAGGGTAGTTCTATTTTTAATTTTTGAGGAAACTCCATAATGTTTTCCACAGTGATTGCACCAGTTTGCATTCCAACCACAGTGCATGAGGGTTGCATTCTCTCCACATCCTCACCAACACTTGTTGTTTCTTGTGTTTTTTATTTTAGCTACTCTGACAGGTGTAAGGAGATATCTCACTGTGGTTTTGATTTGCATTTCCCTGGTGGTGAGTAATGTTAACCACCTTTTCATGTGTCTTATGGCCATCTAGATGTCTTCTTTGGACACATGTCTGTTCATGTCTTTTGCCCATATATATATGGGCAAATATATATATATATATATATTTTTTTTTTAAGTAGGCTCCACACCCAGCTCGGAGCCCAGCATGGGGCTTGAACTCATGACCCTGACATCAATACCTGAACTGAGATCAAGAGTTGGGTGCCTAACTAACATAAAACAACACAATTAAGCCACTGGGGCACCTTTCTGCCAATTTTTTAATTGGTAAAACACATAATTTCTAAATCAACAGAAGGGAAAAAGTGAACTATAAAAAATGTATAAATCTAAGAAAAAGCAGAAAAGGAAAAAAAATATGGTAAACAAAACCCGCAAAATATTATGATAGAAATAAGTCCAGAAATACCAATAATCACAATAAATGAATTCACTTATTAAATAACAGAGACCATCAGATTGGATGACAAAACAAAATTTAACTATATGTACCTTATGCAAATCTCTTCTAAAACAAAGCAACATAGTAAGATGAAAAGATTAAAAATACTAACTGAAAGGAGCTGGTATAGTAATACTAATATTATCAATGTTAAGCGAATTATATTTTAGGGCAAAAAAACATTAAAAAGGATGAAGGAGACATCACATAATAATAAATGGAATTATCCACAAATATATAAATGCTGACCATGGATACATAAAATATATAATACAACAAATATATATGTATTTATATATACATTATTATAATAGGACATTTAAACACTTTTCTGTCAGTAATTGATAGATAACTTAGACCGGTAGAAGATCTGAATAATATAAGCAACATTATTTCAAAGAAAAACACACAAATTATATATTTTTATAAATATAAGTTTAAAAAAATGTAATATTTATATGTATATAAATTATATATGTGGGTATGTATCCAACAAATTAAAAGTATACATACTATTCAAATACTCATAGAATATTTCCAAATATTGACAGTGTACAGGGTGCAAAGGAAGTCTCATCAAATTTCAATGAACCGGAGTGAAATAAATCAGACAGAGAAAAACAAATACCCTAGGATCTACTTGATACTTGGAATCTAAAAACAAAATAAAATAAAAAAATCCCCATAGATAGAACAGATTGGTGGTTGCCAGAGGGGACATGGGAGAAAGCAAAATGGATGAAGGAGGTCAAAATGAATGAAGGTGGTACAAATTTCTAGTTATAAAACCAATAAGTTATGGGGGTATAACAGGCAGCAGGAGGTACATGGTTGATAATACTATATCATATATTTGAAAACTTCTAAGAAAGTAGCACTTCAAAGTCCTCATCACAAGAAAAAAATGTTTGTAACTGTGTGTGGTGATGGGTGTCAACCTGAGTTATTTTTCAATATATACAAACCATTTTGCAATATATACAAATATCAAATCATTATGTTTTACACCTGAAACTAATATAATGCTGTATGTCAATTATACCTCAAGAATTTTTTTCAGAGAATCAGATTAATACAGATCATAACCTCTAGTCACCATGCCATTAAATTAGGCCTCGATATTGTAAAAGGTGATTTAAAAATCATATATATACACAAACAAAAATTTTCTTTAAAATTACAAATGAACCTAAGACACGATTACAATGAATTTACAGGCAAACAA
This sequence comes from Martes martes, assembly GCF_963455335.1. NCBI lineage: Eukaryota > Metazoa > Chordata > Mammalia > Carnivora > Mustelidae > Martes > Martes martes. Next base: position 29,604,669 of record NC_137890.1, on the reverse strand, counting down.
CCACAAAAACAGGAGATTGCAAGATTTATGGGACTCTGCCAAAATATTTGAGGTAAATCTTAACCTTAAGTTTTTTTTAGTAGCAGGAAACATTTACGTAAGAGTGAATTATAATGCAGTGTGGTGCACTGAATATTTCCAGTTCTTCTAGTCATGTGGTATGATTGCATCCCCGTGGTGTTGTGAAGTTATGTGTAGCCATATGACTTGCTTAGGTCAATGAAACGTAAGTAGAAGGCGTTTTTGCCACGGTTTTGAATTAGGGTGCAGTTGGCCAGACCCTTTGTTCTTACGCTGGCTGTTAGAAAGCACGGAGATGGGGACGCCTGGGTGGCTCAGTTGGTTGAGGCTGCCTTTGGCTCAGGTCATGATCCCAGCGTCCTGGGATCGAGTCCCACATCAGGCTCCTTGCCTGGCAGGGAGCCTGCTTCTCCCTCTGCCTCCGTCTGCCAGTGCTCGCGCGCGCGCTCTCTCTCTCTCTCTCTCTGACAAATAAATAAATAAAATCTTTAAGAAAAAAAAAAAATTAGAAAGCACGGAGATGGAGCCTCCCTGAGCCCAGGTACGTGAGTGAGGTTGACGCTCTTTTGAGGCCTCCTCTGACTCTCTTCCTGTCTGTCCACATGTGTAAAGCATCAAAGGGACAGACTGCCACCATCTGATTTCCAAGTTAGGGTTCCAGTTACTCTCTGGGTTTCTGTCTTCTACAAGCTGAGTTATTTTTGATTTTCTTCTTTGGAGCGGCCTTTGCAATCTGTTGGCCTAATCACCTCATCAGTCTGTTTTATTATTTCTTGTTTGCTCTGTCTCCAATTTTTTAGTAGCATCTGGGAGCTTTCAGATACTGTATTCCACAGAGTAAGAAAAAGTGCTGGGGCACCTGGGTGGCTAAGTCCACTAAGCTTCGGACTCCTGATTTTGGCTCAGGTCATGATTTCAGGGTCATGAGGTCTGAGATCAGCCTGTATTGGGCTCCATGCTGGAAGCCCAGTGTGAAGTCTGCCTAAGATTCTCCCACTCTCTCAGCCCTCCCCAAACCCCAACCCCCTTAAAAAAAAAAAGTGCTTAAAATATAGCCAAATAAGGCCCAGAGTCTGAAAACAGAGGCTTTAAGCTGGTTATAGATCTTGCAAAACTGCTTGGTGGCTAATTAGTCCCTAGCCCACCCATTTGGCTCTTCTTCAGTTGCCAAGAATGCATTCATCTTTGCGCTTTTTTGCATTCTGTTTTGGTGAAGGCAATCATACCTTTAATAAAGTATTTTCTGTTAATTGACGTATCTTTCTTTCTGAAAACAAACAAATCATATTTCTAGAGATCAGAAATAAGAACATATCTATAATCGCAGTGGCACAATCCTCTGGGGCACGATTAGAACCACTGTCACTGGGAAACATTTAGGATGAGATTTTATAGTTGAAACACAGACCAGCCCTTTCTAGTATAATTATTATTCTTTTCTGAAAATTAATTGTGCACAGACCATCGTTAGACACTCGCTGATTATTTATTTTGGATAAACTTGTAACTACTTTTTTTCAGACTGGTTTCCGACCTCTAGAACGTGAACAGATAACTGCTGGAGAGAATGGTGCGGTATTTTCTGTATGCTGCTGTTCACTGCCATTTACTTAGATTTGGATAGTCATGTCCTTGAAACCAGGCTAGTCCCTTGAAGGAGGACGGAAGAATCCACTATCCTAGGAGGGCTTGTTGCCCTGAATGTCACACAGTCTTTTAAATAATTTCTGACTTTGGTTTGCAACACTCTGGTATGACTGCAACTTTTTTGCAAGGGAGTTTTACAAACACCCGGGAAATTATCAAAGAAGAATAACTCTTTTGAATTAAAGAAAGAAAACTCTCTACCACGTTGACTTTTATGATGACAGGAACATTTGAGGAAAACAAGAAAATAGATTGTTCTATATTGAAATACTTTCAAAACCTCTAGGGCAGATACCAGTGTGACAGTGGGTAGTGTATGTACCGATTTTTGCCAGTGAGACTCAAGCCCTATAGATTCGTTTTTCTCTTATGAAATTAACACATTTTGAAAAAAATTCAAGATGCTTTTCAGCCTGATGTTATCCTTCAGGGTTGAAGTTATCTTACACACTCGTTTTCAAGAAATGCAAACCATCTTGTGGTTAAAAAAAAGTTTCTAAATTTGAAAAAAGTTTCTGAATTTTTGTTTTTGTTTTTGTTTTTCAACAATCATGATGGGATCTGTTCAGGTGGACATAGTCCGACATTGTTCGTTTTGAGTATTCTTCAGAGTGGAATTGACATAAGAAGAAGCCAAATGGCTAGAAACGCAGGACAAAGCAGTGACAATGAATGCTGTTATGCCATTTATGCAGACAGAAGCATAGAATGAGTACCCATGTACTTTTGGAAAGGTTGTACCAGCACTGGCAACTTTGTTGATCTTGGAAACCTACTGTATTCTAATCTGTGCTGGGTAACTTTGTAAGTTCCGCTAATATTTGCTGATTAATGTATCAGACTTTGTTCAAGATGTTCCTTGCTATTGATTTTGCATTAGTCAATAGTTTTTATTGATAAGCCACTGTGACCTGAGCAGGGTATTCTGGTCGGTGCTGCCTAAGACTGAAAGGGAAATACTCCATTTTACAAGCCCGGACCTTGCAGCCAGACTGCCTCACTTCAAATCCTGGTTCTCCTGCTTACTGGCTAGGTAAGAGTGTTGGACCTCTCTGGGCCTCAGTTTCCTCATTTATGAAACAGGGATAATAACAGAAACTACCTCAAAGGGCTGTTGGGTGATTAAATGTGTTAATGCCAGTAAAGGGTTTGGAACAGGTGCTAGCAGTTAGTAAACACCAATTGCTACTATTAAGGTAAATTGTAAAAAATTTCACTTTAAGGGGAGTAGTAGATATGTGAGCTATTTACAAAACAAAAACAAAAACAAAGTGACCACAAAGGAAATAATACTGACCAGAAATTAGAGATGGGCGTCCGAACCCTAGTTCTATTATTGCTTTGATATCCTGTCTGATAAATGAATGTCACAATACTTGTCCCAATGCCCCATAGCTTCTTCCTAAATTTTTTAGCCAAAATTAATTGCCCCTTCTTGGACACTCCCTATGCTGTTGACTTGTATTTTTGCCATAACACTTAACACACTAAGTCTTGTACTATAGTTAATTATGGATGTGCTTCTTTCTCCAACCAGATAAAGGTCTTGGTGGTGGAGACACTGTCTTACTCACATCTAAAAATCATCTAGCATTGTGACTTGAACATAATAGACGTGTAATAAGTGTTTATTAAAGAGGTCTCTGACAAATATAGCTTGCCATATAAACAGAATTACTATCATTATTACTATTATAACTACTACTATATGTAACTTTACAGGGTATAATTAAATGGGTTATTGGCCCAAATTTGAGAGGTAGAGTTGGGTGGGGTTTGAATGGAACAACCCACACAGGGATTATTTATATAATATATGGCTTGCATATTTTTTTTTTTAAAGATTTTATTTATTTGTCAGAGAGAGAGAGAGAGAGAGCGAGAGCGAGCACAGGCAGACAGAGTGGCAGGCAGAGACAGAGAGAAAAGCAGGCTCCCTGCCGAGCAAGGAGCCCGATGTGGGACTCAATCCCAGGACGCTGGGATCATGACCTGAGCCGAAGGCAGCCGCTTAACCAACTGAGCCACCCAGGCGTCCCGGCTTGCATATTTTTGTTTTCTCTCTGCATTATCCCTGCATGTTAAAATGAACACATTAGATGCAGCAAGTATGATTCTAGCTTTTAATTGGGCCAGATGTGAAATAATCAATTATTATGGGTTTGCAAAAAGCCTTCTAATCCTTCCATGTTGTTACCACATGATAAATGAGGCTTATGGAAATATCTACTTACATTTTTGTCTAAATTCCAGGTAAAACTTGGGGATTTATTTATTTATTCATTTATTCTTAAAAAAATTCAATGTGTCTTTGCTACGTGCTGGACACTGTGCGGGAAACTGTATCAGGGCAGTGGGGACCCACAGTATACGAGTCTATTCTGTATGGACAAACAGGAATCTTCATTAAGAGGCAAACAAAATCAAACACCATAGTCTGATTGAACTTGAAAACACAGTTGGGGATCTTTGATCTTACTTTAAACACTTTAAGTGATTTCCTCTTCTTAGAGTAATTGGATCTATGAGCATGATAAATGTGGTGCCCATCTTAGGGTATGTCCATTGCACTGATGGAAAATCTACACTTAAAATGTTTGGGGCTCCCTCTTAGAGAACTTTTACCCTAAGACAAGGATATAAGGAAAAGAGTGGTTGCACCACTAAAAACTATGCTGAGAGCCGTCATTGTTTTCATGCCTGAATTTGGGCGAGTTGCCTAACCTTGTTAGGTCCCATCTGTAAAACTAGGATAATAACAAGCTGTTCCTAGATTCCCTCAGAGAATTAGATTTACAAACTCAAGAAGAAACTGCTGCCTTTTCAGTTCTGTGGTGAGATCAATTTGATGTCCATAGACACTGTTAAAGATATATGCAAACATACAAATCAAAAAAAGTTATTTTTTCTCTTAAAGTTCAGTAAAATGATTTAGTGACCATAGTTCTGAAGCATAAGCAATGGGAAGCAATAGAGAAATATGCATTTATTTATCTGGTTTGATTGTGTGATATATGGATGTTTCTCCTCACTTTATGGTATTTCAAATGCATTGTTAAAGCAAAGTTCTTAATGAGACTTGCACTTTTATATTTCATAAGCTTCTGAAATCATATATTTTATTTAAAATAAAAATAATTTAAAGTGGAGTAACTATGCATGCAATTTCTTTCAAAGCATAAAGCTTTGCAAATTTGCATCAAAATAAAAAATCAAGACTGCTTAATTAAAACCTTGACACCATCAACCTCTTTAATTACGTGTTAAAGAGACAGGCATCCTGGGGATACCAAGTTAAAATCTGTGTACATTCTGGTCCTCTCTGGTGTGTGTACATGAGTAGCTCACAAAAGGGGAGAAAAAAAGAGATGCTTTAATAGGAAGGAGAAGAAATTGTTTAAAATTTCTCTGGACATGAGTCATTTCATACTTTTTAAAACAGTTGTGAAGAGGGCAAATTTGTCTTTTCAGAAGAAGAATGAAGAAAAGAAATTTAGGGCAGAATGTGTCATCTCTATTCTATGTCTAAATTTCAATGAACACTTACTTTTTAAACACTAATGTTTTATTTAATAATTGTGACTTAGAAGACACAGTTCTAAGACTTGACTACTGGTTGCTTGGCTGTATTCTGTAGACCGTAGTGAGTAAATGGGGGAGGAGCGGGCTGTTTATTTCACTGCTTCTCTAGAGTATATAAATTTTGTAGTGAAATGACTGCTTTTCTTTACATCTGAATTCTTGCTGTCTTCACTATTATGTGTCTCTTCCCAATTTCTTTTGCTAATGAGGAAGCCAGCAGCTCTTTGTTCTCATTGTGTCTGTTGTCTCCCTTTCTTTGTGTTGCAGGGTTCCTGCTACCCGCATCTGCCACTGAGCATGCGGAAAAATCCTTCAATAGATTCTTTACTTAGGACTTTCAGGAGTATTATTCCACTTCTCCAGGTTTTAGTAGTCACCAGGATATCCAGAAGATAGACCGAAACTTGGAAAGGTGATACAGGTGGTTCAGTGGTGTTCTCCCAAGCGGGAACTCCAGATAGGAAGGGTCTGGGTAGTTGTCACCCATACTTCTCCAATTTATGGAAGCCCTCACCACACAAGTTAAATGCAGATCACCCACCCTACAGGCAGAAGCCACAGATATTGATTGATAACTGAGAAGACACAAGTGTTTCAGAGCAGGAGGGCACAGAGCCAAATCTAAAACCAATGATACAATGTGCATGCAGTTCCAAAGGGATGTGGAACATTGTCACAAAGATCAGTATGAAAAGTCCTGGAGCAGGAACTCTTACTAGATAGCCTATCATCTGAGGATGAGAACCAGTTGTGTGGACTTTTCTCATAATAAAATCTCGGACTTTTTCCCGATTGTGTTAAATACTTGCAATGCTAGGTCAATACTGATTGATGGAAACTGAATTCCATTCTTCTGCCTAAAAGCTTCCCGACTCCCCCCTCCGGGGCAGATTTGCCCGTGGTTTCCAAAAGATATAAAAAGAGCAGCCTTGCAGGTGAGTTTAGGGATATTGGGATAGAGTTCGAAGGTTTTCTTTTTCTCATTTCTTTTTTTCTCTGTCCCCTTCCACCCCGTAAGTCTGACCTAACAGCTTGTCAATTATTAAAGAGATGGAACGCTACACAATTTTACTCAGGTTTCGCCTATAATGATTTTTGCTTGTTTTGTTCAATGCTCGATGGCCAGCTCTTTTGTCTGATAAATGTAAGAATATACATAGTATGGAAAATGCTCTTGCATTATTATGACAAACATTGGTGGTAACAGAATAATTTGAATTCGACTCTTTTAGAATCAACTAAACACTTGGCTTTTCAGCAGCGGGCCACTCTCAGGATTTCTTCTTTCTCCTCGCCCTCCTCTCCCACCATTTTGTCTCTGTGTTACCAATTAGTGGATTAATAGCATGGTCTCCAAGTCTTTCTGTTCCACTTTCTCATTTTCCGCCCCTTAGGATAACGTTCCCTGGCCCTCTGCTTCTCTACAGGTTTCCTCAGCCAGTGGCTAGTGGCTAAGGTCATTGAGCACAAGCTCCTGGACCGTAGCAAACGAGAGGACGCGGCGTGCACTCCTCCAGGGCAGACACCTGCAGCGGCTCTTTTGGAACCGGCTCAGAGATCCGCACAGTTCGCTCTCCCCACAGCTGCGGAAGCGCCTGTGGCGGGAAAGTTCGGGCCAGGTCCAATCAGGCACCTAGGGCTAGGTAGAGCGGGCGGCGGCCCCAGGACCCCAGCCTCCGCTGCCTGCCCCGCCCTGCGAGCTCCTCCTTCCCCGCGGCAGGTCCTCCACCGGCCCCGCCCACCCGGCATCGCCCCGCCCCGCCCCGGGGCCGCGGCTAAAACCCGGAGCCGCCGCGGCGCCTAGGGGACTGGAGGGACGCTCTGAGCATGTGCAGAGCTGTTTGGCGGCGGCTGCTTCGGCCGGAGGCTGGGGCCCGGTGCTGATGCGAACAGCCGGCTCGGCCTCTGTCCCAGCGTGGTCGGCGCCCCCGGCCCGGGTGGCAGGGAAGGAGCCATAGTCTCCCCGCGGCCCGAGGAGCGGGCGCGGCGGCGCGCACCCCCTCGGCAGCCGCGGCGCCTTCGGGGCCCACGATGATGGCGGAGCAGGTGAAATGCGCCTCGGCAGGGGGCGGCTCCGGAGCGGGCTCCGGGCCGGTGGTGAACGCGGAGCTGGAGGTGAAGAAGCTGCAGGAGCTGGTGCGCAAGCTGGAGAAGCAGAACGAGCAGCTGCGGAGCCGGGCGGCCAGCGCGGCCGCCGCCCCGCACCTGCTGCTGCTGCCGCCGCCGCCGCCCGCCGCGCCGCCCCCCGCCGGGGCCTGCAGCCCGTTGGGTCCGCGGAGCCCCCCGGCCGCCGCCGCCTCAGGGGGTCTGGGGCTCGGGCTGGCGTTGGGCGCCGGCGGCGGCGGCGGCGGCGGCGGCTCCAGCCCCTCGTTCTCGGGGACCTACTGCCTGCCCAGCCCGGCGCCCTCCCTGCTCTGCAGCCTGGCGCAGCCCCCCGAGGCGCCCTTCGTCTACTTCAAGCCGGCCGCGGGCTTCTTCGGCGCGGGCGGCGGCGGGCCGGAGCCGGGGGGCGCGGGGACGCCGCCGGGGGGAGCCGCCGCGCCGCCCTCGCCGCCCCCCACGCTGCTGGACGAGGTGGAGCCGCTGGACCTGGAGAGCGTAGCCGCCTGGCGGGACGAGGACGACTACACCTGGTATTGCCGGGCTCCGCTCCCTCCCCCGGAACCCCGGCCTCGGAGGCCCGGGGACGGCGGGGAGGGCGTGGGCAGGGGAGGAGAGGGGGACCTCGTCCTTGCCCCCGGACGTGGTGGCCTGGCTGGTGCCCAACTCAGCGAGGAGTGGAGGCTTTTCGCGGGGGCGGAAACCTGTTTCTCACAGCTCAGGCTGAACCAGCTGGGGATGAATGGGTCTCCTCCATCTCCCCGTCTTCTGCTCTGCGCTGATGACTCGGTCCCCAGCTCCCTGTTAGCATTAACTGAAAAATCCGTGCCATCTTTTTGTTACTCAGTCCTCCTCCCCCCCGTCATTTTTGGGAGTAGCGGGGGATGGGTAGGGGTTGGCCTCAGTCTGCGACTGTTCCTGGTCTTTCCTCCCAAACGAACGCTGGGCAGGATTTGCGTGCTCTGCGGTCTCGTCCCGTGGCGTCCCGAGCCGCCCAGTGATGGATCGATCTCTCCTTAGAGATTCGTGCTTGCAGTTGGAGTTGTGCAGTCGCGTGTCCTCATGCGCTGCATTTTCGTTGATAGCTTCTCGTTTCAAAGACTGACTTGCTTTTTGAAATATATGCTGCTCTCACTGGCTTTCCTGTCAGTAATGGTGTCAAAAAGGAGGGCTTTTTCAGGGAATGGAGTGGGCAGCATGAAAGTACTGTTACTTAGAAATCAAGGATCTTTCTTTAATTTTTAAAACTGAACCGTTGATTGAAAAAAAGTGAGAAGCAACTTTTTATTTTATTTTTAGAAACCGTGAGTTGGTTATCAGAAGACTTGTGGTTTGCAGCATCTTTTCATTTGAAATCTGGCTAGCTCTATTTTCCACCAATGAGTAACTTTGTGTGTGTGGGGGGGGGGAGTCTAATTCCCTTATTTTTCATGCTGCTTTCTCATGGAGTAAGTCCTTTCATGACTGACTTCTGGTTGGTTGGTTTGCTTTCCTCCATCAGGAGAGGTAGTGGGACATGGTAAGATGAGTTGAAGCCTCAGGAGGTCAGACTTAAGTTCCTGCAGGGAAAATGAACAGCCTTCACCTTTCTGTAGCTGCGGCGTGAAGGACAGTTGTCCTTTTACCTTGGGTCCTTCTACTTCCGACCCTTCCTGTTTTTTGCAAGCTGGGTTTTCCTTACTTTCTCTGTGGTCCTGTTGCATGATCCCACAGAGGGAATGAGACATGGAGAACCCTACCGGTTTTCCCGTTGAGACCTGTGGTGTTCCCTTATACTCTGAGAACTCTCGATGGTAACGTGCATTAACTAGTTGGCCTGATTCAGAGAATCAAAATGGATGGAGCTACAATAAAGCATCCTTCTCTTCCTCCAACTTAGTGCTCCACCTGTGGGCAACTGTGCTGGTTGCTCAAGTTGTAAAGATCAGAACAACTCCCCACTCTGCGTAGCTTTGAGCCATTCTTTAGAAATGACACCGTTGTGTTTGTGGAGCCCAAGCTGTGTTGTAAACTGAGTTTCAGCCTGAGCATGGTACTAGAAAGTGCTCTTATGGCGGTTCTTAGGTTATAACAACTATAAGCCCTTATGCTACTTTCAAATTATGTTACCTTGATTTAGGGCCCACTTGGCCTTTTCTGGAGATACGTGAATGGTAGAAGGCAACTTATTTGTATTTTTGATGGGTATCAATCCTATCCATTAAAAATGTTAGCATCTTTAAACCTGTGATATATTTACGATTTTATGTGTATTCAGTTGGGGTGGTATATACATAGCTAATAGAATTGTAATATTTTCTTCCATTGAATGGACTTCTACCTATTTAGTTATCATCCAGCTACTGCTAGAATTTTGATATGCAGGATTTTCATAGTTTAATTTTTGTCAAAATAGTATTGGAATAACTTTGGGGAAAAAATGACCTGCTTAATGGAATTACTCTGTTAGCACTTGAGATGGTTTGAAGTGAATGTAAAATATAGCAGGTTCTACTAATTTCACTCGTCAGATATTCAGCGGAGTACATAAATCAATGCCCCGACACTTTATGGATGTTTCCACAGACAAGCGGCACACTATTTTACAGCATGTCTTTCTCAGAAGAAATTGAGGACTGGAATCCCATGTGGAAAAATGGAGGGATAATTACTCTTTGGTGGAATGTAATTAAAACATTTTTAAAGTCACCTGATTTACAGAAAACTTTCTGTCCTGACACCTTATACATTAAAATATTTTTGTATTACATTATCTTGGCCTATTGATGAGTAAATAGCAGGCCTAATTCTCCCAAGTTGAACCTACTTGTTAATGCTTGCAAAGCTCTCTGATGATGTTCCTTCATCGCTGTAAACTGTGTACATCCCTGTCCTGTAGTCTCACAAACAGGGTGTTTTTCATTTGGATTGTCTCGTATGTTTGCAGGGAGACAACTTACCTTTATTTCCCCTGTTAGGAAACAACTGTAGTGGATAATAAGTACCTGATTATTCTAAAAATACTTAAAAATAGTTTTACATTTTCACTGTGGAAGAAAAAAGCCCTCACAGATGTGAGTATGAAGTCACAGGAGTCTTTCCTCTTGTCCTGAATTCATTAACCATGTTTCAGAGTTTAACTGTTAACATTCTGCAGATCCTTCAAGATACAAACATAATTATCCAAATCCTTAAATGCACATCAGTTTTTTTTTTTAATTTTATTTATTTATTTGACAGAAATCACAAGTAGGCAGAGAGGCAGGCAGAGAGAGAGGAGGAAGCAGGCTCCCCGCCGAGCAGAGAGCCCGATGTGGGGCTCGATCCCAGGACCCCGGGATCATGACCTGAGCCGAAGGCAGAGGCTTTAACCCGCTGAGCCACCCAGGCGCCCCACACATCAGTTTTTTTTAACCTGCCTTTCACCGAACCTGTCTTGGACATATTTGTCTCCCTATAACAGTTGCATCATTGTTAAAGTACCCATATTTATTAAGGACCAATGTACTGTTGACTGTCTCCCCTATAATTTTTCATGCATTTTTATCATGATTCCATCCTAATGACTTAAAATTGATATTTGATTATTTAGAACAGTATTTCCCGCAAGATGTCTTATCTTCAGGAAAGGAAGCTCACAGATGTAGATTAATCTTTGAATATTTTGAAGTTCTTTCATGTAAGTCTCATTTTTTTCTAATAAAAGCTTGTACTGTAACTCTTCACCTTTTATTAACAACCCCGACAATGCTTGGCTCAAGAATTATGTGTAGAAGGAAAACCGTTAATTGTAGAATCAGTATTTGCTTGATGATAGTTCATTAGTTAATGAATGGTCAATCAGGTCTCTTAGGTCTTTTTTCCAAACAGTTATTTAACCTATAAGTATCTTATGTTTATAAAAAACCAAAACTTTGTGAGAAGGATAGTGTGTTCTCCTTTTCATTTTGATGAAAATCTTTGAAATTAAACAGTTGTCTCATTTCTTCAAATATTTATCTCAGTTGAATTTAAATTATTTTTTCTTTAATCTTAGCATAGGGCTGCTAGAAGTAAATGTCTCAGGAAATTAGATTGTGGTTCCAGAACCTTAATTTTTTTTTTTTTTTAAAGACTTATTTATTTTAGAGTGAAAGCACATGAGCAGGGAGAAGGGCAGAGGGAGAATCTCAAGCAGATCCCCTGCTGAGCACAGAGCCCCACGCTGGGCTTGATCCCACAACCCTGAGGTCATGACCTGAGCCAAAATCAAGAGTCAGACGCTTAACTGACTGAGCTACCCAGGTGCCCCCTAGAACCTTAATTCTTAAGTCCAATTGTTATAATCCCATAGTAAACTTCATGTCCTGCTACATGGGTTCCTCAGTGATCGCTGCTAATTTGACAGCCTTAGCTCTCCAGAAAACCATAGGCTAGAAGGGGGGGGGGGGTCTCTGAGTTTCAGGAGCAAATAAGCTCCAAGGATGGTGACTTTGATGTGTACTTGGAACATGTGCCTGGATGATTTGCCAGTGTGTATGGAAGGATGTTTTCAAAATCACTGTCCCGTGTCACCAAGCTGAGAAGCAGCAGGGTATCAGGAAAAGAGAGCAGATTGGTGTGAAGTGGCCAGAGGAGCAGTAAGTTGTTAACTTCACTCTAGACCTTTCCATGACCTATTTCAGCTCCCCCATTTCCTGACTGAGGGACTGAAGCTCTGCGGTGAAATGACTTAAGCGCCTCCAGTTATTTATTGAAAGGTTAAAACCACAGTTCAGATGGTTGAGACCGATTCCGAAGTGTGTACAGCACGGCTGTTCTTCTCGAGCTTGGTTATGACCGTCAGCGTGTCATAAGTTCAGCTTAGTGGCTTGACCGGCATTTCTTCTTTAAAAAACGGAGAGCAGTAGAATATAAAATCAGAAGGCAGCATATCTTGTGAAACAAATTTGTATTGATTGAACTTATTTCAGTTTTACCTGTGTGTGCCCTGGGCCGAAATAGTAAATATATTTGTGCGTTAAGGTCGCAATTAGAAAAACTCCATTTTACACCATTTGGAAGCAAAATGGTGTTGAAGAAAGCAGGTGGAAAAGCCCAGCTCTCTGAAGATAGGGTAGCACCGGGGAAAGTCAGGTCTTGCGCACCTCAGTCAGGGAGAGAAGTCTATATTCAGAAAATGTCAAGATAATGATATGCCAGCTAACAGAAAATACAGTCCTGTAGGGCCTTTATTTTAGTGGAGTGGCAATTAGAAGAATATTGAAACTTATGTAAAAGGGACGTGGCAGAGATTTTTAAACTTACCCAATGGAAAGGACAGGAGAAAAGTTCATAATTATATAAGGGGGAAAGAGCGCTATGTACAAATTAAGGAAAATTTAATGAACGAGCTATTCATCTTTTGCGTGTAACACCAAGACCCCGGACAGCTGGCTAAAATCCTTGCCAATTCTCCATCAAAGCTGCTGAATACCTTGTACTGTACATATGGCACAGCTAAATTAGACCACCTGAACTGGTCTCCCCCCCCCCCCCCCCGATAATTGATTTTCAGTGAAAAGACCAGAGGGTGCTTCACTTTCTGACAATGCTAATTGAAAACCGCAGTGTTTTCTAGAGGCGAACGGAGTCGAGTGAAGTATGTGCTGAGGTCTTTGAAACGCTGCAGTGAGACACCAAAATAGAATCCAGCTCTAACTGTGGAGGGACGGGGGAAGAGTCTGCTGTAGGACAATTCCGTAACTCCAATTTGGGCTTCGCGTGTCCTTTTAATAGCTTAGTGGTGGTGAATTTGCTTTGTGGTGGCTGCCGAGTGTGACTCTAGTAGGCGCTGGTGAATCAGACGCTTGAGTTCCGCTGAAGAGTGATTGATTGCCTATCAGTGCTGATGCTTCAGCTTTCCTTAAAATAGAACTTGTGATGCTTGAAAGCTCTTAAATTACACGTCTGAAAATTGCCACATATTCCTTCTCAGTGACAGGCATGTAAAACATATGCATATGTTTTGCCGTATCATTTGTTTTTGTGTTATCAGAAGGATGACTTTAGAATCAAACATTTACTTGAGAATAACTGATTTTTTTTTTTTTTCCTAGATAGTTGTAATAGTCCTTTGAAGCACTCAGGTGATTATTCTGATGGCAGGTTTGATGTTGTTCCTGTCCTCCCAGTATTAACATGGGAGTTAAGTGAGGGCATCCAGAATGTGAAATGTATGGAGAAGAGATTCTACGAGAAAGCAGATTTCTAGTCATGTGCCTTTGGAAGGTCTTGATGCAAAGTTAAAGAAAATTAGAGTGTGACGTTTTCAAAGATAGCTTTCCTAATACTTGAAGAATTCTCAAGTTTTAGGTGAAGGTTTTTCTTGTATCTTGCTAGATTCTAATATAGTTTCATCAGTGGAACTAGAGAAGTTGAAAGAGCAGTTTCTAAGTCACTAGGAGACATGTGGCATTAATGATGGCAAAATGGGATATTGTAACGACTACAAATAAGGTGATTTTTATGACTTTTTGGAAGATTGGAACCATTGGGGTGAATACAGGTTTTACACTGCTTATCTAATTTTGGTCTTATGTCACAACCAAGGAGTTTGTAGCTCTGTGATCTCCATCTTCCTGTTTCTTTAGGTCCAGCTCTAGGCTTCGTCATGGAAATAGTAGGCTCAGAGCCATCCTGGGTACATTGTTTGTGGAGACTGACTCTGAAAATGATCCGTTGTCTTTACACCATGCTTTGCACAGTGCTTCTAAAGTTTTATCAAAGTAATGCAATAAACAGGATGTAAATAGCGAGGCTTTTTACAGAAAGCAGGAGCCCTCTCTCACTCGGACCTCTGAGTCCTCTGCACAGGCATCACTTGATTCCCATATGGTTGTTTCTTTTGCTCTTTATTTCTCAGCAGTCATTTGTACTATATGATCTTAGATGTCTGTAGACTTGTTTTGGAAGATGAAGACTAAGCTCTCTTCTCCTCGTCCTCACACCACCATGTCATCTTTCCCTTCTCATAATGGTTTTCATAATTTTTGTGTTAAATGCTATGTAACACCTGTATTATGACTATAATGGTTATTAACTGAGCCCTGTTAATTGAATGTTATTTTCCTCTCATCCCTTTTTTCCTCCAAGAGTTACTAATGACCTCTCTTTTCCCCCTTCAATTTCTTTAATCCCTATTACTGATTACTTTTTCAAGTACTCTCCTGGAGCCATAAATTCCTTAATAAGGTCATACATACTTGACAGTCTTTTTAATCTGTTTTTAACAATTTACTTTGTAATGCCATCCCTTCTGGAACTTCCAAGCCCATTGCTCCAGTCTTTACTGTTTGCTTCTTAGGCTGCGTGCACAGTGCTGCGTAAATGGGAATTTCTTAGGTTTCTTGCTTATGTTGGACCTCCCATTTTAAAAATTCTTTGTCTTCATATATTTTATTTAATCTAGTGGGGAGGGCACAGCCTCCAGTAGTTTTCTGAGAAAGGGCATTATTATGAGAAGTACACTGTGAAATTCTGCTTATTTAAAAATGTCTTTATTCTAGCCTCATGAAAGATTCATAGTTGGGCTGGGTATGATAAGCCTAAGTCACTTTCTCTTATGTTTGAAGGCATTGTTTCATTTTGTTCTAATTTTTATTAGGTTTTAGATATTGAAGTGCACTGTGGTTTGGATATCTAATCCTTAACTTTTTTAGTGTTCTTTATCCCTAGTTTTTCTAAAATGCCATGTTGTATCTTGGTATGGGCCTCTCTTATTTGTGGTACTGGACATTTATGGGTGCTCTCACTTTAGAATTCAATGGCCTGCCTTCAGTTCTCAAAATTTTCTGCCCCTGCCTTTTAAAATAATCTTCTCTCCATGTATGTGCATATATATATATATATACACATATATATATATATATAAAAGTGTGTTTGTGTTTTAGAACTTGTAATAATCAGATGTAGGCCCACCTGATGGAGTCATTTAATTGTTTTTGTTTGTCTTCTTTCATTGTAAATCTGTGTCTTTGTTTTGCATCTGGGAGACTGCTTCAACTTGATCTTTCAAACTCACTTACTGAATTTTTTGTATATGCTAAAAGTTTCATTTTCCAAGAATGAAGAATCTTTCTTTTTTAATATCTTATTTTTGTGTGTGTGTGAATGTAACTTTTTCTCTCAGATGATACCAGTTATGGTTGTCCTAGATTTTTCATCAGTTCTCTGTGTTGTTTTCTCAGTTCTCCTTTCCCTCTACTTTTAGTCTCAGCTTTCAATTTAAAAGGAATATTCTAAGTTTCTGGTGTCACTGATGATCTGTTTGCACCCAAAGAGGCGGGCATTGAAGTTGATCTAAAGCTCTGCGTGGGTGGAGCTCTTCACCTAGTGATTGGATGGGTAGCCAGTTCAAGTTTCAGGATTCCTCGGTCTTCTCTTGGGTTCATCTGTCTCTGGACACAAGTTTCTATACGCCTGGGAAATAAAGAGTAACGCAGTCAGTTCTAGGAATAGTAAAGGGAAAATGGGACTAAAGTTTGAGCCAGTCAACATGGAGGCGTTCATTTCACCTCTCTGGTTCAGTGAAGTACTTCATCGCTCCTTCAGTTGAATTTGTGCCTGAAGTCAGAGCTTCTGGGCCAGCCTCTGGTCTTGGGTCGTGGTGGGGAAGAGGTGGTGGGGGCAAGTGCTGCTTTTGAATGTGCTATGAGTCTGGTCCAATGAAGGAACTGTAGTACATAGACCCTAGTGGATAAAGGAAATCTTCAGAGTTCCCCTATAAGCAAAAACAAAACGAAACAAAACCCGACAAAAAACTACCAGAAAAAAATCCAACTTGTGGGAGTACCTAAAATCCTGAGGCAGCCTGGTTGGTGGAAGCTTTGTAGTAGAAGATGAGAGCGGTTCTTATGATGCTAGAGGTAATGAGCAGAACAGTGCTTCACACAGTGGCTTCTTGGGGCAGTGAGAGGGGTTTGAGAACAAGCAGAGACTCCGGCAGTGGCATGAATTTGTGTGTGTATAAAACAGTAGGGATAACTTATTAAAGAAGTCTAAAGATAAGTTCCATTCTCTCTCTTAAAAAAAAAAAAAAAAGCTAAATAAATAAGAAAAAAGGGGCACCTGGGGGCTCAGTCAGTTAAGCATTGGACTCTTGATTGTGGCTCAGGTCGTGATCTCAGGATCTGAGATCAAGCCCTGTGTTGGGCTCCACACTGGGCATGGAGCCTGCTTAAGATTCTCTCTCTCCCTGCAATCTCTCTCTCCCCCACCTCTTTAAAAAATAAATAAATAAATAAATAAAGTTCCATAGTTGACTAGTTTAGTGGCCCATTTATGTCAGGGCTGTGGCACCTGCTTGTTGTTTCACCTGAATTCCATTCACCTGGAAAGGCTACTCAAGTCTCGAGGACACTGAAGGACAGAAAATAATTGCTTTTGTGAAATCTTTTTTTAAAGTTTATTGAGGTATAAGTGAAGTATAAGCTGCATATATTAAAATGTACTATTCGATAGGTTTTGACATATATATATATACACACACACCCATAAAACCATCACTAGAGTCAAGAGAGTGAACCATATCTTAATGCTCCAAGTTTTCTTGTGGCCCTTTGCATTTCCTCTCTTCTGCTCCTGCTTACTTCCCATCAAGGCACCCAACCCCTGGTCTGCTCTCCCCGTCAGTCTAGATTAGTTTGCGCTTTCTATACTTTCATATCTTTGAAATTATATATTATGTACCATTTTTTCATTTGTTTTTGGTCTGGCTGCTTAGGATCAAGAGTTATTTTAAAATTCTTCTGTGTTACATGAAACAATAGTTCATTCCTTTTTATTGGGAGAACTATTAGATTGTATGCATGTAACAATGGTTTTTTTTATCCATTCATCTTTTAATGAACGTTTGGGCTGTTTTCAAGTTTTGGCTATTACAAATAAGTCTTTGTGTGGACACATGCATTCATATCTTTTGAATAAATACTTAATGGCTCTTGAGAGGCTGGAACAGGAATAGGTGTATGTTAACTTTTTAGGAAGCTGCCAAAATCTTTCCCAAAGTGGTTAGGCTGTTTCCTATTTCTGCCAGCACCGTATGAGAGTTTCAGTTGCGCTCGTCATGCTTGCCGTGGTCAGGCTTTTTAATTTTAGCCATTCTAATAATAGGTGTGTCGTAGTACTTCATAGTGGTACTACTTTGCATTTACCTCATGACAAATGATGAGCATATTTTCTATATGCTGTTCATTCATAGATTTTCTTTGTTGAAATGTCTGTTTAAATCTTTTGTCCATTTTTAAAAATTGGGTTGTTTATTGAGTATGCAGAGTTTTTACATCTGTCTACATACAAGTTTTTTTTTTATCATATGTGATTTGCAAATATTTTTACCCACTCTGTGGTTTATCATTTATTCTTCTATTAATGTCTTCCAACGAGCAAAGTTGTAATTTTAGTTTTAGTGAAGTCCAATTGATAAAAAATTTTTTTCTTTTATGGATCATATTTTTCCATAGAAGAAATTCTATGTAAGAAATATTTGCCAACCCAAGGACACAAAGACTTTTCTTATGGTTTCTTTTAAAAATTTTATAGCTCCAGGTTTGACATTTTTATATCTCTGGTTTTTTTTTTTTTTTTTTTTTTTTAATATTTTATTTATTTGTCAGAGAGAGAGAGAGGGAGAGAGAGCGAGCGAGCACAGGCAGACAGAGTGGCAGGCAGAGGCAGAGGGAGAAGCAGGCTCCCTGCTGAGCAAGGAGCCTGATGTGGGACTCGATCCCAGGACGCTGGGATCCTGACCTGAGCCGAAGGCAGCCGCTTAACCAACTGAGCCACCCAGGCGTCCCTATATCTCTGTTTTGAGTTAACTTTGGGTATTGTGTAATGTATGGCTCAAAATTTATTTTTTGTATATAGAATTAAAATGCAGTCATTTAATTCTGTATATTAATTCCTGTCCTCCCAGTGTTAGCATGGGAGGTCAAGTCATTGAGCACTCCCATGTGGTGCTTTGGGGGTGCCATAGTGGAATTGAGTGGCTGTGACATTTGTTTCAGCATGATTTGCTCAAAAGTCTCTCTTTTCTTCATTGAATTGTCTTTATACTTCGCCAAGAATCAGTTTTCCATACGTGTGCAGTTCTGGACCATCTTGTTTCCCTATTGATCTGGCTGTCTTCATGTCCTCCTCAATTGTCTTCACCGCTATAGGTTTGTAATGTGTCCCATTCACCGGTAGCTCTCCAACTTCATTGTTTTTTTCAAGGTTGTTTCGACTGTTCTAGGATCTTTGCATTTCCATATGAATCTCAGAATCAGCTTTCAAATTACTTCAAGAAGCTTACTGAACTTTTGGGATTTTATTAAATGGATACATTTAAGGATAATTGACATCTTAACAATATTAAGTCTTCTGATCTGTGAACATGGTCTGTCTTCCCATTTATATCTTTAATTTCTCTCAGAGTGTTTTGTAGTTTTTAGCATATGGGGCTTGACATCCTTTATCAGATTTATCCTTAGGCATCTTATGGTTTTGGTGTAAATGGGAAGTGAAATTTCAAAAATACTGATTGTCCCTAGCATAGACATGCAGTTAACTGTAGTGTGTTCATCTGGTATGCTAGAGTCTTTTTTCCTAAACTCCATCGTTAGTTCGAGTATCTTTTTTGTAGGTTCCTCAGATTTTTTACAGAGATGATCATGTCATCTCTGAATAAAGATAGATTGACTAGTTATTTCCAGTCTAAATGTTTTAATTTATTGTGTGATTGCACTAGCTAGAACCTCTAGTCCTTGTTTTATTCCTGATGTTAGGGGAAGAGCATTCAGCCTTTCATTGTTAAGAATGCTGTTTTTGTACATACCTTTAATCAGAAAGTGTTTCCTTCTTAATTTGCTGAGAGTTTTTTTTTTTTTTTTTTTTTTTTAATCAGGGATGGATGTCAATGCTTTTTTGTTGTTGAGATTATCGTGCCTTTTCTATGGTAAGCTACACTGACTGAATGTTAAACCAACCTTTCATTCCTGGGATAAACCCCACTTTGTAACAATGAAGTATCCCTTTTATATATGGTTGGACTCAATTTGCTAAAATATCCAGATTTTTGCTTCTGTGCTCATGAGGATATTGGTCTTCAATTTCTTTTCTCTGTGGTATTTGGTAGAATTCAGCAGTGAAACCTTCTGGGCCTAGGCTTTTCATTGTGGGTATTACAACATACGTGCATGTGTTGTAGGCAAGCATATAAATGGGTCTTTTGTGACAACTTTAAACATGAGAAACTTGCCCATGTGCCCATCAGAATATTTCCCATTAGTTTTTAGTGGCTAGAATTGTATCCAGAGATTGTGCCTAAGCCAGTGATGGGGCAAACAGGAATGCTGCAGTGACTCAGGTTGGCTTAGCCCGGTGCGTCCATCTCCAGGTGAAGTCTCCGGACAGCAGTACGAGCATCACCTGGAAACTTGTCAGACAGTCATGTTCTTTGACCACGGTCCAAACCTTCTGCCTGCAGTCGAGTGTTAGCAATTTGTGTTTCAACAGCCCAATAAGAGCCTTCGATGCCCCAGAGGTTGAGAACAGCTGACTTAGACTAGCCTGAACTTGGGGAATTAGAGTGAGCTACACGACACTGGACTCTTCAGGGGTCTTTTAGCAAGGGGGGTGGTGATGGAAAGGATGGATTTACATAGGTGGGTATTAATCTTGTCATAGTAGACTGAGGTGTGCCCAGGAATAAGAATTTTCAACTAATCCATATACTCCTGATGAAAGGAGGACCACCGTGGTCCACTGAGGAACTCCTGAATGGATGGAACGGTGTTTTAGAATCTGCACCTGTAACAGGAGTTAGGAGACTGTGTTTTGGGGCAAGTTGCCCCTGCTGCATGGTTTGTATGGTTGGTCAGCTAGACATTTTTAAATGACTGATAAAAAAAAAGGCAAAGGACTACTATTTTATGACATTGAAAATTATGGGAAGTTCAAGTTTCAGTGTCTAGAAATGGTTTATAGGAACACAGCCTACTATTCACCTTGCATACCCTCTGTGGTGCTTTGGGGCTGCCATAGTGGAATTGAGTGGTTGTGACAGAGACTGTGTCCCATGAAGCCCAAGTATGTACTAGCTGCCCCTTTACAGAAAAAGTTTGTCAACCTCTGATCTGTAAGGATAATTTACTGAATAGTACCATTCCCCAACCGTCTTGGGTAACTGAGAAATTATTTTGACAGGTGGGGGTCCTGACTATGATGGCATGAGCGTGAATAGTGAAGTATGGTATTTCAAGAACATGTACTCGTTAGAATTATGGTAACTTTGTTTAAAGGAGTGTTACTTTAGTGTGATTTTTAATTACAATACAGCTTCGTAAATAAGTTAATTACTAGAAGCGGTGATTATAATTTTTTCTCTTCCTTTTTTAAGTCAACTTTTTTTGTATAACCCTGTGACTGAAAATATGCTATAGTTTACCTTAGCACCATATGTCAGAGCGAAAATCTTTAACTTAAAGTGCCTCATGGTGGTTATTTTGAATTCTGTGTAATGGTATAGATGATGAAAGCAAATTTCCCCTAAAACGTATCTTTGAAAGCTGTTTGGCTTTTGTGAGAAAGAAGCACATACCAAGTTTAGTACAGATTTGAGGTGGGGTGGGGGCAGATACCTGATTATTTAAGGATTGAGAGAATCAATAGAATTTCACTAATTTTTAGACTTTTATTTTTTAAAGTACATAAAATTTTCCTAGTTTGTCATGTCATGTTTACATATATTAGCCCAGTTCACGTAACATTCTGCTACCAAAGAAAGAGATGAAAGTGTTCATTTCTACAAACACAAATGAGGTAGTTAGGTCATCATGGGGTCCATTCAGGACCCCATGATGTCCGTTCCAGGCTAGTTCAGTAGCAAAAGCCTCCGATCTCAGACTCTGAGACATAGTTTCTCATAGTGTTTTGAAGTTCTCCTTCCCACCAAGCTACAGAAAGCATTACATTTTGTTTGGGGATATTTGCCTATTAAAAAATAATTTTGGTATTTGAAGTAATCCAATGTGAGTTTTGTGTCCGTAGAAACTGTGAAATACATGTTGTTTTCCCTAGAAGGGAGGTCATGTCCATATACCTATATAATACCTATAATGTAGATTTCTTTTTTTAAGGTTATACGTTGGCTCTTCAAAGACATTCACATCATCAGAGAAATCCCTGAACCCTTTGCAGTGGTGTAGACACGTCCTAGATAACCCGACTCCGGAGATGGAAGCAGCAAGGCGTTCCCTGTGCTTTAGACTGGAGCAAGGTAATTTCGAACCTGTACATCTACGTTCTCAGACTCTTGCCACTGTCAGCTCTGTTAGTTGCTGGTTTTGGAATTGACACTTCAAAGGAAAAGCCTTACCCAGAGGGGCAGCTGTTGCATGTGATTTGCTCCACACTCATCCCACATCAGACTTTCTTAAGGTAGAATATAGTTTCATGCTTGTTTTTAGCCACATTCTTAGCTTGTTTCAGTTTCTAGTGAAAGGTAGGAATGCATATTATTTTTCTGTGTTTTTTTTTTCTTTCTGTATGCAAATATACCAATAAGTAAAATGGTATAGCCTTAAATTTGCTGGGGACAGCAACAGGTAGTGTGGCTGAAATCCAAGATAGAAAATGGAAGTTTCACTGGGACCTGAGTACTGACATTTTTGAGTTCCATATGTATTTAATTGGTTGTATAACTGGAAGTCCTAACCTCTATAAACTGGGAAATAATCTTCATATTGTATATAACGTTAGTTAACTTATAGGGCTGAATATAAGTTTAAGGCCAAAAAAAAACCCGAGTACTGCTGTGGAAGGAAAAAAAACAAAGGAATTATAGTCCTTAGCTTTTTGTCATTTTGTTTTTAATTAAGACTATGATCACTGAGGCTTTTGCTCATCTCTTAACCTCTCGGTATCTTTTTCATTACCTAGGGGCAATCTTTCCATTCCACGGACTCCCTGTATCCAAATCACACCTGAACTTGGAAATGCAGATTCCTGCCTTTTCCAGATTAAATAATCAGAGTCCCTGGGGGTAGGGCTGAGGGAACCTGCACTGACAAGTTCACCACTGTGATTGTGGCACACAGTGAAGTTTGCGAACACTACCTGTGAAGCCCTTCAGGGATAATGATGGGTATCAAAATCTGGACATGAGACAGAGTATAATAGGTAACACTTCTTGAACTCTGAATTCTGTGACCGTCAGTACCTTCAGTTCTTGCCGTCTTCTTATTCAGTTTAACCACACGCCTGTGAGCCAGGGACACACTCACTTTTAGGGAAGAGACAGGTGAAGTTGAGAGAAGGTCAGAAGATTATTGGGACCAGAGTGATACCCCAGGGACAGAACCGGAAGCTGGGTCTCCCTGACCCTAAAGACTGTCCTTCGTCTCTGCTGCTTTTTTGGCACAGTCATAAGTAAATATCAGCAGAAATTTGTTTTAAATATTTGGGAAATGTCAAATTAAAAGGCACATTTTACTAACATTTTAACTAAAGCAAAATGAGGGATTTAGTAAGAAGTTGAAGGGTGGAGTAGGACAAAGGAATAGCATTAGGGTAAAAACGTTGGAGATACATGCTTATCTAAGAGACCAGCCCTGTGAGGCAGCAAACTCTTAACCTTTACTCTGTTCTCGTTTACCCGACTGACCCTGAGCGAACCATTAAATCCCTCTGGACTTTAAGGGCTGTATAGACTGTCTCTAACATCTCTTGATTCAAGGACTGTTCATAGACATTTTTTTTTAGTATTTTATTTATTTGATAGAGATCACAAGTAGGCAGAGAGGCAGGCAGAGAGAGAGAGAGGAGGAAGCAGGCTCCCTGCTGAGCAGAGAGCCCGATGCGGGGCTTGATCCCAGGACCTGGGATCATGACCCGAGCCGAAGGCAGAGTCTTTAACCCACTGAGCCACCCAGGCGCCCCTGTTTATGGACATTTTTATATATGAATTTGCTCAATTTTATTTGAATATATAAAATTCAGATGAAATTCAGATCTAGAATCCTTTAGTTCAGGGGTCAACAAATTTTTTCTGAAAGGGACCTGATAGCAAGTGTTTTAGGCTTTGCAGGCCACGCATTCTCTACCATCAGTAAAAAGCAGCCATAGAGGCAAACATTAACAAACAAGGCTGTGTTCCAATAAACCTTTATCTGTGGATACTGAGATTTGAGTTCTCATGATTTTTTTTTTCCATGTGTCACAAAATATTTTTAACCATTAAAAAAAGAACAAACCCATAAAAACTATTTTTAGCTGGTAGGTGTTACAGAGCTGGGAGGAGGTTGGATTGGAGCCTCCCAGGCCACAGTTTGTGACCTCTGCTTCATTTGCACACAAGGAAGAGTTATATACAAAGTTGATTTAAAAAATAGAGGCTTTGTTCAATTTAATGTAATTAATTCTTTTTGGTGGCTGCTTTTGAGATTTGAGACTAAGTGCCTGATTAGCTAATTTTCCTCTCATTGACGAAGGGCTGAAGCAGAATGGTGAGGTCATGAGGACGTGCATTAATGTGCTGTAGTTTTATTCATAATGTAATGTATTTCAATTTCATGTAAGAGTTTAAGCAGAGAACTAGCTTTTCAAAGCCTACCTTAGTGTTTTCCAAAATTTGTATCTATATCTAAATCCTCTCTTGCTGTGAGAGTAAATGCTTTAGAGTAAATGCTTTTATTCTGAAAATCAGTAATCCGTTCATGAGATAAGAAGTCACTGTCAACAATAGGTTGTTCTTTGGATGAAATTTTTTTTTTGAAATTTAACTTCTATTTTATAGGGCAATTTGTCTATAGTATTAATCTTATGGCTATTGTAAGGAAAATAGCAGATTCCTACCCCGGCTCTCATGCCCATGTGATTACCCAGATGTGGTTACTTAGCAAGAGCTATTTGTTGTGGTTTTGCTATTTATCTCTCATGATTCCCATGCCCATGTGGCTGTGGCTTGAGTTGTCAGTTTATTACTTTGGATGTTGAAGGTTTAATTCTCCAAACACTCTTTTCCCCTTACACTTTCTCTCTGCACATCTTCCTTCCCATGTAGCTTTTTACCAATTTGGGGATACATTAATATTGATCACAATACAAATAATCATATCTCAGCCATGCCGTGTTTTTATTGTTATGTTTCTCCTTTTTGGTCTAACCTTTTATTTTTCCTAGAGTTAATCGTGAAAAGACACTTACTTACTGTTTTTGGTTTTTGTCATTAATTTACCCCCAGACTCTCCAAATGAACTGACCACTGGTACAGTGAGGCAAACAAATCCACCAAGGGCGTTATTGTTTTATTTCCCTTTTTTTTTTTTTTTTTAAACTGTTCCTGCTGATGTCTACCTCTGATCCCCTGCTGGGCTATGAACTGCTTCTCTACAGGAACACCCCCGCCCCCCCCCCCCCACCAGCCCCAGAGCTGTCCTGGGAAGACTTCCCCCTGCCCTCATCCTGGGAATTCTGTCCGCTCTTCAGTGTAGCCCTGCCCGTGTCCCAGATGCCAGGGCTCCCTTTTCCTTATGTTTCCTCTCTGTGTAGAATTCATAATCCTGTTGCCTTTTCAGGGGAGCTGGAGAGGAAAGAGGAAATGGGGGAGGGAAAATTTGAGAACCTCCTGTGTCTGAAAATGTCTTCATTATATCTTCAGTCTTGATTGTTCTTTGAGCTGGGTGTAGAATTCTAGGTTGGAACCCATGTCCAACAGAGTATAGAAGATGTTATTTCATTATATTTCAGCTTTGGGATTGCTGTGGAAGGTCCTATACCATTCTCATTTCTGATTCCTGTGAGCTTTCTTTAAAATAACTTTTAGGGGCTCCTGGGTGGCTCAGTTGGTTAAGGATCTGCTTTCAGGTCAGGTCATGATCCTAGGGTTCTGGGATTGAGCCCCGCATCAGGCTCCCTGTTCGTGTAGAGCCTGCCTCTCCCTCTTCTCCTTACTTGTGCTCTCTCGCTATCTCTTTCTCTCTCAAAATAAATCAATAAATTGATTAATAGATTTTTTAAAGGATTTATTCAAGAATAAAATACCTTTTAGATAGAATCTCAGACTCTTTTAATTTCTAGTATATGACATTTTCATTTTTTTGTGCTGGTGGGCATTTTAAGCAGAAAGCTTGAGTTCTACAAAATGTCCTGATTTCTTTCTCTGTAAATCCCTCCTGTCCTCCAGTTTTCTCCTTTCTTTCATTCTAGATACTCCTTTTAGTTAGATGTTGAATCTCCTGGATTGATGTTCAGATTTTTATATTCTGTCCTGTTTCCTATCCATGCTACTGATGTTCTCTTTTCTTGGAGGTTTTAAAAACTCCTCTTTGAGGGACACCTGGGTGGCTCAATTGGTTAAGCAACTGCCTCCAGCTCAGGTCATGATCCTGGAGTCCTGGGATTGAGTCGTGCATCGGGCTCCCTGCCCAGCAGGGAGTCTGCTTCTCCCTTTGACCCTCTCCCCTCTAATGCTCTTTCTCTCTCTCATTCTCTCTTTCTCAAACAAATAAATAAAACCTTTTAAAAACAACAACAACTCCTCTTTGAACTCCTCTGCTGCGTGTCTATTAAGTACACGCTGTGTGCTAGACACTTTGTAGGGAATGGGGACACAGCAGTGGCCAAACAGATGACAAGTCCATGCCCTCATTGAGTCTGCCTTCTCGTACGCAGACCTTCACTTAATCCTCCCGTGTTTGTGGGGACCCTTATTTGTGTAAGGTATTTTAAATGTAGTAGCTTTTCATTTTGGCTTATTTAAGCAATAAAAGCGAGAGAGGAGCGGCTGCTTGGGGAGGGGAGGTAGCTGAGGATCCCAGTATTTTCCTAAACAGTCATCCTGTTTTTGCCTCACTGTAAAGCTCTCTGTCCTCAGTGGTAGGCTGTACATCCAATTCCAGAACATTCCAGGCTCTTGTTGGCTTGTCCCCACTGTGGGCCCCTAGAGCAGAGAATGTCAGAATCCAAGTCCGTTACCTAATGTTTATCCATTTTCCATTTCGAAATGAAGTTCCCTTCTCAGACTGATAGTGACTCCTCTCCTGTTCCATCTCATTTGCAGGTTTAGAAGACTTGGAGTTTAGCTGTCATTCTAGTGTGTTTTTACATTTAATTGTATTGTTTAAGTATAACTGACAGTTTCAGGTATACAATATAGTGATTCAGCAATTCTGTACATTTCTAAGAATTCATCAAGATATGTGTATTTGTAATTCCCTTCATCTGCTTCACACATCCCCCCACCCTTCTGATCATCACCAGTTCTCTGTATTTAAGAGTCTGTTTCGTGGTCTCTTTTTTCTGTATTCATTTGTTTTGTTTCTTAAATTCTGTGTGAGTGAAAGCATTTGGTATGTGTCTTTCTCTGAGTTTCTTCACTTAGCATAATACTCTCTAGCTCTGTCCATGTTGTTGCAAATGGTAAGATTTCATTCTTTTTATGGCTGAGTAATATTACATTG
The DNA here is from genome assembly GCF_963455335.1 of Martes martes. NCBI lineage: Eukaryota > Metazoa > Chordata > Mammalia > Carnivora > Mustelidae > Martes > Martes martes. Next base: position 29,577,883 of record NC_137890.1, on the reverse strand, counting down.
GATATACACCATATCTTCTTTATCCCTTCATCTATCAGTGGACACTTGGGTTGCTTTCATATGTTGACTTTTGTAAATAATGCTGCATTAAACATAGGAGTGTGTATATGTTTTCAAATTAGTGGTTTCATATTCTTTGGGTAAATACCCAGTATTTACTGGAATTATTGGATCATCGGGTAATTCTATTTTTTAAAGTCCTAGCTACAGCAGTCAGATAAGAAAAAGAAATAAAAGGCATCCAAATTTGTAAGGAAGAAGCAAAACTTTCACTATTTCCAGATGACATGATAGTATATAGAGAAAACCCTGAAGACTCCACCAAAAACTACTAGAACTGATAAATTAATTCAGTAAAGTTGGAGGACACAAAATTAATATGCAGAAATCTGTTGCATTTCTATACACTAATAATGAAGTTGCAGAAAGAGAAGAAAACAATCCCAGTTTTAATTGGCACCAAAAATAATAAAATACCTAGGACTACACTTAACCAAGGAAGTGAAAGATCTGTATACTCTGAAAACTATAGAACACTGATGAAAGAAATTGAAGATGAGACAAAGAAGTGGAAAGATAGTCTATGCTCATGGATGCAGAACCAATGTTTTTAAACTATCCATATCACCCAAGGCAATCTGCAGATGTACTGCAATCTCTATCAAAATACTAACAGTATTTTTCACAGAACTAGAACAAATAATTCTGAAATTTGTGTGGAACTGCAGAGGGCCCTGAATAGCCAAAGCAATCTTGAAAAAGAGGAACAAAGCTTGTGGTATCACAATACTAGATTCAAGATAAACTACAAAGCTGTATGAATTGAAACAGTATGGTACTGGCATAAAAATTGGTGTGTAGATCAATGGAACAGAGTAGAGAACCCAGAAATAAAGCCATGCTTTATGGTCAATTAATCTATGACAAAGAGGCAAAAATATACAATGGGGGAAAGACAGTCTCTTCAACAAACTGTGCAGGGAAAACTGGACAGCACATGCAAAAGAATGAAACTGGGCCACTTCCTTAAACCAACATGGACATAAACTCAAAATGATTCAAAGACCTAACTGTGAGACCTGAAGCCATAAAATTCCTAGAAGAAAACATAGGCAGTAATCTCTTTGACATCAGCTGTAGAAACATTTTTCTAGATATGTCTCCTCAGGCAAGAGAACAAAAACCAAAGTGGACTACACTAAAATGAAAAGCTTTCGCACAGTGAAGGAAACCATCAACCAAACAGAAAGGCAGCCTACTGAATGAGAGCAGATACTTGGAAATGATCTATCCAGTAAGGGGTGAATATCCGAAGTATGAAGAACTTTTGCAACTCAACACCAAGGAAATGAAATCATGCAATTAAAAATGGGCAGAGGACTGACCCCAATAAACGTTTTGCCGAAGATGGACAGATGGCTGGCCTGCAGACGCATGGAAAGGTGCTCAGCATCCTTCATCATCAGGGAAATGCAAATTAAACCTTAAACTCCTCACACCCATCAGAATGGCTAAAATCAAAAACACAAGAAACAAGTGTTGGCAAGGAAATGGAGAAAAAGGAACCCTTGTGTGCTGTTAGTGGGAATGCAAACTGGTGCAGCCGCTGGGGGAAAGAGTATAGAGTCCTCAAAAAAGTCTTGTGTGGTTTTGTAAGAGGATAGGGAGGAATTAATATTTAGTCTTCAATGCCAATTCTTACTGGCTTCCAATTAAGGGAGTCCTTTGTCCCTGACAGCTAATTAACTGATACCAGAAATTGTGGTTTTAACTTTATTCCTATTATAGCATAAATATTTAATTGGGATAATGTGAGCATTCCACATTTTAGAACTTTCAAATAATTCTGATGAAACACTTGTTTAGATCTCCTGTCTCTCTTAATCAGCATTTCCAAGTAACAAATACTGAGCATTTTCTTTGAGATCAAGATTGTTGCCCTTCATTTTAATATAAATTGCCCCAGGACAGTGACTTTGTTTTGTTGGTCACACTGGCTAGAAGGGAACCAGACACCTTAACGGATGCTATTGCTAAAATAAATAAATTTTTGTTTAATTCTTTTTGAACTAAACGTCACAGTTACTGCTGTTACATTTTCAGTTTTGGTTTCAAACATTTTAAGGTGAGGTGGAGTCTTTGCACTCTTTGCTCACCGGCCATCTCTCTCTTATCAGCGTCCTGTGAAGCATTAGTTTGCAGCTGTGTTTTGCCCTTCACAAGCTTGTTTACCTTAAGATAGTTTTTACTTATCTTACTGTATTTTGTTGCAAAATGATATGCCTATATGCTCCCCGCCCCTTTCCTCCTCCTGGAATTTAAAGACCTTTGGTAAGACCTTCCACTGCTGTGACCAGGACAGATGAGAGATTAGATTTTTTTTGAAAGGATAGTTTTCTCCCCTTTGTCTTTTCCTGTCTCTCGTACTTTGTAACCAAGGGGTAGGGAGAGTTTCTCCACTGGGCGTTCAAAATAGATGGTGCCTTAATTAGAGAGCAAGATAGCGGTCTCCCTGCTTAAGAAGTAAATTTCCCTGGGAACACGTCTGAGGTCGGGCTTGTCAACCTCAGTTTCTGTGGGTACGTTGGATAGCGTTTCTTCCAAGGTTGTCCCTAATTGTGCAGCTGCTAATGAGTTCATGTGGATTGTGACTTTGGGAAGGGCCCCTGTCTCTCTCCTTGCTGTCAGCCTTCTCGGGGAGGGTCTTCACATAGTCTTCACGCTCTGACAGCCTCATGACCCTGGATCTAGGTAAGGTAACAAAACTTGGTAAATTATGGGAGAATGTATGGGAAGTGTTCATGTTTTGTTGAGATTGTGAGAACAGGCTTATTAAAATCCTACCCTTCTGAAGAAAGTTTGTTTTTCTGGAGAAAACGAGGCACAGAAAGGAATGTTTCGTTATTTAATTTTATTGGAAGACAGCACCTGCATTTAAGAGCTTTTTAAAGATATTGTGAAAGATTACTTTCCGTATAAGGTGTACACACACACACACACACATACTCATGACTAATATGTATCTGATGCCCCCAAATTCTCAATTGACTAGGTCAATTAATATTTTAATTGAAAATTAATTAAACTGGAAGTTTATTAGAAGAATGAGATCCCAAAACTTATTTTCTGCTGTTCCAGACTGGTCTTTTCATACCAAATTTCATAATTTATAAGGTCTTCTATATCGAGTGGTCAACACTGTCCAGTTACTTAAGCTTTCTCACCCTCTTCTACTTTTATGTTTGTTTTCTATGGTTGTTGTCAGGCAATAAATAAGGATGTTTATATAGCAGACATAATAAAGGCTTAAATATCAGATCTGTTTCCTAATACATTTGAAAATGTAAATAGCTTTTTTGGATAATGTACAGAAAGTAATGTTAAAATAATTCATCATTGAAAGTTAAATCTTTCAGTACTTTTTTTTTTTCCCCAAGATTTTATTTACTTGAGAGAGAGAGAAAGCATGAGAGGGGGGAGGGTCAGAGGAAGAAGCCGGTTGCAAGACGCAATTCCTGGACCCTGGGATCATGACCTGAGCCGAACGCAGATGCTTAACCCACTGAGCCACCCAGGCGCCATCTTTCAGTACTTTCTAATCTGCATTGGACCCTGATTAGAATATGCAGTTTTAGACATATTCAGTATCTTGGTTGGTTTTTCTCTTTGAAAATGGTCCTAACAATGTTACTTTCCATTTGGAAGTGTCTTGTTTTGTGAGCATCTTTTTACTTAATTTTTCATGTATCTATGCCTTCTTTCCAACTTGATGAAGAAGCATCTGATGATAGGGGCCTGCCCTTCAGTTTCCTTTTGGATTACCAATGCTTAATAAATTCTCAAACATGGTTTAAGTTCTGAATGTTTGTTTTTTTATGATTTATTAATTTGAGTACATTTAAATTTCTTACATGAACAAAGAAACTAATTGAACATCGATGTTGTAAATGACATCCAACTAGCCAAGCCAGAAAGAATTACCTGATGGTGCTCATTAAAATGTTAGTGTTGGGGGTGGATATTTCAGTCTGTTTTGTTCGCTGCTGTTGACCCACCCAGTGCCTAGAACAGTTCCTGTCCCGTGGTCCATATTGAGTGATAATTGTTGAGTGAATGAATATGGTGGGAGGCATTTTGATTTAGTAGTTAGACATAGGGCTCACTAGGCCTCCGTGTTCCTTAACTCTAATTAAGAGCAGGTCACAGTCCCATGACTTATTTTATAACTGAAAGCTTGTGCCTCTTTAATCCCCTTAACCTGTTTCACCCACCCACCCCCTTTCCTCCTGGCAACCAGCAGTTCTCTGTATTTGAGTCTGTTTTGTTTTTCATTTGTTTGGCATTTTAGATTCCATATAATAAGTGAAATCATGCAGAATTTGTCTTTCTCTGTCTTATTTCACTTAGCGTAATACCCTCCAGGTACCCCCCATGTTGTTTCAGATGACAAGATTTAATTCTTTTTATTGCTGAGTAGTATCTCTGTGTGTGTGTGTGTGTGTGTGTGTGTGTGTGTGTGTACACACACACCATGTCTCCTGTATCCAGTCATCTGTCCGTGGACACTTAGATCGCTTCCATGTCCTGCCTAGTGCAGATCATACTGCAGGGAACATAAGGGTACATATATCTTGTTGAATTAGTGTTTTTTTTCTTTGGGTAACCTAGAAGTGGAGTTGCTGGATTGTATGGTGCTTCTATTTTTAACTTTTTGAGGAATCTCTATGATATTTTCCATAGCGGCTACACCAATTTCATTCCCACCAGTAGTGTGCAAGTGTTTCCTTTTCTCCACATCTTCGCCAACACTTGTTTTTTCTTGTTTTTGACACCAGCCAATCTGACAGGTGTGAAGTATTAGCTCGTTGTTACATTTTAGTTAAGGAAAGAAAGAAAGCACGTCACTTGTTTCTAGCCCGTTGCCTAGTAAGTGGGGACATTTAACAGATTTCACAGGGCTATTAGAAAGATTTCAGGCAGTGTTGAATGTAACATTACTTCGATAAGTGTGAAATGCTATGCGATTATGTGGACACAATCCTACTGTGCAGTTCTTTATTCAGAATGAACCAGAACATAAAGGGAATCCTCTTAGTTTGGCTGTTTATACTTTATAGGAACCTAATAGCATTTTTTTCTTTGGGAGGGTGGGGGGGTTTGTTTTCTCTACCTGTAAATCAACATATCTGTTAGAGTTGGGATCCCAGATTGGAAAGTTTTGAGTATCATTTAAGAACAGTAGAAAGTTTAAAGCAACTTCATTAACTATTCCTTTTTCTTCTGCCTCTTCTTAGATTGATATGTATTCCATCTCTGACATGCTTTTCTCTATTCTTCATCACTTCCCCCACTTTTTTATTTTTTAAAGATTTATTAGAGAGAGAGTGAGAGAGAACATGGCCTGGGTGTGGGGGGGATTGGACAGCAGAGAGAGAAGCAGACTCCAGACTCTTCACTGAGCCAGGGGGCCTGTCTGGGGACTCGATCCCGGGACCTCAGGATCACAACCTGAGCCCGAAGCAGATGCTTAACTGACTGAGCCACCCAGGTGCCCTCTCCCCCACCCTGTAGACTGTAAATAACAAACACCATAGGAATTTCATGGGGAGCCTTAACTCACGTGACACCCTAAATTGAAATAAGGCTAATTGAGAGCCTTTGGTGAGTCCATGTCATGAGGCTGGGATGTTAAATAGCCAAATAATGATAAAAAAAAAAAAAGCTTATCTGAATAATTTGAAGCACCCAGTATGTGGCTTAGTTAATTTGGGGCCAGTTAATAAAAGCTTATCTTGCCTGAAGATCCTTGAATATCCGCAACTATTGAATCAGGACAGGTCACATTTGGGGAGTGTGGGTATAGTTTTCACAAAGAGTGTAGCCCTACACAGTTACTGCCTTGGGTCATGTTTCCTTATGAGCATCTTTCATTTCCTCCGGGATTATATGCTAAGCACATGGAAATAGATATTGCTTCTTAACTGAGTTTTTCTTTTATCTTCCTATGATACTGGTTCCTGTGCTTGCCTTGGTTGTTATGATGTAGCATTCCTCTCTAAATTTAGCCAAATGGAAAAGAAAGTTGTCGACTAATCCTGTGCACTCAAGGTGGTCTTTTCATTTGTTAAAAGCCGCACAGATTGAGCTGAGACATTAGGAAGTTATTGAGTGTCTGTCTCCTGGACTCTGTCCAGCCTCTCCTTGCCTGGCCCGAGATGCTATCTTCATCAGCTCATGTTTCCAATCTCGAGGTGCTCTGTCAAATTGGGAACACAAAATTAAAACTTGGTGCAGTTCATGTTAGGTAAACTTTGTAAGGGAGTGCCTTTCTAATCGGTAGAATAATCTGGAATCATACCAGCATCTGCAGAGACGGAGTCTCTTGACATTTGCTATTTTTTATTATTATTATTTTTTAAGGTTTTATTTATTTATTTGACAGAGAGGAGCACAAGTAGGCAAAGCAGCAGGCAGAGAGGGAGAAGCAGACTCTCCACTGAGCAGGGAGCCTGATGCGTGGCTCGATTCCAGGATCCCGGGATCATGACCTGAGCTGAAGGCAGACGCTTAAGCACCTGAGCCACCCAGGTGCCCCACTATTTATTATTCTTGTGTGCTAGAAATGGAAGACACATTGTCATGGCTGTGGCCTTTGATGGCATCTTTGCTTTCTCATATGTTCAGAATAGTCCCAAAGTGTGTGTGTCAGTATTGGGAATGATGCATGGTACAATAAGTAGCAAATCAATAGGGATTGTGGTCCTATGAAATCTGCGATTTCTATCCCATTATATCCAGCAACATGGGCATGTATTTGCCAGACACTCCTGAACAGCCCTCTTCCTTTCCTTTCTTTTGCCGATTACATGTGTTTCTGTGTTTTTTTTTTGTTGTTCTGTTTTTATTTTGCATTTCTAGCTCAAGGAAGTTATTAAAATAAGCAGTAGCTTATGACCGTGCATATAGTGTTTGTTACAGTGACTCACTATCATTGACGCGCCGTTTTCTTACCCCAGCGAAGAACAGATAAAGCAGTAGATGGTAAACGGTAGTCGTTTGCTGCTATCATGGTGCTCTAGCGATCGACTGAATTTGCTACTACAGCAATGAAATTTTATTCTGGTAGATGTTCATGCCTGTGTCTTGGGACCTTTACATAAATTGTCCATTTAGGCAAGAATTCGTAGCCTCTCCTTTTCTGCAACACTGGGCCTCGATCGGAGAGACGATTCAGATGCTTCGTGGTGAAGTAAAGGCGCGGGGCCCTGGCTGCACGCAGGCGCAGTGCTAGGGACGAGGGGCTCTGCGGCGAGGCGAGCTCAGGACCTTTCCTTCGGAGCGAGCAGTCCAGTATAACCGACTGCGCAGGTAGCCACTCTTGTTCTTTTTTTTTCCTTCCTTTCCTTTCAAACAGGCGTGATGGTGCTGGCGGAACTGAGTCTGAGGGTTATGATGGCCGGGAGATGCGTTCCCAGGGATGTGTGCGACGTCAGCGAGGGTTAGGCTGTACGGAGAGTTAATGCGGGGGGTGGGGGTGTGAGGTCAACCCAGACCGCAGGATGGCAGGCCGGCAGCGCAAAGGTCTGGCGCAGGGGTGAGGCTCCTGACCCGGGAGGAGATGGCAGGCCGTTGTGGTGGGAGTGTAGTAGAGAGAGGTGAAGGGAGAAGAAGGGAGCCCACGGATTCTGCATGTAACGGGGAGGTATGCGGCATGTGCAGGGCGCTTAAGGATTTGGGGCTTTAAGATGGCTCGGAAACCTTTGCGTAGTTCTCAGCAGAGTGACATGACCCTGAACGGAAAGTGTCAGTGTTAAGTGAACTGTTGATTTTACTAGCCTTTCTTAAGTCTGGCAAGATGTGGAGAATGAAATGGTGATTTTAGAAATTCTTAGCCATGTGAGTGAAGTTGGGCTTTTGAACATGGTTAGGTTTTTTTGTTTGTTTGTTTGGTTTTTTTTGAGGGAATTCTTTAACTTAGATACACTTGGAAATGTTTTCTTCCATTAATACCCTGTATTTCTTGTGTGACTTCTTGTGAGCAGTGGTCATTTAAAATATGGCCACGCTCTTCATAATACTTAATTTACTTTGAAAATACAAAGCTTCGAGGGCACCTGGGTGGCTCAGCGGTGAAACCTCTGCCTTTGGCTCAGGTCATGATCCCAGGTTCCTGGGATCAAACTCAGTCCCTGGTTGGGCTCCCTGCACAGTGGGGAGCCTGTTTGCCCCTTTCCCACTCCCCTTGCTTGTGTTCCCTTTCTTGCTGTGTTTCTCTCTGTCAAATAAATATATAAAATCTCTTAAAAATATATATATATATATATAACTTTGATCTTCTTGATTACTTAAAATACATGGAGCTTTAAACTTTTATATAGTAACGGGTTTCATACATTTGAGTTTTGGAGCTCTTGTCAGCTTTTATTTGTGAATTTGATTTTTTTTTTATATTGTAGCTGTAAAATTTTATTTCAAGGAACAGTGTATGTGTGGGTGTGTGTGTTTGAGTGAAATTCAGATACGTCCTCATCATACACGTGTCTGTATTCATATACACACGTGCGTTTGTGTGCGTGCGCCCGCGCATGCTCCGTCTGAGCGTCCATTTTTATGACAGTTTTAGATAAGCTAAGTTAGATCAGTAAAAGGATACTCAGCTCTAGGAGTCGCTGGTGTGTGCTAAAAGATGGTGACTGCAAGTAGTTAGATGTTTAGTCTTCCGGAGAAACCAGATACCTATTCTTCAAGAAGACTGAGAGATCTAAGCGTGGGATCCCTACCCCTGACTGAGAAGCAGAGCTTGAGGGAACTTAAATTTTGATGTCCAACGGTAGACTGAGCTGGGGGGACTAGTAGATGAACTCATAAAGCATTCCACTCCTGCATAAAGACCGCCCTCCTTTGCACGGTTGGGACCCTCAGCCACTCTGCTGCTGCATGTCGAGGCATCTCGTGGGAAGTTTGCTTACGGAATAATCCAGGCGTTTATGTAGTGTCTGTTGTCCATCTTTTAAGCTGGAGGCCTATCGGGGTAATACCTATACTGGTGCAGAAGTTGTTCATGCCAGTTACTTATATATACAGATAAGCATAGTCTGTATTCAAAAATAGAGACCAGTGGACTGAGTGTCATTTGTTTTTTGGGGAAGTTAATAGCATGAACAAAATAAACAGATTAGCTGACTTCGTAGGAAACAGGAAGCTAAGGGAATAGAGAGCTCCGTGCACTTAGATTTAAGTGAATACTATACCTTTAAATAAACAGATTATTGGAAAAAAGCAGCAAATCATTATTTGTAGTCATTTTTAACTTCTTGGCAGTATGGAATTGGAATGGACAGGGCTAAGAACCAAGCTGCTTATTCATATTTGTCAAAAGAGATCCCCCTCAAAAAGAGAAAATATGAGAGAAATTAGGGGACATGGAGGGCAGATTCCAAACCTTTAATTTTCAACAGTTCTATAAGCAGGAACAGCAGACAGTGAAGAGGAAGGAAGAATAAATAATAGAAGACAGTATCTTTGAGCTCAAAGACAGCTCCCTGGTATGAACTAAGGCAGCTGAGAAAAGACCTAAACCCAGACATCCTGGTTGAATTTCCAGGGTTAAAACCCTACAGATGTTCAAAAAGAAGAGACATTATCTGCAGTGTAATAGACCTCAGGCATTTCATGAGGAATGCTAACTGCTTAGCTGGGAAATGAATACAGTCTCTGTAGTTTTGAGGAAAGGTATTTTTAAACTATGATGTGCCCAGGCATATCATAGATTGTGGAGACAAATGGAAGGGGATTTGGGTTTGCAAAGATTTAGAAAATGTACCATCTGTACCCTGTTTCAGTGGCGGAGGAAGTACAAGGACATGAGATCCATGAGTCTGGAACAGAGTGGCTCTGGAGGTGCCCCAGGAGAGGCCATGAGCAAGGAGATGAGGAAATGGGTAGGCTCTCAAGGCTTGTGACGTTCTTCGCTCAGTGGTTGGGGTCTGGTGCCGGACAAGTCCTTTCCTTTCCCTGGCCCCTCTGACCATACTCAGCTCCCCAGTCAGCGAAGCTTCCATCAGAACACTGAAATGCCACCTCTGTGTTGCTTAATGATCACCTTAAAGTTGTCCTGTTCACAGCTGTCCAACAGAATGGGCAACTAGTAGTCCTTGACAGTGTAACAACAGAACCGTGAGATCTGGAGTTGGGAGTGAAAGAGAAGAGGGATTTAGCATGGGCTCAATATCTGACTTTCTCACTGTCACGAATCGGGGGGCAACAAGGTGATATTGGTTTATCTGCTGAAAGTCACATAGTAGTTACAGAATTGTCCCCAAGTTCCCAAACAAAACTCCGGGAAAGTGGATCTGGGTGGGAAAGAGAAAGAGATTCCTGTTTTAGACCTTCGTATATATTTTAATATTCTTCCATGTGCAGGCATTAAATTAATTAATTTTGGGGGGTTGGTGGTGAGGGAGAGGGAGAGAATCTTAGGCAGGCTCCATGTAGAGCCTGACACAGGGCTCGATCTCATGACCCTGGGATCATGACCTGAGCCAAAATTAAGAGTTGGGTGTTTAACTGACTGAGCCATCCAGGCACCCCAATATGCAGGCATTTTAATAAAATCATGCAGCCATTACTTTCATGGCCAAGAAAATAGTTTTTTCCTCATCTAAGTTCTTAATTATATATGCTTACTTTCTACTGCTTCTCAAGACTAATGGGTCAGAGGCCTTTTCTCCCATGGGACTATAAGCACATGTGTTGTGTCCCTTATTGAAAGAAGAGTATTTTAGCCCAGGAGATACCGAAGAGGAAGGAACAAATTCTGTTTCCATTACTCTTCGTATTCAGGAGCACACAGGGCTTTCTCGTAGCTTATGGGGCTCGCATTTCCTAACACACTGGACATGGTCAAGGGCAGGGAGGTTCTAACTGGTGGTCTAGTCTATCCTTTCAGAAGAGGAAACACACTGTTTTCAGACATGAGATAATCAAGCCTGTTTCTTGTAGAACTGGACTGTAGCGTCTTCCTCGACTTACCTTGTTACAGCCATGTGGAGCTTGGAAGTCACTCTGGCTGGCAGTCATGGCTTGACGGTGGCTGTCGTCCAAATTAGGAGCAACTGTCTAGAATCTGCATGACAACATCACATCATTGGCAGATGATTAGGTCACTCTTTTCCCTTGTTCTTTTCAGGTTAAATTAGGACTTTCACAAAGGCTGACTTCTCACATTTTGTGACTATTTTCACTGTCATTACATTTGATTAAAGCCATAGTCATCCAGTCTAAGGAAAAATGGGGTCTATAAAAGGGCATTTGTAAACATGCCTTTGAAGAGTAATTACTGCTGAAGTCAGATGTGTTTTTTAATCTCCCCCGTAAATTGGAGATGGGAAGTCTGATCATTTGTGCAGTTGCAGACAGAGCTCGCTCCAGGGATGGGCAACATTGAATTTGGTCCATGTGTGCTTGGAGCTGACAGCTTTTCTTTTGTTTTGACCAGTGATGAAGTAAAAACATGTTAGCTGACAGTTCAGAGAATATCCCCTTTCCAACCTTCATTTTTCAGTTCTTAGATCATTGTCTTGGTTAGAAAAGACCCACAGAGCAGAGCAGTGGGAAGAGCATTTGGCATGTGGTCTTGGGACTGGTTATGGCCTGAGAAGTAGAAAAAGTCCAATGGTTACATGGTGACGACTGGACACTTGAACCAGCATGTCTTACTTCACTACTAAGACCTAGAAAACGTTTGACCCATTAAATTCAAGATCAAGAATAATTGTAAAAGTCGGATCCCTATGGAATAAATGCAGTTAAATAATACTCCTTCATGGTGAAATTTTATAACTCATTCAAGTAGTAAACATTTATAAATGTTTATCTGCCAGTCATTGCACATATACAATCCCTTAGTTTCTTTTAAACCTCACACATTTTAAAACTTAATCCTAATTAATTAACTCTAGGTATTATTTATAGGGGTAAATGACCTCTTTTATTGATGTTTCTTAAAGATGGTGTGTAAGTCATGTTTTTGTAACTTGTTACATTTTTAATACAACTGCAAGTTTAAATATTGAGTATTAACAGTGTTCTGGGGCTATGTGTTTACATAAATATTTAAACACATAAAATGTATATTAGCATGTAACACAAACACATTTATGAACGTAAGTATGTGTTAACATGTAACAAACACAGGTACATATATGGACATGTAACAAGTATACTAATGGGTACAACTAACTTATCCTGAATAAATGTTCACTAAGGATAGCAATTAGGGAGGGAGGTTTACTAGTTCCATAGCCTTTCTCCTTATGTGAATATACTGGCAAATGCATAACAGTTGCATCTTCTTTACTTTGTTACTGTCTGGGAGAGAGTGCTGAGAACACTGGTTGGGAGAAGCAGTAGGCCTTCCTAGCCCCCGTGTGCATATTCATTAGGTCATGGAGAGTGGTGGAGAAATTAATGCTTCTCAAGTTTACCCAGTAAAAGTAAGGGATCAGATAAGCTGCAAGCCATATGTTCCTGCCCCAGGGGGTTTGCTCAAGCTGGGGCCAAGTCCACAGTGCTTACTTAATGTGAATGTAGAGCCCCTCAAGAAGACATGTATTTGTCCGGGCAGTCAGTTTATAAGAGTGAACCAGTAAAATGCTGTCTTTACCTACGTTCCCTAATTCCTTTAAGGTTAGCGCAAACATTCGAGCACATCAATATGCAAGCATTTCTGTAGGCTCTGGCCTCTAGGTATGGACAAACATAATGTGTTCACCTGGGAAGTTTATAACCGAGAGGCTGGTTCGTGAAAATACAGTCTTCTTGCCCTGGTGTTGTGTGGGTTTAGGTCAAAATGCTGTGGTCTAGATAAAACTTCCTGCCAACGTAAGAGAATAACAGGTACTAAAAGATGTGGTGTCCCCCATCCCTTCCCTGATCTGAGACCACTCTGTCGCTGGTGTGAGTGGAAGACCATATATGGAATTCCTCCAGTTGTTTGGCTTAGTGCTGAGGCCTGCCCACCTGTTGTGTGAAGAAGGAATACAAGCCGAGGATTGAACGTTTATCTCCCCTTTCTTCCTCGGGCCTTGTTTTCCAGGACTTGGTGGTAAAGAACACCACTATTTAAGTGTCAGAGACGTGACTTTAGGAGCCTGTGGTTTTGAAGAAACCATATTTCTTAAAATGTGGCATTTGGAACATATGTTTCCTCTGAGATGACACTTGGGATACATAAGTGAGCACTGTTGACCCACACTGATCAAACTGTGGAATGTTCAGGGTTTAGTACTTTGCCTCTGACTGAGCTGGGGAAAGACTGAGTCTGTGAAATTGTCTAGTATAAGAAGGTATGATGTAGAAAGCATGCCCTTCATTTTGAGAAGACTGGTTAAAATGCCCGAGAATTCAGAGTTAAGGAGCAGAATATTTTTAAACTCTCCTTTCTCCTAGTTAGCTTCTAGAACGTTCCCCCTCTGGATTTAGAGTATGGTTTCCTCCGGCTAGCTGTAACTTTTCCGTAGGCTTCTTTAAAAAAAAAAATGCTTTATAGTTTGTGAATGCATGCCACAAACTGCAAACTTTTTTCCTGTGCTTGCCACAGCCCTACTTACTGTTGTCCCACAAACATGCCTTGTCACATGGGAATCCTGCAAACACCAAGATGTTATATGACTTGCTCCATAGGAGAGCCAGCATGTGGCAGGGTGAGACTGGAATTCTGGTATCTGGATTCTTAGGCCAATTTCCTTATAATCTTTTGTTGGTCTTTAATAAGTTATGAAAAATTGCAATAAAGAAGTACACCATTGGCTGTCATTGCTATATCCCAACACCTGAAATACCCTTACAATACAGTTCTAATCCTGTGTGTTCTCCAGAGTGAATATTATAGAACTGGTATGTGTGTTAGCCCAGGGGTTGGCCGACTGTGGCCATATCTGGCCTTCAGCCTGTTCTTATATGGCCTGTGAGATAAGAATGCTGCTCATGTTTTCAAATAGTTGGAAAAAATAAAAATTTATGACCCATACTTTTTATGAAATTCAACTCTCAGTGTATATAAATAAAGTTATATTGGAGCATGGTCACATTCCTTTACGTGTAGCCTTTGGCTGCCATATCGCTGTGATGGCAGAATGAAGTAGTTGCAACGGAGACTGAACGGCCAGCAAAGCCTAACATGACGACTAGCTGGCCCTTTATAGGAAACGTCGGCCCACCCTTGTGTTAGCCTGTTGCTGTGATCTCTGATTTTCACTGGTGTTGAATACAGCCATCTAGCCCTTCATTTAACTCCCTTTACCAAGATCTTACCAAAGACCTCTAAAATTTCCTAGTGGCAGATGGCCTTGCAGTCAGTAGGGTACAGTAGTCAGCCACCTAAACAGGAACACTTTCAAGTGACGTTTTAGACTCGCCCCTTGTTACAGTCCCCCCCGGGCCATCACTTGGACTTCTCCAGTGGGGGCCAGGCCATTTCTATTACGCTGGTTCTGTATTCCAGCCTCTGCCTGTGAGCACGTTTATTGCCTTCTAATTTACAGATCAAGGAGGCCATTATTGCGTTCTCTGTGTTTTCACTAGCTCTGCCTCCCAGTTGAGGGGGAGGAAATAACCCTCCGGTTTTCCCGAGGCTGTTCGCTCCACCTTCGCTCTCTCTCCCATTCCTCCTGGTGTCCAGGACCTCACGTCGGTGCACCCCCTTTTCTGTAGACTCTTGTTTTCTCCACCGCTTCTGTTCCTTTCTCATTCTATTAATATGCTGGTCTTTCCCCTTATCCTAAAACACTCCTCCCTTGAATTTCGTGCTCTGCAAACTACAACCCTGTTGCTCCCTACTTTTATGGCCAGATTTCTCTAGAAAGAGTTATTTTTTTCGTCCTCATCTTATATCTGCTTGACCTTGTAACACAGATTTCGGCTTTAGCTCCTCTGTTGAATCTGCTCCCCTCTGTGGCCCGGCTGTCCAACGGGTGCTGTTTCTTAGTCCTGATCCTGTGGTGCCTCTCTGCAGTAATTCCCATGTTAACTGCTCTTTCCAGGGTGCAGTCCCTCATTACTGTTAGAGTTTTGGGGCTCTGATGATCCTTGAAGTCCTGAATTCTCTCAGTGACCTTTCTTGGTCTCTGTTACTGAGTCTCCCTTTATCCACTCGTAAATGTTCCTAAGTCCCTTCCTTACGTACGTTCCCCATGGGCAATGTCATCCCTGCCTGTGGCTTCATCTAACACCTGCTTGTTCATGTGCCCCAGATTCTTCCTCTCTAGCTTCTTTCTCGAACTCTCAACTCCTACGTCACTGGCACGTAGGCATGTCCTGTAACTGTCTCAGACGGCTCATCTCTCCTCTCTGGAGCGTGCATATCTCACATTGCCCATCTTAGCGGATGGCAGCAGTGTCTTCGAAACCACGGCATTAGCTTTGGCCGCCGCCTTTCCTCCATTCCCTGTATTTATTAGGGTACCAGTGACTCCTCTTCAGCTTGGCTGTGGCTTAGTTAACATGGTTCTCATCGAATGCTCTGCTGATCCTTTAGTTTGCTACCTTGTGATGTCTCACCAGCTCTGCTGTGAAGCCTCCTAACTGGTCTTCCCGTCATCACTCTCTGCCCATGTCGTCCATCTTCTAAGTGATGATTTATGTCCTCTTCATAAAGCGTGTATCTAACCATGCCTTTCTGCTTCTCAGTCAGAACATGAATTGAATATTAAAGCGCATCCTCCTAAGGGCAGTAAGAAGCTGCTGGCCCCAGCCCTCCAGCCCCAGCTCTCCTCCCCCGAGCCCGTGCCTCAGTCCGAACCTCATTTGCCATTCCTTGGCCGTGCACAGTTTTGTCTTGCTTCTCTGGCTTCACATAAGTTATTTCTGCCTGGAATGGCATTGTACCCTCAGGATAAAGCCCTCAACCTTCAAGAGCCATGTTGAACATAATGTCTTCTGGCGAAGTCTTTGGACTCCCTCAGAAAGTGAGTCACCATCTTCGCTGCGTGAGCGTACCTCACGGTGCCTTTGTTCCACTTCCCTGTCACGTCATGTGCGTATCTGACTGGCCTGCCTTCCGCAGTAGCTGGTCTTCAGAAATTGGAGTTGGGGGGAGGTGAGCAATCATCATATTTTATCCATCTCCGTATCGGCAGCATCTGGTACGTTAGAGCCCCATGGTCGGGGCCTGCTCAAATGAATAGAGAAACGAATTTTAAAAAGCAGGTGGGAGCATCAGGGCCAGATTTCTCAGAACAACTGTGGAGCAGGGAGATAACCATGTGCTGTGTGTGTCTTTGAAACATATTTGCATCATTGCTGGAGACTGACCTTTCATGTTTTTGGGTTTTGGTTCTTTTAATATTTGTGGATAAATCTGAATGAAGGAATGACTCTGGAGGTGTTCTGTAAATATCGGGTGTCTGCGGCATTCTGGAGAACTTCACGTTTTTTGTTTTTCTGTTTTTTTAAATTTTTGGCTCAGGGGTAAGTACGCAGGGTCTTGCCTGTGAAGATTCCAGTAAGAGTTGGCCAGTCTCTCAAGGAAGATCCTGGGTTAGGCAATGAGGAAGAATATAAATTGGGGTAGCTGAGAGGAGCCATGAGCAAAGAGATACAAACTTAAGACTTATTTAGACAGCAGTTCTGTGAATTTTAATACAACAGATCTGAAATGTGTTTTTAATGAGTTTTCATCAGACTTACTAAGAACTGAAGAAGTAGAACATGTCATATAGGGCTGCTCTAGACTGATTTCTTCACACTTTCTGGGATCATTCTGGCCTTCTAGGCGATGACCCTGGATCTCCTGCTTCGCATGAGAGAGAAGAGGATGTGGCGGGTTAGACTGAGCCACCGTCCTACAAGCTGCGATTCTGCCTTTACCGTCTTCCTCTGAGGGGTGAAAGGGTAGAAGTAGGGGAGATGAGGGCTTGTTTCCTAGAGAAACCTCCTCCTGTATCCTAGTGTGTTCCCGCTGCTGTAACAAAATACCACAGAGGAGGCGGCTTATAAATGGCAGTGGTTTTATGGCTCGCAGTTCTGGGAGCTGGTGGGGTCCGGGCTCAGGCTCGGGCTTGGAGGGCCCTCTGCCGGGCTGTGCTCTTCTCCTTGTGCCCTCATGTGTGGAAAGGGCTTGGGAGCTCCATGGGGCGGCTTCTGTAAGGCACTCATCCAATTCACCAGGGTTCAATGCTCGGGATGTAAGCTTCTCCCAGAGGCCCCACCTGTAATACCTTCCTGTTTTGGGGGTTAGCACGTCACCACACATTTTGGGGGACACAGACGTTCAGACCACAGGCCCTGATTAGAAATGCACCGTTAGAAGCCAGCAGAAAAAGTAAGAGTGCTGCCCTTCAGGATTGACTGCTTCACCTAACTCAGAGGCTACACCGTTGGAAGTAGGACTGATAGAAATTCCACGAAACGCTCTCTTAGCTGTTGGTGAACAGTTTCTTTGACTGTAAGAAGTGGTAGCATTTCAAGAATTTGAGGAAGCTGTGTTGCCTTCTTGCATGGTTTCCTGCCAACTCGTGTTCTCGGCACAACCCTTCACCTTAACTGTGCCATGCAGCGTTGCAGGAATGAGCTCGTCGTGAGAGCGCGACCCCTGTTTGATCTTGATGGGTCAGTGACCCCGTCGTAGCGCCTAGCCATCAGTGATATAAAATCACTTAGCTGAACACCAGAAGTTCACACGAACATGAACACAAAGTTCAACAACTTAGTAGTTATTAGGAAGCATTAAAAAATTGTGCTCCTACAGGTGTATTTCTTCATGGAGTCTCTATCTAGCTGGGCTGAAAGGTCGAAACTAACTTTTATCTTCAAAGATACTGTATATACTGAATTATAGTTAATAAGTTTAAAAAGTTGAGCAGAATCATTTAGAGGTTAAGGTAGGAATGGTAGAATGGTTTGAAGTAAGGAAATCTTAGGAAACTCGGCTTCGACTGTTTACTGTACGCCAGACGGTGTGTTAGGTACTGAATGGCTCTCTCTGTGGGGAGAAGAAGGTCTGGGAAGGATTGTTCCTGGAAAGTATTCTAGCCCTGCCTTATTGTTGGGCTCGTAGCTTCATGGAGCACCGATCGTTTGAGGATTGTCACTGAGCTTCTCATTAGATCAGTTACTCTTTTTCCTTTTATATAAACGAAGTCGTATTCTTTCTTAAATTTGATTTTGATTATATGCAGAGACCTATATATTCAACAAAAATTTGAATATTTACTGTGTTTTCTCTGAATCTAGGTAAGAATGGAAGGAATGTCATTGTTGCTGGGCACTATTTTATTAAGAGTTTTCAGTGTAGAGAATTAAATTTAGATTCTTTTTTTTTTAAAAAAAGTTTTATTTATTTATTTATTTATTTGACAGAGAGAGAGAGAGAGAGAGAGAAAGAGATCACAAGTAGGCAGAGAGGGGAGGGGAAGCAGGCTCCCCGCTGTGCACAGAGCCTGATGCGGGGCTCGATCCCAGGACCCTGAGATCATGACCTGAGCTGAAGGCAGAGGCTTAACCAATGAGCCACCCAGGCACCCCTAGATTCTTTCTTAAACCTATCCTGTCCTTTGTGAATTTGCTCTTTATCATCACTGGACCATTTATCAAATTAAACTTTTTCTTGGGGGGTGTATTATACTGAATGATGTACAAAAATAGCTTCACAGATTTGTAATTTATTTTTTAAGCCTGGCAACTTTAAAGATGTACCAAAAATGATTGACCATTAGACACTATTTTGGCAGAAAGAATGAGGGACCAGTCCATACATTAGTACTTTATCAGATTTATTTCAGTAGAAGATGCTTGTTAGAGGAGGGAGGCACTGTAGAAGGTTTTGCTGTCTGCGGGTGTTAGCAAGGAAGCCGGAAACGCTAGAGGTGGGCAGCAGGGCCCAGCGGTGGGGAAGGGTCCTGTGTGCTGTGAAGAGCCACTGTGGTACTTTAATGGAGGAGAGAAATACAGTTTCAGTAGTATCCGACAGACGCAGCTGTGGTTCTGAGTTCAGAGCAGGCTTGTAGGGGGCAGGCTGGCGGGGCGTAGTGGTGGTGGGGGACCGGCTGGTGGGGGTGTGGGGGGCAGTGGTGGCGGGGGCAGTGGTGTGGGGGGGCAGGCTGTGGGGGCAGTGTTGGAGGGGCAGGCTGGTAGGGGCAGTGGTGGGGGGCAGGTTGTGGGGACAGTGGTGTGGGGGGCAGTGGGGGTGGGGGGGCAGGCTGTGGGGGCAGTGTTGGGGGGGCAGGCTGGCGGGGGCAGTGGCTGGGGGCAGCTGGTGGGGGCAGTTGTGGTGGGGGCCAGGCTGGCAGGGGGCAGTGGTGGCAGCCACAGGCTGGCTGAGGAGTAGATGGGCGTGCATCTGGGGCAAGGTGGCGAGCATCTCGGTCCAGAAGCTGCAGTAGGACGGGAGAGCATGTGGAAAAGAGCGTCCCAGGAGGCAGTCCAACTTAAGGTATTTGGGAATGAAAACTTTCAGTGCGTTCTGGTGTTTGGGCCCAGCTCTGCTCTTCAAGGGTTGGAATAGAACCAAAAATTAGGAGTCCATGCCACCTCCAAGTTTGAAAAGCATTTGATTTACAGGTAGCACTTTGTAGTTGGAGCATAAGGAAACATAACTGCTGTTCAGAACATTATTAGCGACTTTCTCCTTTAACAGCATTGTCATTCCATTTTTAGGGTCATTGCAACCATCACTGAGCCTCTCAAATAACTTACCATCCTCATATGAAAAGTCCATTAAATTAATTGAAAAAAGATAAAATGGCTCTGTAGAAGATTCTTTTGTTTTATGCTCTCATGCTTCCTGGGGGCACCTGGCTGGCTCCCTCAGTAGATTGAGCATGTGACTCTATGAGTTCAAGCACCACATCGGGGTGTAGAGTTTTCCTCAAAAAACAAACAAACATAAAAATGCGTCCTGTTGTAATTCGTGTAATCCTTCGGCAGTATAGTGAAGAATAACTAGGATGTGATGGCTTCCGCTCCTTTCCCCCCCTCTCCTACTCGCCACAGCCTTGGGCAGTGTTCTAACGTTGTTGTTTTGTTAGCTTGCCCCCATGGTAATTCTCCTCCCTCTTCTTAAAACCCTCCCTGCCAAGGACAATGTAGAGCATTCTTTCTTGCAATAGATGCTAATTGTGTTCTTAGTGGGGATCTTGCTGTCAGAACCACAATCACTGTGCCATTGTGCCGGGAGGCTGGGGCACAGTAGTTACTGTGCCGAGCAGTGAATGCTGTTTACTTGGGATGCATTGTCGCCCGCATCTGTGGGTGAGAACACGCAGTTACTGTAATTTGCCTGGCAAGTGATCAAACATCATCTGTTAAGCAAGTTAGCCGTCACAAAGAGCTATTGATTTTCTTTTTAAATATAGAATTTTAATGAGAAAGTTGCAGTCCTAGAGATTGAAGGTGTGGGAGCGGCTACCTCTCGTATTAACCCCCATCTTTCAGGGTATTTGGGGATGAGGTTCACGTATCTAGAAGTGAAGGGACTGGCAATGCTGGCTCTGTGGGTCTCCGCTCTGGCCTAGTGACATATCGGGGAAGTGAGGTGACTGGTGTGAGTTAGGTACGAGTCTTCTCCACAGTGGCCCCTTCCAGACACTCGCGAGTTCCTTAAGTGGGGTCACTGTGAATGCAGTTTCTTCGTTTAGCTCGTTCACCTACAGAAGGAAATGGTTTTGTTTTGTTTTGTTTTACATAGTTGTTGGAATAGGATGGTACTTATTACCTCAAGAACTCTTGCTGAAATAAGAGGAAACGTTTTGCTCTTTTAAATCACCTTGGTGATAGTTTGCAAGGATGTTAAGAATCCCAGTTTGGAAGCCGATTATTTTCTCGACTCCCCACATGGCACAGTTTCTCTCTCTTCACCCCACTGCCCATCTGTGAACACTTTTCAGCTCTCTGCGCATTAGCAGTGCTGGCTAAAAGTGGTCTGGGGCATGCCTGTCACAGCAGTCCTTTCTACACTTGCTTCTCCAGGTTTTGTCTCATTTCCAGCAAATACAAACCCAGTTATTGCTTTAAATGAAGTTTAACCTCTTCTGTATTTGTTAGGTGTTGCCTCCTGTCCTGCTTATTAGTACATGTTGAAATGATTGCTGTTCAGAAAAACAGATGTTACTAGCATAGTAATTTGCATCCCTTGAAGGGAGAGTATGTGACGTTTGTTGTGACTTAGGTTTTTACAATTTGAGGTCTTTTTCATGATCACTAGGACTTAGAAATAGCAGGGGCTGGCAATATGGGAGAAGGGAAGTAAATTAAATAGGCCAGGTGAAATAATGTAGGAATTAAATCATTTGCCCACTATAGGTAATATTTCTTTTTGTTTCTTAAAGTATTGATGTAATAGTATGTATCATCCTATCTTTAATGTTACACAAGTAACACATGTTCCATGCAGATAACTGGGAAAATATTTTTTATAAAAAAATAAACAGCAAATCACCAGCTAATCTCTTCACCTGCCATCAAAAATAGCTGTCATGAAATTTTGATCCTTCTGTGATTTTTGTATGGTTTTTCCATAAGTCTTGTTTTGGACTCATGGCGGCCATTCAGAAAGGCAGTCGTCCTGTTAGGTTTGTCCTGTAAGCCAAGAGCAGGTTTCCATAAAAATTTTTTGACCAACATTTTCTGATACTAAATGGGTTGGAAATTAATCTTAGGAACAAAAAAATATAGGACATATATCGTTAATATTAACATTCCCCACAATTTCTAATTTTGACCTTTTTAAGACACCTTTTATATATACTACAAAACACTTAAATCCTTGTGCAGAAATACAGAGTAGAAAAAAAAATTCTAATGTAGAAATTCAAAACAAGTTTTCATTATTACACAGGCATATTGGCTTTAATCAAGCTGATTACTAATTCTTAAATGAAGGTATCCATAGGCATTCACAAATGGCCTATACTTACATATTTCTGCCTTAATAAATGGAAGTCATTTAAGATATCTTTATGAAAAGTTGCTTTGTCTTTTTTTTTTTTTTTTTTTTAACCTCTTCCCTTTCTCCCTCTGACAAATCAATATCTGCTTCCGGATAGCTAACTGCTGCTGTTTATTTTCTGCTTCTGTGACAGCGAGCCGATGGCGGAATCCCTTCTCTTCAAAGGTCTCACTGGCTTTTCCTTACAGTCCTGTTGCAAGACTCAGCCCTTATAGCAATGGCATTAATACTCCCAGCTTCTCTAAAACCTCAAATAAAGCAATACTAACACCTGAAAGAACAGGTAATCAATCTTTCAACTTCTTGACTAGCTGCTTGCCTTGTCAGTCCGTAAGAACAGCATAAATATCCTCTTCCCTGGACAGTGGAGGGCGATCTTGTGCTGGACAGTGTGTGCTGCACACTTTGGGTACAGAGAGGAGCCCAGCAATCCGTGTTTTAGCACCAGTAACGTGCTCTCCATTGTGTGTCATAGGCAGTTTTCGTTCCTTAGCAAAGACATATGTGTCTGGTGACGTTTCCGAATGCCTAACATATACTTTTAACATTCAATGTTGAACACAAGTCAGGTATTTTGTTAGGATTCAGGAAGATAAGGCTTTTGTGTCTTCGGTTTTTTAATTTTATTTTTCTGATAACTTTTTTTTTTTTTTTAAATGAAGCCAGGGCTACACAGAAAAAATAGCCACAGTACCTTTTGTGAGATGATGTTCTCTTCCTTTCCTTATTTGTGTCCACACTGGTGTGATTCCGTTCCTACAGCTTTTCTCCCTTTGGGTCCTCTCTTCCTTCGTTCTCTTACCCAAGTTGTTGCTTTTTTTACTTTTGTGGATGACTACAAGTCTCCTGTGACTGCTGTGCTTCCTCCTTTATTAAGGTTTTGTGTATGCTTCTGTGTATCTATGCGGGTCTTTTTTGTGTGATACTTGTATTCAGAGCATGGCTTGTACCTGTTTGAGAAAAATTTATTTGATTATAATTAAATCAGTTACTACTAGAGATAAGCATATCTGATTATTAATTGAAAGCGAACATGGATATGTATTCTTATGTAATGCCTTTAGATCTATACTTACCTAATGGGATGCAGATTTCAGCATTGGTGATAGATGTATATTTTCTAATTTTAACTCAATCTACCCTCTTAACAGTTTTTTCTTGCTGTATAGTACAGAGTGATTTTTTTTTAACTGTGAAAATTGAATTTGAAAAAACAAATTGTTTTGTTTATGTTTATTATGGACATGTGAAAGATATGCATATTGTCTCCCTGTTAAATAGTGATATGTTGGTCATTTTTGGGTGACATGAAACTAGAGAAAAAATTGCTGACTTGATACAGGAATTCTCAAGCATGATGTAGACCCCGTTCTCCAGGCTAAATAATAAACCTGTTTGCTTTGGGTTTTAGGTCACAGCTCCAGGGGCTCCCCTCTCAGCCCCCAGTCCTCTATAGACAGTGAGCTGAGTACTTCGGAATTGGAAGATGATTCTATCTCCATGGGATATAAGTTACAGGATCTCACGGACGTTCAGATCATGGCTCGTCTCCAAGAAGAAAGTACGTTCTTTTTAAAGTAGAAAACTTGAACTAGAGGCTTCTGCTTGGAATGTAAGGAGGCAGGGAGGCTCAGGCATTTCTCCCCAGGCAATGGGTAAACATTAGATGCTTTTTCTCATACCACCCCACCTTGGACGTGGGCCAGTTAGTGCTTCTCAGGCTCTCATGGGCATTGGAAGGTGTTAGGATGTACAAATATATATAAAGACATTGATCAGAACGCATTAATATAAAGACATTGTGGTGTAGCTGCTATGGAAACTCTGTTTCTTAAAAAACCGAACACGCAATTTCTATAGGCCCCAGCAAATTGTAGTCTTGGGCACATATCCCAGAACAGCAGAAATTTGTGTTCGCACAAATAGCTGTACATGTTTGTGGTGCTTCATTTGTAATAGCCCCGAAATGGTGTGACCCCAGATGCCCTCCGGGCGGTGCATAATTCATGAGGCTGGGGCTCCCCGTATCCTGGAGTGGCACCGTGCACTCGGCAGCAGGAAGGGGCAGACTGTTGGTGCCGACGGCATCTTGGATGATGCTCTGAGGAATGATGCTGAGCGAAAAGGATGATTTCAGACTGCATAATTCCATTTCTATAACATTTTAGAATGAGAAAATTTTAGAAATGGAGGACAGATTAGTGGTTGATGGCGTTTACAGACAGGATGTGGGATCTCGGGAGGTGGATGTGATGAAAGTGCACCACGAGGGATATTTGTGTTTTGTGAGTTTTTGGAGCTGTTTGATATTTTGATACTGGTGGTATATTTGATCCTACAGGTGATAAAATGTAGAGGACTTAATACTTCCATGTACTGAGTAAAACTGGGAATATCTAAAAAAAAGTTGGGTTTATATCACAATATCCCAGGTGTCATATTATTCTGTAATTTTGCAGAATGCGACTATTGGGGGAAGCTGGGCAGAGTGCACAAGCAGTCTCTGTGTTAGTTGTTTGAACTGCATGTAAGGGTATAGTTATCTTAATATAAGTTCAATTACAATGCATTAATAAACTTCTCAGGATAAATAATGATTGAAGAGAAGATAATTAGAAATGGGACAGTTTATCACTGGTTCTGCAGTAAATTTAACCTGTCATCTAGGAGTGAACTACGGCAAGGGTGTTTATTATTAAAGGCATCAAGAGGAACAGTGAGCTGTCAAGCACTGGATGGGGCTAGGCGTGTTCTGGAGTTATCTTTTCAGGTCAGCATAAAGTAGAAACAGCCAACTATCCTTTCATTGAAGCATGACCATTTCCTGCTTTCAGAATTAGTCAAGGCTATTATGAGATACAGTGTAATGATTATGGAGAGTTTCAGAAGATACATTTTGAGGGGCAAAGAGACGGTTTTATGTTACTATTCAGTAGTAGTAAGGTAACAGCAACTTATTCTGAAAACATATGGCTAAACGATTAATGTCACTTCCTGCTTTTAAGAAATTGTTGGTAATAAGGTGAATAACTAGAAACTTCCAGTTTGACTATTTTTAGATGGTTGTCATTTGGGATGACCCAAAACTATTGAAGTGTCAGTATGCTTTGAAAAAGATAGTAATAAGTAGGACAGAGAAGCGACCTTGTAAGAAAATATTTTGTAGCCTGGGTTTTGAACTTTGCTTTGACTTTGGAAAGCTGGGGCTAGGGACAGGAGGAGTTCCTCCCTGGTAGGAGATATGATTATTTTTATTATCTAAGTCATAACATACTATTCATAGTGATGACGCATAGCTTTTCCTAAGTATCTCTCCAGATTTCAGAAGGGATCATTTGGGGAAATTGACAGACACTGACTGATGAACTGTGGCAGTATATCTAGTCTTCTCTGGAATTGGGGCGGTCTTTTTGCAGAACAGAACAGTATAATATTGGACACCTGTTTGGTGGGTAAATGGGTCTGTTTTCTTGGGATTTAATAAACCACTAGCAAGATAACGGCTCTTAATTTGAGTTGTTTACCTGGCACACACTTTCTTCTGATACTTCATTGCTACTTAATTTTTGCTAGGTTGACTTGTCTCCATAGGTAATACTGTTTCTTGTTGTCCCAGGTCTCAGGCAAGATTACGCTTCCACCTCAGCATCTGTGTCCAGACATAGCTCCAGTGTGTCACTGAGTTCAGGAAAAAAAGGGACGTGTAGCGATCAAGAGTATGACCGCTTCAGTCTGGAGGACGAGGAAGAATTTGATCATTTGCCACCACCGCAGCCTCGTCTTCCAAGATGTTCACCTTTCCAAAGAGGCATTCCCCACTCACAGACTTTCTCCAGCATTCGGGAGTGTAGGAGGAGCCCCAGTTCCCAGTATTTTCCTTCAAATAATTACCAGCAGCAACAGTATTACTCACCTCAAGCCCAAGCTCCAGATCAGCAACCAAATCGGACCAGTGGAGGTAGGTTATATGTGCCCTGTGGACTTTAATGTGCTTTGAGCTTTACGTGTAGTAGGAAATGGCTTTAAGGTCAATGTAAATAATTAGTAAATATTGCCCAAACTGATGAAGTAAGTCTTTAGGACCTTATCAGTTTGGTCTAAGTTAAAATCTAAAACTGACCAGCGTCTGATGACGTGTCCCAGATTTACAGACTTAGGGCTTCAACACTGTGATGTTGCCACCACAGAATGGGTCATGGGCATCTTTGTGCGGTGGCTCTTTCAGGGCAGGATGGGCAGGGGGTGCTGGTGGAGTTCACAGGGGAGTCCCGTGGAGGCCGCCACGCGGAGCCGTGGCTCCTTATCTATCCCACCAGCTGAGTCTCCGGCCTATTCGCAGCATGGAGTGAGGAATGGGGAGTGTGCACAGTGATGCCCATGTGCATCCAGATTAAGGACAAGTCTGGATGTGTCTCTCCTTCTGACATCTAGAAGTGGGGTTTGTGTAGCAGGAGGGATAAGGAGGCGGATACTTGGCTTGCTAACCGGAAGTTGGTCTGCCCCAGTGTCAACAGGCGGGTCAGAGCACATGTCCTCTCCTGTACTTTTTCCTTTCTCCCACTTTGCCGTTTGTCTTCCAGGACTTACAGTCCTTGACCTCCAGCAGACTGTAGGGAGAACAATTATGTACTCTTCTAAGCCTGGTATGCTTTTACAGTAATGACCAGCCAGACTTCATCCACAGATCCCATACAACATGGAGAAATAAACCAGATACATACTTATAATTATAGCTTCTAATTATTATATAGTACTGTTTCTGGGTCCAGGAGTGATTAAACAGCTTACTTCAAAGTACTGCAAGGCCAAATACAGATCGTATTCGTGATCATGTTACCATTTTTTTTAGTTTTCACCTTTTCTCCTTCTGTACTTATACCTTTCATGCTAACTGAAAGATCATTTGAAAATATTGAACATTTAGTCATAATTTCCCTTTGAGGACCTTTAGATTCCAGATTTAAAAGAAAAATTGGCAGCTAAGTCATGTCATAGTAACTCAACTAAAGTTCATAATATCAGAAAAAGCAATGTGTTTCATGTGCTTAATGAAAGTCAGCCTCGTTTTAAAATTGAGGAAAAGGGCCCTAAGAATTGTTGTTCTAAAGGTTATTTGTCAGATACCCTCGAACAGCCCAGCCCAGCTGTCCCGCAGGTGCCAGTGCCACGTCTTGATCAGTGTGGTCAGCGGATCGTTGTCTTACCTTAGAAAAGTGGTTTTACCTTACACCAAACACCACGGTGAAAAGGATTAGGTTTCCTTGGAACTGTGCTATGATGGTTCCTGTTAGGAAAGCAGAGACCTATCACCGCTTAGTGTCCCGACTGTGGTAGTTTTATTTTTCCTTAAAGCTCTGGTCTCCACATACAAAGG
The DNA here is from genome assembly GCF_963455335.1 of Martes martes. Lineage (NCBI taxonomy): Eukaryota > Metazoa > Chordata > Mammalia > Carnivora > Mustelidae > Martes > Martes martes. The sequence continues at coordinate 29,550,566 of NC_137890.1, read as the reverse complement.
AAAATGGACTACAGTGGCAGTCGTCTGGACTGGACTTGTGCCACTTAACTTAGCGGTGAGAGCACAGGCTCAGGAGTCCAGTCCCTTCCTACCACTGACACCTTTTAAAGGTTTCTCAGGTCTGTGAACTTTGATTTCTTTGGCTATTAATGTGGCCAAATAATACCTCTTCTTAGAAAACTTAGGTATAATTTCGCATCAAACCACCTGGTGCATATTCTCCCAACCTAAGGAAGAAACGAAATAATTACTGTTATTTTGGAGTAAAAGTACTGAAGAAAGGGAATAAAGGTTGTCTCTCTTCCCTCCCACCCACTTTTCAAAAAAAAATAGGACTCAGTGGGGCGCCTGGGTGGCTCAGTCAGTTAAGGGTCCAACTTTTGATTTCAGCTCAGGTTGTTATCCCAGGTCATGAGACTGAGCCTCACGTTGTGCTCTATGCTGGGTGTGGAGCCAGCCTGGAATTCTCTCACTCTGCCCCTCCTCCCCGCACATATATATGTGTGTGGGTATGTGTGTGACTCAGCTGAGCCTTCATCTCTTACCACAGAATATCATTTGAGCAAAATTGTGTAATAAGAATGATAACTTGGAAACTATCAAATATTATTCTAAATTACCAAAATAATATGGATAGCAGAGAATGATTGTTCAATCATTGATTCATTTAAAAATAATTAAAAAGAAACCAGAAATGCATGTTTGCTTCCATAGCTCCTACACTACCTAGATTCAGAAGGGAGGGCTCTTAAAAGTTACTAGAGTATTTATAGGGGTAAAGAATTAAAAGGAGCATATTTGGAATCATTTGCCAGATGTGAAAAATGACTAAATCTTGTAGGATCTTTACTCAACGTAAGGGGAGTCGATTGGGCAGGGATTGTCGATGGTGTGATGTCAGCACTGTTGGCTCGAGGCCCTCCCTTGCACCCTGTATTGATTGGAAGGCCAGATTGGATTGGTGGGTAACTGAGTATCTCCCTTCCCAAAGATTCTTTAGTCTCTGTTTTCCTGCAGCGGTAAGTCCTGGTGCCACTTTAATATGAGAAAACTCATTCAAATTCTTGCCTTGGTCTATTCCTCCAGCCTCTTGCTGCGTCTCAGTACTTGAGGGTAAATTGCTGATTTCTTGTGAAGATAGAAATAGAGTGTTATTTTTGATTCCTTGAATATTAAAGTATATATGATCATTAATATGTTCCAAATTGTTTGACAGGAAAGGGTACCTCATTTCCAGATGGTCCCTGACACAGCTTGGAGGTCACAGCTAAGCTCCCGGAGGAGTCATGTTCTAAATATTCACACTTGGAAGCCTTTATTTTTAAGAGCGTATTTCATGTTTAAAGCTTTGTGACACTGACTTGATGCTCACATGAATAAAGATTGGTTTTGAAAGTCAGATGCGTCTGGATGAACAGATTAGAAACCTAACCACCACATCTAATGCGTGAACCTTCATTGCTCATGGTTTAGGGGGAAAAAGCTTAAGAAAGACTTTCTTGATGTTTGGAAAATTTCGTGTATGGATTATTAAAAATTATTGTTAATTTGTTTACATTCATGACAGTATTGTGATTCTACAGAATTTTCTTAGGCGCTTCCTAAGATTTCAAAGTACCTCAGTACTTTCAGATTTAAAATTTCAAAGAAAAGAGTGGCAGTTAAGGAATGTCATAGTTAGGAACTAATTTATTAAAGTTCAGAATATCAGGAAGAAAATGTATCGCGTGTGCTTCATGGAAGTCATGGCATCATATTAAAATTGAGGGAGAGGGTCACATGTCAAGATGTCTGCAGCTTTTGTGTGGTTTAACAACCACAAACAAGTGTGTGTTTAAATATGGAGGTGAATTAATTTTGGCAGAATGAAAACAACTAGTATATCTAGGTGGAAAACAGGCAATTTATGATATTACCTTTCAGCTAGATATATGGAAACTTTTATAGTAAATAGTTTGGAAACTTAGAACTACAGAAACATAATTTATATTCTAAATAAAGGCATATAGTTCTTTCCCTGTGCCTCCCTGCAGCTTAAATATATAATCAAAGTAATTTAGTCTTGCACTGAGAGAGACCCACCTTTCATGCCAGTTATCGTGATATTCAGAAGATCCAGATGTTGACTCTAAGATTTATCCATTCTCTCTCCTTTCTCCTGCCACACACTTGGCCAGCATACACATAAACAACATTTGCAGAATGTATTAAATGCCTCCTGCCTGGGGTTAGCAACTTTAACAAGAATTTGGGAATACAAGGCCTATGGTTGTTAAAAGCAGGCCTCAAGGAGATAATGAGGAAAATGGTCAAGAAATCTAAAAGTCACTGGCAGTGTCTGAGCATAATTACTCTAGAAGTATGCACAGGGAGTAAGGACATGGTATGGAGGTGGTAGATTCCTCAGCTCGTATAGAAGTTAGTGAGGTCGATATAATTCTTTCTGGTCTCCTATCTTAGTCCTCTCTACAGTTTCTTATTATACTTTTTCACGCTTATGATGTAAGTATACTCACTATATTTGTTTAATTTTCTGTCTTTTCCCTAGACTGTCCCAAGGAGGCAAAAGATGCTGGATAGGGCTACAGAGGCTGGGTATAAGTGATATAGAATGAGCAGTGCAAATGGGCTTGGTTTGGACACATTTTGGATGAGTGTTCAAGTACATCATTTGTTTTCTGATTTAGCTTGAAAGAAAGTGACCAAAACCTGAATGTCCTGACAGGTATCTCTTTGTGCTTCAGGGTATAGACCAATAAAAATGAAACTATCGAGGCAGGTGGGGCATGTGTGAAAAGCATGAGATGTTACAATGGTTGGTGGTCTTCTGAAGTTTAAAATGTTTCACAGTTTCAGAATATTATTTTCAATATTTATTCCATTTGGGAGAAAAAAAGAGTTAACGTTAAATTTATAGGTTTTCTTCTTGGGATCGATGATGGAAAAATAGATTATGAAACCCTGGTGTAGACTATAAAACTCAGAGTCAGGGACTGTACATATTGTACACTGCCCGTACCCCCAACAGCTACCATGCCTGGCACAGAGTATGTACACAGTCAGTTCTGGTGCCCGTATTCATTCACTCCCTCCACAAAGTGGGCAAGCGTGGCCAAGTGGAGGGACCAGCACATCACAGGTGCTGGAGAGTGTGGAATATTTGGGAACTTGGCTCATCCACTGTGGGATGAGCCACAGTAGGCTGAGGGGTGGGAGTAGCAGGAGATAAGGCTGGGGAAGGAGGACAGGAGCCCATACCTTGAAGGGTCTCACGTTGGCCATGCCCCGGGGGCTTTCAGATGAAGGTGGGAGAGTAATCGGAAGGTTTTAAGTGGGTGCCTGGGTGTGTGCTTGTGCTCTAGGAAGAGAGCAGGCCGTGTGGAAGATTGGTCGGAGGTACAGGACAGGGTGCTTGGAGAACAAGCAAGAGGGTTTCATGACAATGTGGCTGGTAAATGGTGAGGTCCGAACCAGATGCAGTGGGACATTCATCAGCTGTTGTACAGAACTGACAGGACTTGGGGATGAGGGTATAGAAGGGGGGCGATTCGGAGGAGATGGCCCCAATTTCTAGATTAGAGGACTTGCTTGCTTGCTGGTCAGGGCAGCCAGCCCGTCCAAGTAAGTGTGGAAGGAGCTCTGTGTGAAGGAGAGGAAGGAATGAATCCAGTTTCGTACTTGAACGGGGGAGGCGGGGGTGTTCGGCTTGGTGTTGAAATAAGATGCTTTGTTTTCTGAGCTTGAGTGAGTGACCTGGTACCCGGACTTTAGTTTGGGGTCCCTGTGTCTTTCCAGGTTGCAGTCCTGCATTGAATTCCCAGCTCAGCGGCACTGAGGTCTGTAGGCGGCTCTCTGCTGCCCCTTTGTGGCAGAACGCCGTCTCAGCAAGGAGAATGACTGGAAGCAGTCTCTGGTTCAGGTCTCAGGAGGTTTAGAGGCAGACTCCTAGTTACAGAACTTAATGGGGTCATAGTGATGTGATGTGATGAGTGGGTATCTCAAAACACATCAGGGTAGAATTTTAATCATTCTTCCCATTTTGATATGCTAGCAAAAGATAAAGTAAGTGCTGGTTTTGACTCTTCCGGGTTTTTTGTGTTAATGAATATGTAACAATTTCTAACTATGTGGCTGTAAGAGGATTCTCTAATGTCACTTTGATACAATTTTATCCACTTACTGTATAGAAACAAATAGCTAATTGATTAGCTAATCCCTACTTCTTTTCATGGAACACTTTTTTTTTTTTCTTAAACAGTATATTTGGTAGAACCTTCCTGGAGTTACTGTGTGTGTTCATACAGAAGGTTAATTCCATGCTAGCTTGTTACAGTTCATAACACACATGACAATTTTTATGTGTTATTGAGCATATTCATTTATGTTTACTTTTGAAAGCTACTATTTTAATTGGCATAAGCTTTATGATTTTTAACTAAAATTCTTTTCTTTTCTAGACAAACTCCGGAGAAGTATGCCTAATTTAGCTCGGATGCCAAGTACAACTGCTGTCACCAGCAATGCCATCTCTCCAGTCACCGTGAGAAATAGTCAGAGTTTTGACTCGAGCTTGCATGGAGCCGGAAACGGGATTTCGAGAATACAGTCTTGCAGTAAGTATGACGATTTGTAATTTTTTTTTTGTAAGTTTCATTTGTAACACAATTAGAAAAATATCTTTCTATTCCATTTTTTTCTTTTGAGGACATAGCAGGAAATTTTTCTCATTTTTTAACTTCATACAATTTAGTGTTTTCATTAGTGCATATGTTAATAAATTAATTAGTAAATTATATTTACTAATAAATTAATATATATGATATATATTATATAGTATATATTATATATAATTATATATAATATACATAATATATATTACATATTATATATAATATATAATATATAATAATATATATTATATATAATATGTAATATAATATGTAATATATATAATATATATTATATATAATATGTAATATATATTATATATTATCATATAATTATATATTATATATGTAATATATAATATATATAATACATAATATAATAAATTAATTAGTAAATTATATTTCAGCTTCACTATCCAAGGATAGCAGTAGAAGTACTACAGGATGATTCATTTGTTCACTCATTGTCTAAACAAAGATAACCTCTGTTTTCCTCGCAGGTCTGCCTCTTTCTAGCTCTATCTGCTTGATGCCTTTCCTCTGAAGAAAGCACACTTGTTCAGTCTCGCTGTTACTTTGGTCTTGTTCACCAGTCCGGAGCTTTGTTCCTCCCAAAATGAACCTCTGTTTTAGCATGTAGAGTAGTATTTATCTGCTCCCCTTCAGCTCACTACACAGTCTGTCATTCATTCTCTGTATGCTTTACCCAGCAGTGAGCAGTGCAGTGAGCGTGAAATCTCATTTGCACGTGTTTTTATTTTCTGTGGGCATGTGGTGGTTCAGGTGTCCCCCTCCCATTCCGACTCATGCTGTTTATGTGGGTAGTTGGGATTAAGTCTGAGAATGACCCCTGGCAGGCAGACTGAGGGTCACAGTCCCAATAATGATGTGGCCCAAACACAGGAGACGTGAAGTGTGTTCAGAGTGGGCCGACCAGGAGTCATCAGCCAGATGTCTAAATCTGCACCCAGAGTGACTTGAAGCCCTCCTCCCTGAGTCCAGTTTTGGGGCTCAAGTGGTATTTTGCCCCATGGGACCGTTTTTCATTTCAAAATGGGAATATTTACTGAGCGCAAGAACGGTGCTAACTGGTTTTTATCTGTTGTCTTACTTAGTTCTGCCAGTAACCCTATGAGATGGTTTCTGTCCTAGCTCCCATTTTGCAGATGAAGAGAAAGTAACAGTAAAAGCTGTGCAGGTGAAGGAATAGAGCTAGAAACTGTTCTGATTACCCCGGAGTTTATGCCTTAAACTGCAAACATATTCTGACTCCCGTGTGCTGTTCTTTCTTTTTCTTTATGCAGTCTTTGCTGTTTACTTTTATCCTGCAGCGCAAACACCACACACCCTCTGAAAAGGCTCCATTGATGACCTCAACAGATTTCCCCATAAAGTTCTGAAACAGATCTAGGATGGATTCGATTGTTGGTGCTCCCCTTTTTCCGTGTGTCATATTTTAGTCTTTGTATTTATCGTCCACACTAGCTCATCGGCTCCCTCTGGGTTTGGGCCCTAGCTTAGCTGATTTTCTGCGCCCTGTACCTGGCATCCTGCCTGGTATTTGCTGAGTTTGCCGGGAAGGTTTGAATGCATGAGTAAGTGAATGCCCTAGGGCTATCTTAGGCCTTGATCTGTTAATACTGGAATTAACAACTTGTGTCAAGACTCAGAAGACAACCTGTGGAATTTGCTAAGGGTTGCTAAGGGTGGCGGGAGAGCTGCGACTTTACTGTGAGGCAGCTGGGGAAGCCGGCCAGATAGAGCAGGATGAAATTTAACTGAGGTGAGCACACAGCTCTCTAGTTGAGTGCAGGAGTCCATAGTATTAGCGTAGAATGGGAAAACAGAGTTGTGACAGTAGCAAATGTGGTAATGATTAGGAATTTTTGTTAACTCTGACTCCGTGTGGGTTAATAGCATGATTTCAGTGCCAGAAAAATGTATGTGGATGTCCACAACAGAAAGTGGCCAGTTTTGACTGAAGTGCTCAGAAACTAATGGGGATTTGTCAGAAGGACATAGAAAATGCCTTGAAGTGCCCAGGGACCAAATCTGTGACAGTTGAGGCCACAGAAAAAAATAATTCAAAAAGATTCTAACCAGTAGAGTAAATAATTACAGGTCCATATTTAATGGACAAAATATATAAATGGAGAAGGGGAAATTTTTCTTTACAGAATTCCAATTCATCAATGTTAAAAAAAAAAAAAGTCAATGTTTGAAAATCAAGCAGTATAACGAGAGAAGAAAAACCCTTCAGAGCACTGCTGTGTAAGAGAAGGTCAGTCATACGCTTCTGTCAAATCTCAGGATTCTCTTCTCATTTACTTTTATTCGTAAGTGTTCCAAGTGATTGTTATGTATACATTCTGGGTTTATATCTTGACGATCCCTAGTTCTGGGCTATTTTACTTTCTGGGAAACACAAAGGTAAGATAATGTTGAAAAGGCAACGGGATACAGAAGGAAGGCCACTGGATTTGCAGTAAAAAAAAAATCTGAGTTTGGGTCTTAATCACAAGTTCTGGAGTAAGTTATATGTTCTTCTGATTCTGGTTTTCTTATTTGTACAATTGGGATTTTGTTTTAACTCGCATCGTTTTTTCCACTTCTTTTAAAGTACTCGAGTAGTTACCTTGAATAGTTATTGGTTTTGTATATAGGAGAATTTATAGGATGCTTTTCCTGAGTAACTTGTGTAATTTCATTTCAAATGATATGGATTGGGGTCACTGGTCACTGGAACCGTAGATAAATTTTAGAATTGGAATCTTCATAATATTCTTCTAACTCACTACCCTGGAACACCTTTTCATTTTGATCTTCTTCCGTGTCTCCCACCAAAGTATTTGTAGCTTCTTGGTGGAAGTTTTCTGCCTCATAGTTAAATTTATTCCTAGGTATCTGATTTTTTAAGTATTTTTATAGGCAGTGTTCTTTTAAAGTTTAGTTTCTGCTTTGCTGGTATTTAGAAATACTTTTTTTTTTCTTTTTGTATTTTGATACTGTATTCAGTGACTTTGCTAATAACTTCATTTATCCTGATGGTTATAGAATTTGGAATATACCTTACCTAGTGAGTGGATAGGAATACTGAAACCTATTCAAGAATGTTGCCCAAACCCCACACTGAAATAACCCAGCCTTTCGTCATCAGCCGAGCAAACTGTGACATTCATATAACCGAACACTGCAGAGCAGTGCTGACAACGTGGCTGAATCTAAGAAACATGATGCTGAGTGAAAGAAGCCAGAGAACGTACTGTGTAATTCCATTTCTATGAAGTTCAGTGTAGGAGTAACCAATCTGTGGTGACAGAGTGAGAATAACTGTCACCATTATGGGAACAGTGAGTGGGAGGGGGGTGAGAGCCTTCTGGGCTGCAGGTAAGGCTCTGTCTTGGTGTGACTGGTGGTTCCACAACGTGTTCACTTTGAAAATCGAGTGCTAGACTTAAGATTTATGTACTTTATGTATATTAAGTTTTTTAAAAGCGACTGAGCCAAATTCACATTGGATTTTTAAATCTAGGCTTTTTTTTCGTCCTGAGCAGTTTAGGCTTACTGAGCAATTAGGAAGTATGGAGTGCCCATATATCCCTATCTATCCTTTCCTTCCCTGGATTCCCCTGTGAACCTCTCGCGTTAGTTATGTTGCATTAGTTACTTGGTACATTTATTACACCTGACTAGCCAATGTATTGAAATATTCAAAAAAGCTACCTAATTAAGGAATTGTAGAATTGGTTGGAAAAGAACTTAGAGATTATTTGTCCACTGACAGAAGTTTTACAGTGTGACGAAAACTTGCTGGGATCAAAACTACCCCAGAATCTTGTGTGGACCTCAGTCTGCATTGAGTTTTGACTGCTGTACATGAGCATATACGTCAGCATTCCTGTGTATAGACTTCACCTGACAGACACTTAAGCAAAACTATTTTTTTAAGGAAATAATTCAAGAGACATTAAATAAAACAAGGGACATATTTTTTTTGTCTTTCTCCCTTCCTATTTTATGGTTAAGTTCAAAATCCATTAAACTACTTTAGAAAATGTTGGGTATGTAAGTATATTGATGTAGTTTTTAGGCATTCTTACCCAGAGAGCTGTTATTGTCAAGGTAATAATAGTGCTAGTTGGGTGGTTACTAAGTGACAGGCACCACTCAAAGGCTTCATGTGGATTAACTCATTTACTCTTCACACCAACCCTAGGACATGGGTCAATGCCATGACGAAAATATTTAACCTGTAATAAGCTGTTCATAACCTACTGATGTCACCTCTGTCTTCCCATCATCGCAGTATTAATTGTCCCCTCATTTTATTTTCATGAGACCATCCCCAGAGCAACCATCAACATCCTAATGTCTTCCCAGCAAGCATGGAAGAAACTGTCCTGTGAGAACTCAGGGCTGGTTCCATTCATTAAAGGGAAGGAAACTGTTGTTAGATGGGGCTTCTAGATAGAGTTGGGTGCTCAGAAATGTTGCTAATGGACAGGACAGGTGACATGTCAAGAATTAGAATTTTCTAGTACTCACTACTGTCTGGAACCCACATTTCATTTCTGTGTGTTCCATTTCAGACTCTACTGGCCTTGAATGGGAGGTACCTTTCCTGAGTTGGGTAGCCGTGTAAGTTTTCTCTCTCGCCCCTGTCCTCTTCCTTTCTAGTTCCCTCCCCAGGACAGCTCCAGCACAGAATCCACAGCGTGGGGCATTTCCCAGTGTCGGTGCGGCAGCCTCTGAAAGCCACGGCCTACGTGAGTCCCACCGTGCAGGGCGGCGGCGGCAGCACGCCTCTGTCCAACGGCCTCCAGCTGTACTCCAGCTCCGGCATCCCCACACCAAACAAAGCCGCGCAGGCCGGGAGCGTGGGCCGCAGCGCCCTGCCTAGACCTTCACTGGCAATAAACGGGAGCAACCTGCCTCGAAGCAAAATTGCACAGCCTGTTAGAAGGTACGAACCTTTGTCCGCTCCATAGCCGCTTTTGCAGTTTGAAATTGGAAACCACAGGAACCATGCTCCCTTTTGGGGTCTCCGGCACGCTGCCCTTCATGACCTGACCTTTGACCCCCCTTCCTCTGGAAAGTGCTGGGGCGGGGGGTATCCCTTCCTCCCTCCTCACTTCACTCCTGATGCACCACCTTCGCTTTAATTCTCCAGGTAAGCTCTGTCTCTGGGGCTTCCGTGTATTTTCCTTCCCCCCAGTAATTCGCAGGGCCTTTCCCCTCCATCAGGACTTCGCTCAGATGACCCCTCTGTCCGCAAGTGCACGTCCAGGGGCGGTTGTAGCTCCTTCTCTCCCCCCTCCTCCTTCCCCTTTCCCCCCATAGCATTGATCACCGTCTGAGGGACTACAGATTCTCCTGACTTCCTAGTTTACGGTCTGATCTCTCTAGAAATGGAAGCTTCATGGGGACGGGGGAGGGGGTGGTCATGAATATAAAACCCCAAGGCTAAGGACTGTGCCTAGCACAGGATAGAATTGTAAATATTTGTCAAAACAGTAATCTTTCATCAAAATAGGCAAATGCGTTAGGCGTATGCACGCACACCCTGTCCCCAGCCTGGCTGGGGACGGCGCCTTGGTGATCCGGAGCTGGGCCTTTGTTAGCTTATGCTGGTAAGGTGAGTGTGGTCCAGCTGGAACTTTTCTTCTTTAAAATTTCGGATTAGTTGCAAGGCACGTATCAGACAAGCTCATGGTCACGGTGTGCCCTTCTTGAACTGGAGATCTTGAAGTATTTTAGGTCAATGAGAATGGCACGTCAGGGATAGTTTTGGAAGAGCAGACCGTGGAGGCAGTAACCGCAGACCACTCCCGACCAGGAATGAGGCTGTGGGCGCGGGGGTGGGGGGTGGGTGGGTGTTGGATGGGTCACAGTGACGGTATGAAGAGGGGTGTTGTACGAGCAAGCAGTTTTCCCTTTCTGTGTTAATATGTGTAATTATTTTCCGATTAGAATAGGTGCTCAGATAAACAAATTCAGAAACTATTAAAAGTAAACAAAAGTGAGTGGACGCCTAACCCCGTTACTCACATAGAAAGCATTTTGTTGCATGTTTAATAAATTCCGGCTTATTCTCCCTCTGTAAATGCAGATGGTGTTACATTCATGGCAGAATAGAATCACACTATTTGATGGGTGTAGGTTACTGTGACCCTCCATTGGTCCTTGAATAGGTCTCCAAACTAAGCTCGTCTCATGGTGGTCACTGCCAGGCTGTAGGAGAGGACGTCCTCCCAGATTTAGGCCAACACTGGGTATTATGCTTTGCCAGTATGCTAGGCACATCTTTATTTGTAAGGCTGCAGATTTCTTCATGTGAATTTGCTATTTGCATTCAGGGAAGTACCCATTTGTCTTTAGACAGAGTTCATCTTTCTCTTTCTGGTTTGAAAATACCCTTTGTCCACGAAGGATATGTTGCAGTTCACATGTAACAACACCCATGGCAGTGAATGTGCTGAGAATGGCGTTTCCAGCCGCCGAGTGCATGGCGAGGATCCAGTGCATGGCGCCCGGCACGCTCTGGAACATGCCAGTAGCTGCTGGCCAAGTGCCGGGACTCCTGGGAGTGTATTCACGGGTCTCTTTCCGTCCCCGCAGTTTCCTTCAGCCTCCAAAGCCTCTGTCTTCGCTCAGCGCTTTGAGGGACGGGAGCTGGAGAGACGGTTGCTACTGATGCGGTTCGACGTGCCCCTGGAGCACGGGAAAGGAGTGGAAATGAGGGTCGAGTTACCTAGCTGGCTAGGTAACTGTGAACGTCGGGATATTCTTTCCCTTCTGCATTTTAACATATTGACTGCATTGTTTTTCAACGGACCAAGCGCCAGAGACTAACGATTGCACTTAAATATTTGCCTGAGAGAATACCGCACCGGTCTGGGAGCCGTGGTCGTGGTATTGTGACACTTAGATCTAGGGGGGTTTTGTAGAACTGCTGTGTACCTGAACACTTTGAGAGGATTGGGATGTATCGATAATACTTTCTTTGTCATGAGTTTGTTAAAGTAACTTGTTCAGTTTACTTACGTGTTCTAAACATCTTCCCATTACATGTTCGGTATTTTAATACATTGCATATTTACAACTAGGTTCTATAATTTATGCTTTGAAGTTTACTTTTTTATAGTTTACAGGAATTTTATTTTTTGTGCCTATTTCTTTTTACACCTATGTGAACCACTATGGAACAACTTAAATTTTGTGCCATAAAAATATTTTTGTGGTAAGGTACTATTTTTTTAGCTCTAGGGATAGATCAGCAAAAACCCACCATACACTTTGAAAGACCTAATTTTATGTTGAATGAGCACAACCTGAGCTGAAGCATCGCAAGGAGGTAGCCAGTTAGAGGCTCTTGTCGTTTTCTTTGTTAATTTATTGTCATACCTGGGTTTCCGATTTATAAAGGCATCACGGGCTCATTGCACTTAATACCTGCAGTGTTTGCTACTGTGCCATGATTGATTTTCACTACTTTATTACAGAGGATGAGAAACTGTAATGTTTTATTAACAATGCTTCTGGAAATGGATGCATTTTAAAGCAAATAAATCTTTTTGATAGACCTTTTACAAAACCCATTTGCACTAATGAATGCTTTCTTACGGTATATGACTTAATATTTGTTACTGTGTACACTGCTCTTTTGGAATGTTCAGAAATAAAGACTATTTCAGCAGTATCAGGTCACGCATGGTTGTGCAGCATGAGCAGTAAAACACCATCTCTGTTTCACTGTCGTGAGAGCAGTATTGCTGCTTTGTTCTTAGGCAGACCATCTATAGCTGACACTCATGTTTGTGAAAACTGTTTCTCCAGAATACTCCTGGTAAGAATGGGATGTTTTGGTTTTGCAGTGAGGTGTAGGTCCCTTTTAGAAAGGCCGTCAACTCAGGTAGCCTCTTGCCCAGAAATGCTTGCGGACGAACACCGTCCGTGATGAACATTTCATGGGGGTTCGATTTGAAGTATCGTCCCAGTATCAGCACACTTATTCTCCGTTACGTCTGATGTGTGTTACAGGAAAACTTTTCACCTGAAGGTACTAGGCAAAGGTTTTAATGTTAAGTATTAAAAATAGAAACTTAGATAAAATCCCATCCAGAACAGCTTTAGTTAACTTGCCAAGGAAATAAAATGTGAGCTAGAGGAGCTGTGAGATACTGAAGAGGAAGGAATATTTTTTGAGCACCACTTCAGTGAGAACTGTCCTAGAGATTTCGCATACATTTGTCTATTCCAAACCACCTGCTGCTCTCACCATTTACAAAATAAACACACTGAGTCCAAGGTAGCATGTTAACCTTATACAGACGTTTCGCTAGCCGTAAAGCTGACTTAGGAATCCAGGTTTAGCGGATCTCAGAAATCTGTTTTCCCCACTGCTGTGCTCTCCTCCTACGAGCACATGTAGTTAGTACATTTTTTTAAAAAAATGGGTTTCTATTCTGCTAAGGAAATTAAAAGACTAAATATCATTTTCAATTTAAATCATTTCTATCCAAAAAAGTCTGTTCAGCTCTTGGGATGATAAGGAGCTCCGTGCTTTGGATCTCACATTCTAGTTGGCCAAAGACACAGTAAACGATCAAGTGAGTGAATCTCAGTGTAGATCCCTACTGCTCCATGAAGGGAACAAAAGGTGCTCAAAGTAAGGGGGGGAGGGGGTGCGGTCGTTAAAGCAAGAGAAAACTCGAGACCCGGAGAGCTCACACTATTAAATGTCACCTGCCTAGATCTTATGAAGGACTTGACCCTTGTAGACTTGGGAGATGGAGAGTTAGTCCTAAAGTTACTTCACAGATTCTTCCCCTGGAGTTCTCCAAAACACCAGCAGCCTCTCGCATCAGCATCTCGTGGGAACTTACTAGAAATGGAGATTTCCCACCCCTCCCAGGCTTGCTGGAACTGCCCTCCTGATCCGAAGAACTTCCTCCAGAACCACCCCTGCAAAGGCTTAGGATGGGGCAGGCCCGGCGAGCTGGAGGAGGAGCAGAAAGGCCGGCGCGGCTGCATGCAGATGGACAAGGAGCACAGTAGCAGAGAGGTCAGGGCGCTGTGGGCCGCGGTGCGGAGTTTCACGGTACTCTGCAAGGGGAGCTGCGCCGTTCTGAGCATCAGAACTCATGATTTGACTTAGGTTTAAATAGATCACCCTGGCATTTGGGGGAGAATAGACTGGAAGATGACAAATGTAGATTAAACTGTTTCAGTAATCCAGGCAAGAGAGGTGGAATTGGATCAGAAGGATTGCAAGGAGGGTAGTCGAAGTGGCCAGCTTTGGGGTATATGTGAAAAGTGGAGCCGTCAGGATTTCTTAATGGACTGGATCTACTCTGTTCACAAGTGGAAACAAGCCCTTCGGGCTGGCAAGCAGAAGGGTGGAGACAGGGAGGGCTGGGACTGTGGCGGAGATCCGCAAAGATTCTAGATGGAGAAGAGGAGTAAGGACTGGGAGCGGGGCCCGAGGGCACTTCTAGCTTACACGAGTTCCTGGTTCCCATGGCTTGGCCTCAGGCAGGGAAGGACCTCTGAGAGCTTCGTATGTGGAGGGGAATCAGAGATGGTATTGGGTTAATAGAATTGAGCAGAACTTAATCTGTACTAGTTGTCACCGTGTAACCAGTTACCACAAAGCTTGGCGGCCTCACACAAGCTCTCAGAGTTGCCGTGGGGCTGGAGTCTGGACACAGCCCAGCCACGTCCTCAGGTGTAGGGTCGCGCCCCAGACTGGCCTGGGAAAGAATCCGCTTCCACGCTTACTCACAGGGCTGTGGGCAGGATTCATCTCCTTGTGTGTGCCGCTGAGCAGAGGCCACCCTCTGTTTCTTCCACAGGGCCCTGTCCTGGGGCAGCTCCCAGCACTGTGGCTGGCTTCATCAAGATGCCCAAGTGAGAAGCTGCAGGAGAGTGAACCAGAAATGCGGAAGGTAGCCTCTCCCAGCTTAATCTTGGACACAATATCCCATCACTTGGCCATATTCTGTTGGTGGGAAGCAAGTCACTAGGTCCAGTCCTCCTTCAGGGTGAGGGGTTTTTATTATTTTCTTTCCACCTGTATTTTTATTATTCATGTGGTGATCTGGTTGTTCTAATAACACTGAAAACTCCATCCTTACCCCAGTTTTTCTGTCATAGAGCAAAGGCCTTTGTGTGTATGTGTCGATTTCAACGGTCTGTTCTTGCAGAATCCCAGAACCGTACTTTTTTTAAACACTGTAGCCTTATAGTAAGTTTTGCCAAACAGCAAAGCCATCTTGCTATCATGTTTTCCCTTAGGAGTGTCTTGGTTATTCCTGTCCCTTTAGCTTGTTCAAAAATACACATGGACTTACAGTCAGTGACATTTCAGAAAAATATCCTGTTGGAATTTTGATTGGAATTGCATAGAACTTAATCAGTTTGGGGGAAATGGATTTACAATATTGAGTCTTATAATCCATGAACTTGATCTAGGTCTTTTATTGATTGAAGAATTCTTTCATCTCTCAATTGTGCCAGGTGCTCCATGGAGCGCTTTTGTACTCTTTGCCAGATTAATTTCTAGGTATTTGATATTTTTATGCTATTGTGAGGGATATTTTTAAAAATTTCATTTCCAGCATTTTCTTGAATGTTTTATTCAACCTTAAATTTATGTCAGTTATATATAATTTATTGCTAGCCTTTACTTACATAGTCAAATATATGAGAGTGAGTTTTATTTCTTCCTTTCCTGTCCTATCTTTGCTTTATCTTGACTGTAGTCGTCAATGCAATATTAAATACAAATGATATTTTTCTTTTTGCTAATTTCAAAAAGAAAGCTTTTTTTTTACCATTAACTTTCAAATTTGCTAAGAGCATTTTTAATTACAAAAGTGAATTTTAGCCATTTTTTTGCATCTATTAAAATATCTCTTCTAGTCTCAATATGCCAACTTGATGATTGATTTTTTTTTTTAATATGGAATCAACCATGATTTA